>NC_135531.1:45542439-45863272 GCF_045843805.1 Urocitellus parryii | reverse complement strand
CTATTATTGTGTCAAACAAAAGCCTCATTATTTAAAGTCCATACCAGCAAAAATATTTCCACCTTATTTTTAATGGCTTTGTAATTTTAAGCCATCTTTATCATCAACTACAGGATACAAGATATACACATATGTACATGGTTAAAATGTGTATGTATATTTGAAACTTTATTTTGTATTTCTTTGTTTCACTGTATGTTCTAATGTTACTACCACAGTTCTTTAGCTTTTGTCACTTTACAGTGTTTTTAAATTTGAATAAGTACCCCTTCATTCCTCTTTTTTAAAAATTTTAACTAAATGATTATTATTTTCATGATCACTACTTAATCTTAGAAGAGAGTGATCAACTTAAATAATATTTCCCTGCTTTATTACACATATTTCACAAGAGCATGCACACACATATGTGCATACACACACACACACACACACACACGCAATTCAAAGCAGGGCTTTTACAGGAAAACAATGAAGTAACGTTTGCTGGTTTCAGCAGTCTCACTCCTTGCCTTACTTGAGCTTCTCCTCATTTTGGGAATTCTTCGAAATGCTAAGTTTTCAGATCTCTCTGCCAAACCTCCATCAAATCTTCTCAGTTTGTGGTCCACCTGCTAGGAAGGAAAGGTAATCTCACATAAAACTTCCCTTTTTTGAAGCTATGCGTTCTCATGATATCCACCTCTTGAAGCCCCCAGATGACGTATTTTCTGGAATTTCAGTTTTGTAGACATGAAACACCAAGTGTGGAATTTTTCATCCAAAGTAGTAACCACAAATTGTCTAAACTATGGTCCTGGCTCTGACTCTGGAAATCCAGACTTCTTATATATTATGCTTTGTATCAATTTTTAAGATTCATTAAAATATTTTCCCAGCATTAAAATTAATAATAAGAGCTTATGATGATTCACAGTGGAGCTTTTTGCATTTGTGGAAGCTATTGTATGAACAGTTGACAAGGGCCCAGTAATGAGGAGCAAGAGAAGGAACTGGAGTAGGGGAGTGATATGTTTTGGATCTGGAAAGTTCACCAAAGACTCATGCATTGAAGGCTTTAGTCCTGGTGCAGCCAGAGGTGGGGCTTTATGAGAGTGACTGGATCATCTGACCTCATTGGTGGATGAGTCCATTGAGAGCTGAATGGACAACTGCAAAGCAGTAGAAACTGCAGGCTGATGGGGCATGGTTAGAAGAAGCAGGTCACTGGAGGTGTGCCCTTGGGGACTATTTTCATGGGCCTTTCCCTCCTACCTCCTTTCTCTGCTTTCTGGCTGCCATGAGCTGAGCAATTTTCTTTCACCATGCCCTTTTATTAAATATATTTTTTATTTGTTCTAATTATTTATACATGACAGTAAAATGCATTTTGACACATCATACATAAATGGAGTATGATTCTGGTTGTACATGATGTAGAGTTACACTGGTCATATAACCACATAACCATATATGCACATAGGGTAATAATGTCCAATTAATTCTACTATCATTCCTATGCCCATTGCCCTCCCCTCCCTTCACTTCCTTCTATCTAGTCCAAAATACCTCTATCCCTCCCATTGTGAATTAGCATCCATGTATCAGAGAAAATATTTGGCCTTGAGTTTGGGGGGATTGACTTATTTTACTGAGCATGATAATTATCTGTTCCATCCATTTACTGGCAAATGCCATAATTTCATTCTTCTTTAAGGCTCAGTAATATTCCATTGTGTATATATACCCATTTTTTATCCATTCATCTTTTGAATGGCATCTAGGCCAGTTACATAGTTTAGCTACTGTGAATTGGGCTATTATAAACATTGATGTGGCTGTGTCATGATAGTATGCTGATTTTAAAAGTCCTTTGGGTATAAACCTAGCAGTTGGATGACGGGTCAAATGGTGTTTTCATTCCAAGTTTTCTTATAAATCTCCATACTGCTTTCCATAAATGGTTGCACCAATTGGCAGTCCCACCATCAATGTATGAGGGTACCTTTTCCCCCACATCCTCGACAACATTTATTGTTGCCTGTATTCTTGATGATTGTCATTCTGATTGGAGTGAAATGAAATCTTAGTTTTGATTTGCATTTTTCTAAATGATAGAGATTTTGAAGATTTTTTCGTATATTTGTTGAATGTGTTTCTCCTTCTTTGAAGTGTCTGTTAAGTTCCTTAGCCTGCGTATTGATTAGATTATTTGTTGTTTTGGTGTTAAGTTTTGGGAGTTCTTTATATCTCCTGGAGATTAGTGCTCTATCTGGTATGTGCATAGTAAAGATTTTTTTCCCATTCTGTAGGCTCTCTCTTCATGTTATTGATGTTTCCCTTGCTGTGAAGATGCTTTTTAGTTTGATTTCACCCCATTTATTAATCTTGATTTTAATTCTTGGTCTTTAGGCGTATTGTTCAGGAAGTCAGTTCCTAAGCTGACATGGTGGAGATTTGGGCCTACTTTTTCTTCTATTAGGCACAGGATCTCTGTTCTTGTACCTAAGACTTTGATCCACTTTGAGCTGGTTTTGTGCAGGGTGAGAGAGAGGGGTTTAATAGCTTTATTTCTTTTTTTTTTTTTTTTGCATATTAATTTCCAGCTTTCTCAGCACAATTTGCTGAAGAGGCTATCTTTTCTCCAGTGAATGTTTTTGGCATCTTTGCTAGTTTGAGACAACTGTACTTATGGAGGTTCGTCTCTGTCTTGTATTCTGTACCATCACCATGCCCTTTTACCAGGATGCTCTGTCTCACCTTGGGCCCAGAACAATGGAACCAGCTGATCATGGACTGAAACCATTCCCTCCTTTAAGTAGTTCACTTCACGTCAGGTATTTTAGTCACAGAGATGAAAGGCTGACTTACACAGCAGGGATGGAATGAAACAGAGCCTGGGGCTTCAGTACCACATCAGTGTGCAGGACAATTTGCATGGAAAGTGGCTGCCAGAGAAGGGTATGGTCTGGGTCAGGGGTTAGGAACCCCTGAGGCAAACCAGCATCATCTATAGAACATTTAACAGATGCCTGTACCTTCCACACAAGAGCAATTAAACCACATCATCTGGAAGTAGGGTTCATGTTTTATTTGTTTGCTTTGATGCTTTCTAAGTGATTTTAAAACTTGTTTATTATTGTGATATGTGTGTATAGCATCTCTCTATGTAGCATCTATATATATTTATTTATGATATATCTATCTCACATAAATATATATACATATATACACACATATATCATAATTTTTTTTATCAATTTTACTGTTTTCACGTATACAATTTCCCAGTGTTTGCTTAGGGTCTAAGTGAGTTCTAGTTAAGGAAAGGGGTAAAGGTATATATGTCTTGGGAAGTTGGAAACCTTTTGGAACAATATAGCTGATCCTTGCAAGTAAATTAATGTGACAGCTGTGATATTTGACTGATCACTTGATAAATTTATGGTGACTGCAATGTCACTGCTATGTCCTCCAGTTTCATGTGCTGGGAGTGTGGACCCTGGTGTTGGTATTGAAGTGGTAGGAGCTTTAGGAGGTGGGGCCTTGTGCAAGGTGATTAGATCACAGGGCATTGCCCTTGGAGAGGATTAGTGCTGGTCTCAAAAAGCAAGCGGGATAGTTCTCTTAAGAATGACTTGCTATAAATGGAGGAAGCTCCACCCCTGAATCTCTCTGGCTTTCTGTCTTGCCATCTGATCTCTCCCTTTCTCACATGCTCCCACCATGATGCCATTTTCCATGTTGTGATGTAGCCAACATGAGACCAAACAGATGGGGCTGCCTGATCTTAGACTTTCAACCTCCAAAATTGTGAGCTTAAAAAAATAATGTATCTTCTTTATCAATTATCCAGCATCAGGTGTTTTGTAATAGCAACAGACAATGGACTAATAAAGTAACTTTTATTAAATAACAAAAAAATAGGCCTTAAGAAGGATTAGAGTAAAGCATTTATGTAGGCAAAAGCAAAGCTTTATATAAATTATTTGTCCACTTCAGGAGTTCTTTGACTTAGGAATGCATTCTAACTTTAGTAATGAGGCCTTTTCATACAGGGTAGCCAATTTTTAAAATCTGCATCATTTTGCTGAGTTACAGTCCTGCATTCTGGCAGTTGCTACATGGTTTAGATCTCACATTGTGGTTGTGTATGTTTCTCTAAATAATTCCTCTGATTATCAGTTCTAAATATAAATCCTCACCTAAAATATCATTAAATATTGCTATTACTGTTAAAAGCCAGTAATATACAGGCATCTTGTCTGACAATGATCTAAATTAAATCAAGTTAAATCAGATTGAATGCTTGAAATGAGATTTTCCTCAACATATGTTAAATCTGCAAATGTAAAAAACTTAGTTTTTTTTCATTCCCTTCCATTTTATTTCCCAGCGTCAGTAACTACTATCTCACAAAAATAGCAGCAATATTAACCCTTGTAACTTTGGTACTTGGGTTCATGTCATCGGTCAGTAAGTGTGCAGCGTCAGAATTTACTCAAGACAAGCAAACTACTATGATCTGGTAAGAATCACCATGTCAGAATGTGGGAGGGAATTGCTTATTTTTACTGTTGCCTTATAGAATTAAAATAGAGCCAAAGTGTCATAAAGCAAGTGGTCAGTGGCCCAATGAATCAAGGTACAATGAATCAATTAGTGGAGCAGTTCATCAGACTTAATGTGCAAGATGTTTTCTTTAAGATTGAGAAGATCATAATGGCTGGGTCAATTCTGGATAAATCAGTCAAATTCTTGAAAACAACCCCTTCCCTTTGAACTTAAAAGTCACCATATCACCTGAGCACGATGGGGTTGTCTGTAATCCCAGTGATTCAGGAATATAAGGCAGCAGGACCCCAAGTTCAAAGCCAGCTTCAGTAACTTAATGAGGCCTAAAAGAAGGAGGAGGAGGAGGAGGAGGAGGAGGAGGAGAAAACAGAAGATTTGCATTTTCATTAGAAACAGAAGATTAAGAATTAAGATCTACTAAAACCTGAACTAGGTATTCCCAAATTTATTCCCAAATTTATTTATCTTGATATTTTTGTACCTTGTCATGACTCAGACTACCTTCATCAAAAAAATCCAAAGACCTTCTTCTCCTAAAGCACTTTGGACATTTTTTAATTAATTTTTTTATTTATATATGACGGCAGAATGCATTACAATTCTTATTACACATATAGAGCACACTTTTTCATTTCTTTTGTTGTATACAAAGTATATTCACAACAATTCCTGTCTTCATACATGTACTTTGGATAATAATGTCCATCACATTCCACCATCATTTCTAACCCCATGCCCCCTCCAATCCCTTCCCATCCTTCTGCCCTATCTAGAGTTTGTTTATTCCTCCTATGCTCCCCCTCCCTACCCCACTATGAATCAGCTTTCTTATATCAGAGAAAACATTCCGCATTTGGTTATTTGGGATTGGTTAACTTCACTTTGCATTATCTTCTCTAACACCATCCATTTACCTGCAAATGGCACTTTGGACATTTTATTCTCTCAAGTGACTTAGACAACTGGGTGAATCTAAAATACAACATAAACAATGTATTCTGTCATAGAATGAATATCTGTAATGTCAAAGAAGCAGTAATCTACCAGTGATCTCCTTTCTTGAGATAATTACAATTGTATACATTTTTAGGGAAATTTTAAAATAAACTGCTAACAATGGAATTTCTCAACACTAACATTTGCGTGCCGCACTCCTCAGTTTCACTGTTGTGAGACAAGGTGAAATGTCTCAAAGCTCTTGAGTATCTTAAGTAACCCTGACTAAATGTGACAGCCAAAGGCCGTACAAGGCAAATGTTTTTGCTGTGTTTAGGGACTCTTGGAACCTCATGAGAGAAGGAGGTTAAGAACAGAATCACTCTCAAAGACCAGAATTTTCCCCTGTTGGCTTGGGTGCTCTCCCCCTCCAAGGGAGACACACAGAACTTCTGTAACTGACTAGAGTCCTGGTTACAGAAACTACAAGAGAATTTCAAGCAGGCAAACTCGATTTCAAAAATGAACTTTGCAATAAAAAGATGATTTAAAAGCAGAAAATACACTGGAAATATTTTGACTGGGGAATAAAACAATGGTGAACCTTTGAACAGGTTGACAAGAAGGTTAGGCTTAGCCAAATGAGAATAGGGAGTTATTGAAGTATTTTGGGGTCAAGGAGTGATGTGATAATATTGTTTTAAGGAAGACAATATCATGTCATGATGTAGGATGGATTAAAGAAGTTGACTCCCGGCCTTGAGACCTGTCTGCTGAGAGGCATGGTGGAAAAAGAGTGAAATTTTAGTGAGGAGAAAAGTGTCCCTGCAAACACTCAGTGTTGATGGAACAATTAGGAGAGAAGTATATAGATGCTCCTTCTTCCTGGCCTGGAAGATTTGAGGTGAAGATGATCCTCTGGACCATGGTTATGTCACATTGACACATTCAACAGTTTGCTTGGTTCCTAACCTGGGAAAGATTACACTGTACAAAATTATTTCCATCTGCTATGGGGGCTTGTGTGAAGAATAAAACAGAATAGGAAGTTCTGCCCTATACTATTCCATTCTGAGTGCCTAAGCACTGGTAAGATAGACCCAGCCCTCTCAACCTGGACCACCCCTCTGACTTAGACTTCAGGCTCAGCGTTAATGGCAGTAGAGTAGAATAGAAGGAAACATCTACTGCTGATCTTTGGCTGAGAAAAGAATGAGTATTATTATCAACTAGGGAAGCAGAGTCATTTTTTGCCAGTACGCCATCTCCCTCACAAGAGACAGGGGACTTGGAGGGTTTGTGTTGAAGTAGAATATTAAGGGGAAAAAATAGAAAAGAGATAAAAAGTGAACAGATGAACAGAAATGATGGTTAGCTCTGGACAATACACTGCAAAAAAGAAGCCTGCCTATATAGACTACGTAACAGATTGCAGGTGTTTAATATGCTACATGTGGACATGACTGGCAAATACGTGCTTTCAGAATGATTAATCATCCCCTCGTATGGCCCTGGGCTGATGACACTGCTGAGAGCTGTTTAGCATTCCAGTTCCATTGCTGCGTTCTGGCCTCTAGCGGCTGGCAGCCTCGTTAGAAAGTAAAGGAAGTGCTATGTCATCTAGAAGCATTTTATGCCCAGAATTTAAAATGGAACAGTTTTAGGGCTGCCTTCTTTTTTGAGACAACCAGGGACCTTTGGAGTGACTAAAAGTTTAGCAGAGTCTGTAATAATAAAACAGCAACCTTGGCACTTCTTGACTTCATTTGTATTTGTCAAAAATTGACCTTAAGAGGTTCCCCAATAAAAATCAGGGATGGTCAGAATGCCCTGTTCTGGGAAGGGTAATTCAGGCTTGCTCTCAATGCCCATCATGAGTTGCTGGTAGGTGTTAGCAAGAACTTTTAAGTACATTTATTCCTGCTGGTGACACACTCTGTTTGTCAGTCACCCACTCCAAGAGTCCTTAAGAGTGGAGAGAGCGCATAACAGTAGCCTTTCATGGGGCAGAAAAATGTAGCCGAGTCCTGTGTGACTCCTATCAACACCTTTTGCTTTTTAATAAAAGGTGGGACTCTGAGTGCGTTCTGAAAGATTGCTCAAGTCAGAGAGGCTGATAAAAAGTAGGAGAGCCCAACGGGAATCCTACAGAAGGAAGCTGTAAAGTGGGAGGGACAATGTCTGTCCTGCTACCACATCTCCTATTTCTCACTCACAGGAAGTCTTCAACATGTTTTTTTTTGGTTTTGTTTTGTTTTCCAATAAGAGAATGAAAAATTGTCAGGTGAGCTTCCTGGGGCTAGCTAGCTCTGTTCTAAGCTGCATGAAATGGTACTTCTAAAAAGTTATCTAGGTCTTATCATCCACTTAAGAAACTAGATAGGGCTTTGGGAAGGGAGAGGAGCTACATTAATTACCAGAAGAAATATGCATATTTCTATGTCAAAATCCCTGGAATTATACCTTCTTGGTGCTGCTGTAATCATGAAGAGGAGACTGGAAAAGGCATGAAGCCAACAAAGGAACGCTTCCTGGTACTCAGAAAGCATAGCTCTGAGGTATCAGGAGGCAGGAAGGAGTCACTGTGCTCTAGCATTTCCAAACTCAGGTAAAACGCCCTTACACTTGAACATTCTTCTTTCCTTGTAATACCTTATAACTGGGAATGATGTGGCACTAAGTCTAAGACGGAAGAGGTAAAAATGAGGATGAGAAAAACCCAGGTATACTTTTAAATACATTTCTAGCACTGCTTACTAAAGATGGCAGATTGACCATCTGTATGTATCTCCTCTGCCTCTTAAGAAGAGAGACTATATGTTGAAAACAGATTTTTGATAAGTTTCTATAAGGCACAAAGAAATAAGTGATTCTGACTCTGGAGGCTGAGTCGAGGGAAGCTGCACCCTAGAATTCAGGCTGTGTGCTGTTTCCAAAAGAACTAATATCCCACCCAATGAAGCACTAGCAATGATTTAGACTCAAATCCCAATGGAGGGAATGAGAAAGGGGAATTCACTAAAGGTCTGAAAACCAACCAATCAAGACAGCCAGATGGCAGGCATTTATCCGGGAAGGAAGACATGAGGGTTCCTTCCTAAAGAAACTGAGAAAAAACTATTTGAGAGGATTAGGGCATCCAGTGTGAATATATTTATACCAAAGCAAGGTGCATCGTGTCCTCTCATTTGGGGGGATACCCACCCTAATAATCAGCTTCTTACTCCCCCTAAAGCAATAGTAACCATAAATATAAACCAATCTGATACAAAGAACCCCAGGATAGCCCTACCTTGTTCTGAAAAAACAAAATGGAAAAAAGAAAACTAACCAGGTCTTTAAAGGCAGATTTCTAAATGAAAGCAAAAATAGACAATAAACAAGTTTTAAGAATTTCTCAGAAAGAAACACATTCTGGGAAGAGAATGTAAAATTCCAATCTTTAGAGAAATATGAGACGATAGTGTATCCACTAAATTATGAAAAGAATGCTATGAAAAAGGGGCTATCAGAGAATAGGAAAGAGATCTTGAAAATTAAAAATATGAATGAAAAATATAAAAGTCATTATTAGATTTTTTAAAAACAAAGTCAAAATAACTTATTTTCTATATAGCCTGAAATTGTTCTAAGTGCTTCATCAACACAACAAGTATATCATGTAAATATTATTATGATTTTTAAAATATATATGTGTGTATATATTTAATATATATATATATATATATGCATATACACACAGCTGAAGTATAGAGATTAAGCAAAATTCCTAAAGTCACTTAGCTAAGGAGTCACAATTAAAATCCACATGAGTCTATGAGCTTTGTGGTGAGCCGTTTCTGTGTACTGTGGCCGCCATTACAAGATGGCGCTGGCTCCGCTGTAGTCTGTGACAAACAACTCCTTATCAGAATGAGTTGGCACGCTGTGACTTGGCACCCTATGAGAAAAGTCCACGTGGCAGTTGTGCATTGGGGCTTTATCTGCTTTATTAAGGCTGGGGCACGTAGCAGTAGTAGTAGTAGTAGGAGTAGTGGCAGTAGGAGTAGTAGTAGTAGTAGGAGGAGGAGGAGTAGTAGTAGAGAGAAAAAGAAGCTTCCAGAGACACATAAACAAAGGCCTGAATAAACTGCTGAAAGAAGATTCCTGAGTTGCGTCTTCCTTGCGGGCAAGGGGTCGCGACAGAGCTTAACTGCTATTATATTATTTCTAGTAATAATAACTACCACTGTCCATGTTTTAACTCTTTTAGTTGTCAGAACAACCCAGTAAGTTAACATTGTTAATCTATTCTACACATGGAGACACCTAAGCAAGAAAGGTTAAGAAACTTCCATGGGTTACACAGAAAAGTGGGGAGGTAAGGTTTCATCATGTCATCTTGTTCTTGATCTTATTTTTCTATCTAAAGCTCAAGAAGGTAAAAAATATGAAAGGAAAAATGAGGACTATAACCAATTAGTTTAATACCTAACTTAGATTTAGGTTCAAAACTCTACTCCAAGGGCTGGGGTCGCTGCTCAGTGGTAGAGCACTTGCCTCGTACGTGAGGCCCTGGGTTCGGTCCCCAGCACCACATAAAAATAAACGAATAAAAATAAAGATATTATGTCCATCTACAACTAAAAAATATTTTTAAAAAATCTACTCCAAAAAATAGGAGTGAAGAAATCATCGAATAAATTTTAAAAGAGAAGTTCCCCAGCTCAAGTAAAACACAAAATTTTATGTGGAGAGGTCTTACTATAATACTATAAAGGGTAATTTTCAGCAGAGGAGCACCTAGACATATGCTTGTGGAATTTTAGAGCAGTAAGGGAAGAGAGAACATGCTTGAATCTCTATTTGTGTAGAGGCGTTATGATGGATCAAGGCTGGGAAAAAAACAGGCAAAATGAGATTTGACTGACAATATGCATCTCATCTCCTCTACTGGTACAAGAAGACTGGGGCCATGACTGGAAATTCTGAGAGGAGCAGTGCTCACCCTGGAATTCTGCTCATAGGCAAATTAACAATGAAATTTGATGACAAAGAGGAGACAGTTTAGATGTGTGTTAAGTGGGAAATGTCATCTCCTCTTGTCAGTAGTTACCTGAGGCTCTGCTCCAGCCTTGCAAAACCAGACAGGGTGGTGATGGAGGCAGACAAAGGATCCAGAAAATAATGGCTTCAACCCAAGTAAACAATTAGAAAAACTCCCCCACACAGCAGGTGCCAAGGTCAATTACTGTGTCTTGAAACAACAGCCTAGATGGCTTCAAATAGGAGAGGAGGAAAAAAGGGCAAGAATAAAAATGAAAAATGGCGATTTCAGGGAAACACGAAGCTACACAATAGAAAAGAATTGTAGTCCTGACTTTTCTACTGTGAAAAAAATATTTGTGTAGTAATGTAAATATTTGACATCAACATTCAACCTATGAATAAAGTACAGATGATTGGGGTTACAAACAGAAAGAAAAAGGTTGAAAAGTACAATTGACAATAGTGGGAAATGGAAGGAGAGAGGGGGAACGGAAGGGTGACTTCAGGGCTTCGTGTATGGTTGCCTAGTGGGCACTGCACAAAGGTGCCCAGCTGGTGGTACAATGAGGGCTAAAAGCTGACACCTGGGAGAAGAGGCATGCTTTCTTTGCACAAAGGAGCTACCAGCCATGCCCAGGTGGGCTGAGTCCACCTGGAAGAGTATATTTTCCTAATTGATGCAAATATGCTATGTACACTAATAGGAGCCTTAGCTGAAAATATTGATAGGGGGAGTTAACTTAAAAATGTTCAGATGCTACTTATAGGTGACATAATAAAGGGGAAAGGCATGCTATTTAATGTTACAATGGTAATAGAAAACACATCTAAAATGTGAGAGGAGACTAACCATAGGTGTTAGCCCAAGCAAGAATGAAGAGCCAATAGACTGTGGAATATGCATATTATTTAAGCACGTGGTGATATGTATAAAAAAAATTTTAAAATGTTAAAAATAGTTTCAAGTAAAGAAGGAGAAATAGAGCCTGTCACATGCAGGGCCAATTATTTCTGTCTTTTCACTTTTACGTAATTAAATTCTTTAAACTACTGTGTATTTCCACAAAGCAGGCATTTTAAAGCAATACACAAAGTGTTTTAAACTCAATATATTTTCCTGTCCAAATCTCCTTGTGTCTTCATTGTTATACTTTAAGTCTAAAGATCTGGAGATTAGAGAATAAGGAAATATATGAAGCAGAATCACATACTAATCAACGAATATTATATCAGAAAAAAATGCCAAACCTTTGGTAGCAGAGAGATTCATGTAGAAAATAACAACAGGAAGAGAAAAACATGGAAAACTGATAGGAAATTCAATTTGTTTTTTACCATGTGATTATTCATACTTTCAAAAGACATTTATTGAGCACTTACTCAGTGCCAGGCGCTGTGATGGTAAATAATTGACTTATATGATACCTGCCCTTTGGGAATCTGTCATTTTGCAGGAATGGTAAGAATAGATCTCAGTATGCACAAAACGAGCCGTGGAATAAAGTACAAATATAGAGCTTGAAGAGAGTTCAAAGGGAGGCACTATCTCCTTATGTGACAAAAGATGACCATGGCCGATGCTGAGAGCCATGGAGGCATCACAGGACAATATCTTTCTAAAAAAAAAAAAGGTATGTTCCTCACACACTTTAACCAGGGTTACAGAATATTTGAGGTTATAATAAAGGAAAATATCAAAATGACCAACCAGTTTGAAAATATATGCCAAAGTAATGTCATATGGTAAAAGTCCCCATGCCAGGGGTATCTACTGGGATTTTAAACACTCTTCCAAAACCATGATCAGGGTAGCAGAAACAACCTTTCTTTGAGGCATGAACTAATCAATCAATCAATCAATCCAGTTATCTAACCAGATGTAACAATAACAGACTTCTTGGGCACCTTCTATTTTTAGGCCATAGAATTTTTATACACTTACAGAGTATAATCATGATTTTAAGCAAAATCTCAAGATTTGAGGTAACTTTAATGGGGTCACAATAGAGTCTTCAAATTTAGTCAAAATAAATGCAGTGTCTGATCTGACAAAGAGCCAATGACTAGAGTTGCAATATTGCCTTTCTATTGATTTCTTTAGCTAAAGATTCCATTTGTTATTTAATAGGGGTACTCTCATATCCCTTTTATTTTTTCTTTCATGTGTGTGGATATGACTTAGCTTTTCCCTTCTACCCTCTCACTCACTTTTCCAGGGATATTTGCGAATGGGGAAAGAGAAATGGCATGAATGTCTCCAGCCCCTTCCTTACCTGTCCTGCTATAAAATCCATTTATTCACAGAAACTCACATTTGACTTTGCTATGAGCCCCATAATGATCGGGGCAAGCTCCCATAAGGAAAAATGACAAATACCGGTTGTGTTGGTGTCCGTGCAAATCCTTCAGTGTGTGAATTTGTGATTAGAGAGCCCACTTGCTCAGCCAGACATGGTGGCGCAAGACTGTAATCCCAGTGAGTCTGGAGGCTGAGGCAGGAGGATTGAGAGTTCAAAGCCAGCCTCAATAATTTAGTGAGACACTTGGCAACACAGTGAGACCCTGTCTCTAAATAAAATACAAAAAAAGAGCTAGGTACATGGCCTAGAGGTTAAATGCCCCGGAGTTCCATCCCTGGTACCAAAATAATCATAATCATAATAATCATAATCATAAAATAGAGAAGTCAAAAAGATGAGAAGAGTGAAGCATCTGCTGAACCAAATAGACATCCTCTCTGCCCTCGGGAAGCTTATGCTGTACAATGAAAGAGTGCAGAAACTTTTTAAAAATTAGAGAACCCAGACTCTATTTTATCACCAACAATGTTTTATCCTTCATAATCTAGGATGTTAGGTAAATTTATGAGACATTCTAACAGTTTGGAATTATTTCAAAGTTAGTAGAAAATTATTATAACCACCATTTACAATCTTGTGAGAAAGACAGTATTGTTAGTCCTGCTTCCTATAATGTGGGAAGACTGAGGCTCAGCAAGGCTCCACAGGCCAGAATCAGGGAGAGGGGTTAACTCCAGTTCTTTTGACTTCTGAGTGCATTTTTCTAACCACACAACTTGTTTGCTCTCACAGTACAGAAAGTAGCTTGTGTTATATCTTTAGTGGATGACATAAACTTAAAGGATAAGTGAAAGTACTGTGATCAGGAGAGACAGAAGACAAATGTAACTCCCTTCCCTGGAACCCTATAGTAAATGCAGAGGGAGGAGAAAGCACAGGTGGAGACAGCAGGGCTGATGTTCCCTTGTGGGAGATAAACAAATGTATAACAAACAAATCAGGATAAAAGCACAACCTCAGCAACCTTTTTTTTTTTTTTACAAGATAAAACATCTTTAATATCAGTTTTAAAATGTATATGCATGTTGGGGTTTATTTGCTTTAAATAAAATAATAACAAAAAAAGAATGGCATTCATTTTCTGAGTTGCTGTATTTTAGAAACTCTTTAAGACTAGCAATTTTAAAATAAAGGTATACAAACTTATTTATGATGGCATGTTACAAACACGAGTTCCCTAAATATGCTTAATTTAATATTCACCAACTTTTTTGAAAGACATTTTTAAACCTCATACAAATGGCAGGTTTTTACATTAGATATTCAAATGCTGTGTTGTAGCCACATTTTCACCGAAGTACCTTTTCCAAAGAATCTCCCAAGGTTTAGGCCCTCCCCAGTGTATTGGTGAAGTAGTTGATAATCCATAAATTTTAATTGAGAAAGAAAATGGAAAACCCTTTTCCTAGTTCCCCTCTTTCTTTCTTCCTTCCCTTATTAGCTCTGTGTCAATTTGCCAGTGATGTTCAAATTCCATGACCAGGGGCTTAACTTCCTTTAACAGGATGATTATCTCCTTGGTGACAAGCCAGCACATTACTTTAGACAAAGAAAGTTGAAATATGGGCCAAGAAGTTAGAGGTTAGAAAAGGGATGGGAAAAGATGTTGAGAAATGGGAAGAGGAAGAAGAAAGGCCATGTTGAAAGGGAAGAGTACCAAATATAAAACTGTCGGCGTCACTACACAGATTGGCCTAAGATACTTGTGAAAGAGTATACTTTCACTATTTTTGAGAACGTGAAGCTATGAAAGGCAACTTTTTAGACTGGAAAAGAGAAATGTTAATTTGAATAAGGTTAGGAGAAACACAGAATCCACAGTATGTCGAAGACAGCACAAACACCAGAATGCAAACTCATTTAGCCATGTGTCAAATAAATTAAGATTTTTGGAGGAATCACCAACAACTTTCATAATTAAAGGATACCAGTTACTTTCTTCCAAGAAATGCAAAAGAATTTTAAGAATACATCCCCAAACACCTAAAAAAACATTTCTAGTCCTTGGGGAAGATGCAGAAAGCAAAAAGCATAAGAGAGCTGTTCCAAATGATTTAACCATTCCATGCTAAGAAAATGCTAATGGGGAATCTCTACCATGTGAACACTTAGTAATTTTCTTGTGAGAAAGCTGCCTCTGGAGGGCTTTGAATCATCATTTCTGTCTTGGAATCTGAAGTATAAAATGAAATACTCTGAGATGTGTGAGGTAAGTCCATTATCACTTAAGATGCCAGTGCACCTTGTCATGTAAGTGTGGTAACCAAAAAATTTTAAATATGAATTCTGTACACGCTTAAGTAGATGTAAAATTACAATTTGAAAAAATATGTAAAATACAATTTGAAAAATACTGTTAATAAGTTACAACACTGATTCATTTTAAGAAAACATTCATTGAATCAGAAAGCTTTACTTAGCTTACTATATGCATTAAGAAATGAGTTTGTGATAGAAGCATAAATTGTATATTAGAATATCTTTCTATGCTTTTTTTTTCCTGGAAGAAGTACTTGACTTTTACACAACATTCTGTAGTGAACTCATATTTTTGAATTTCCAGTTTTACTGTTTACTTTTGAGTTCATACTCTCTCCCCTATGGAAGAAAATACAAGATCCCTTGTTTTCTTTCCTGAAAGTTCAAAATTGAGATGCAACTTCTACCTGAAATAAATCATGTTTTTCCTGTGAGTATAGGAATTTAAATGAAATTATAACTTCTGATTCAGTCCTTTTGGGTAAAATCAAAAGATGTGAAATTTGTGAGAAAGGCAGAACAAACCTGGTTTTAATTTTTTTTTATTGATTGTTCCAAACAATACAGAGCACTTGATAAATCATCTTTCATACATTTGACTCTATTGGGTTTTGAACTCCCATTTCTACCCCAAATACAGATAGCAGAATCACATCTGTTACATACTCACATTTTTACATAATGGCATATTAGTGACTGTCTTAATCTGCTACTTTTCCTATCCCCTACTATCCCCCCTCCCCTCCCCTCCCACCTTCCCTCTCTGCCTCCTCTGCTGTTGTTCAATTCTCTCCCTTTTTCCCCCCCTCCCCCTTGCCCATCATAACCTCTTATACTTTTGTGTATCATTGAAGGTCTCCTACCATTTGCATATCCTTTCCCTTCTCTCTCCCTTTCTCTCCCCCCATTCGTCTTTGTTTACAGTTAGTCTTTTCCTCATGCTCTTCCTTCCTGTTTTGTTCTTAGTTGCTCTCTTTATATCAAAGGAGACATTTGGCATTTGTTTTTTAGGGCTTGGCTAGCTTCACTTAGCATAATCTGCTCTAATGCCATCCATTTCCCTGCAAATTCTATGATTTTGTCGTTTCTTAGTGCTCCATTGTATATAGATGCCACATTTTTTTTTTATCCATTCATCTATTGAAGGGCATCTAGGTTGGTTCCACAGTCTAGCTATTGTGAATTGTGCCGCTATAATCATTGATGTGGCCGTATCCCTATAGTGTGCTCTTTTAAGGTCCTCAGGGAATAGTCTGAGAAGGGCTATAGCTGGGTCAAATGGTGGATCCATTCCCAGCTTTCCCAGGAATCTTCATACTGCTTTCCAAATTGGCCTCACCATTTTGCAGTCCCACCAGCAATGTACAAGTGTACCCTTTTCCCCACATCCTCGCCAACACTTATTGTTGTTTGACTTCATAATGGCTGCCAATCTTACTGGAGTGAGATGGTATCTTAGGGTGGTTTTGATTTGCATTTCTCTGACTGCTAGAGATGGTGAGCATTTTTTCATGTACTTGTTGATTGATTGTATGTCCTCCTCTGAGAAATGTCTGTTCAGGTCCTTGGCCCATTTGTTGATTGGATTATTTGTTATCTTATTATTTAATTTTTTGAGTTCTTTGTACATTCTCGATATTAGGGCTCTATCCGATGTGTGGGGGGTAAAAATTTGTTCCCAGGATGTGGGCTCCCTATTTACCTCTTTTATTGTTTCTCTTGCTGAGAAAAAACTTTTTAGTTTAAATAAGTCCCATTTGTTTATTCTTGTTGTTAACTCTTGGGCTATGGGAGTCCTATTAAGGAATTTGGAGCCCGACCCCACAATATGTAGATCGTAGCCAACTTTTTCTTCTATCAGACGCAGTGTCTCTGGTTTGATATCTAGCTCCTTGATCCATTTTGAGTTAACTTTTGTGGCTGGTGAGAGAAAGGGATTCAATTTCATTTTGTTGCATATGGATTTCCAATTTTCCCAGCACCATTTGTTGAAGATGCTATCCTTCCTCCATTGCATGTTTTTAGCCCCTTTATCAAATATAAGATAGTTGTAACTTTGTGGATTAGTCTCTGTGTCCTCTATTCTGTACCATTGGTCCACCTGCCTGTTTTGGTACCAGTACCATGCTGTTTTTGTTACTATTGCTTTGTAGTACAGTTTGAACTCTGGTATTGCTATACCACCTGATTCACACTTCCTGCTTAGCATTGTTTTTGCTATTCTGGGTCTTTTGTTTTTCCATATGAATTTGGGGTTACTATGAGGTGCCAGATCGAAATTCCCCTTATTCAATGCTGAGAAGGGATGCCAGCTCATGGGCAGGGCAGCCTCCCACGGTGCTTATTTGTCACCTGTATATCTTCTCTGGTGAAGTGTTTCTTCATACATTTTACCATTTTTAATTGGCATTTTTGCCTTCTTATTGAATTGTAAGAATTCATTACATAGTCAGGATACTGCCTTATATCATACAGATATTTTTCAATTATTTTCTCTATCTCTGAAGTTTGCCTTCAAAATTTTAGCTTTTCCCACTCTATCAAAAAATTACAGATTTCCACATAGTATCAATTTTGCTGAGCTTCCTAGGTTCTTCTGAGATCCTTAAAGGTTAGAGTAGTTTTTCTATCATCTCTCTCTCCTTCCTTCCTTCCTTCCTTCCCTCCCTCTCTTCCTTTCTGTCTTTCATCTATTCATTTATCTATCTGTTTTTCTATTGCCATATTATTAAATATTGAGGTACTATATATAAGTTTTTGGAAAAATATTTGAAATTAACACTACAATGTAGAAGGCTGTGGTAGTTGTTTACTAGGTCAACTCTGATCTTACTTTCCAAACATTTATTAAAGCATCGATGAGAAGCTAATGATAGTTTGCCCTGATAGGGAGATTTTAAGAACTCAGTGGACTTTTAGTGGACTTTTGGTGATCTTGCATTTGATGATGTCTGCATGCTACGATAAACAATTTTAAATTACCAAATTCTACATGATATATATCTAATTTTTTTATTCAATAACATGTGTATCAGTATGGACATCACTGATATTTATTTTATACTTTTTCAGCAATTATGATGTATACTCAGGAATTCTTGCAAAATGAGGAAAAAGATAACCTACAAATTATTTTCAAGCAAAATATGATTACTATTAAGTAAATGTAATATGCATCTTTTAGCACTTACTAATTTTGATTTTGAAGTTTTATTTTGTGCATTTCAGAGTCAAAATTTACTTTCTTGGTTACTTTTCTGGGGCCCTGTTTCCTTGAAAGACTCCCAGGTCCTGTTCTCTGTACCTAAGTGAAAGTGCACAGGAGGAAATAACTCAGCCTTGTGGGGTAAGAAGGCAGAATAAATGTCAGCGGATCACCAGAAACTGCCCAGATGTCGTGAAGATGGTACTTCTGCTTCTGCTTTGCTGTTGTCTGACTTTTTTTCCTCCCACAAAAATGACAAGGCTGAGCAGAAGATAGCAACAGCTGTAGTTGAGGTCAGATTCAGGGAAGGAAAAGGAGAATACGTTAGAAAATTGAGCCTATGTAGGTAGTTATTACAGGAAATAGAGAAATACAGACAACGGGCGATAAAGCTAGTAATTAGAAAAGACTTATGCTGCCAGAATTTCCTAGACACGCTAGCTAGTGTGATAGAAGGGAAAGAGGTCTCATCTCCAGGGTGGATAATTGTAGTAGCTGTTAATTCTCTCCTGGTGAGTGCCACTGGTGGATTTTCCAATCCAGGCAGAACCCGTGTCAAAGTGGTACCTAATAAGAAGTAAATTTGCTACACAAGTCTCTCAGATCATAAATAGCAACAGCCTGGTGAAATCTCTTGTTGCATGCACCTGACCAGTTAAAAACAAACAAGTGAAAAAAAAAAAAACTCTAGAGAGATTTCTTTTTTAAAGTACAGATTTCTCTGTTCTTGCCTGAAATATTTTGTTTTATTCTGTGGAATAGTCCAGAAATCTGTAGTTTTTAAGTCTTTTGAGGACTTTTAGTGATAAATCAAATATTTAGAGCACTAATTTTAGACTGGTTTTCCTCTGCTTATAAAGGAATATTTTATGTAGCATTTGAATCACAAATGGAAAATTGAGTCTCTAGGATTTTATATAATTTGTTACTCTTTTTAGTTGTTGATAGACTTTATTTTATTTATTTATATGTGGTGCTGAGAATTGAACCCAGTGCCTCACACATAGGCAATTGTGCAACTTCTGTGCCCCAGCCCCAGCCCTAATTTGTTATTCTTTAGAAGGATACATGCTAAGAATTTGCTGTAATTTGGGATGAATCAGAGTATAGAAGGGCTGGGGTTGTAGCTCAGTGGTAGAGAGCTTACCTAGCACACATGAGGCACTGGATTCAATCCTTAGCACCATATAACAAATAAATAAAGTTATTTTTAAAAAGAATAAAAGTATATATATATATATATATATATATATATATATATATATATATATATATATATATATATATATTAAAAGAGAAAGAGAGAGAGCATAGGAACTAGGACCTTAAATTCATGCATCATGGGCAGGACTGAGTATATAAAGTACAGGGCCCAGTGCAAAATGAAAATGCAGAACTTCTTGTTCAAAAATGATTCAGACTTTCAAGAGAGTGAGCAGAGCATTAAACCAAATGGAACATGAGGCCCAGTGTCCCTGCACAGGGGACATCCCACAGTGCCCAAGGACAGGGATGAGATACAGATAAAATGCGTTCTGTAAATGAGGTCATCAGCTTCAAAAGTCAAATTGCTTGCAGGATTGAATTTAGGCTTAATTATTTAGCTGAGAGTGAATTATAGGACATCATAATTAGCACAAGACTTTCCTTCTATAATTAACTAGACACCTGTGAAATACAGTTGGGTATGTGTAAGGTTAGTATTGATTTTAACAAATACAGAGAAGTTACCACTTAAAGATAATTAGTTTCTCATTTTTATGTTTCTATATGTCTGTTTATAAAGAGTAGGCTTGATTTGCTTCCATGTGCGTAACATGAAAAGATCAAGGAGAAAATCCTGGAGAAAATCAAGAACTTCTGAGAAAACACATCATCTGTAACATGTCAGACTGAGAAGGAATGAAGTGGTACATGTAAAATCAACAGAAAAAATCAGGTGGCAAAGGAATTAAACGGATGGTCGCTGTGTTAGTTTTCCATCATTGTAACAAATACTCGGAAAAACAACTTCCAGGAGGGATGATTTATTTTGGCTTATGGTTTCAGAGGTTTCTGTCCATACTTCATTGTTCCCGGTCTGAGGTGAGGCACAACATCAGGGCAGAGGGTGCAGCAGAGGAGAACTGCTCTAACAGCCAAGGTACAGATCGGGTAAGGTAGGTCCAGGGACAGGATACACTCCCCACAGCCTTGCCCCCAGTGACCTACTTCCACAATCATGTCCCACCTGCCTACAGTGTACCTTCTCCCAGCAGTCCATTCATCTATCAATGGTCATTCCATTGATATCCATTGATCAGTATCCACTGATCCTGGGTCCACTGATCCCTCACGATCCAGTCACTTCCTTAAAGCTCACCTCTGCACATTACAGCCCTGGGGACAAAGCATTCCAGTTCTAGACCCTAACCGTCACAATCAGTGTCCACAAACAAAGGGCATAGAGAGGCTTAGCATTGTTGCAGCATAATTAGTAAGTAATGTTCTCAATAAGGAGAGCTATCTATAGCTAGTCCTCTATCCCTAAGAGGTGAAGAAGCCCCTGTATGGCTTTATAATAATAAAATCCTAACAACTAATAATTGTTACAGTTTTTAATAATGCTAACAGACTAGATCAATATATCATAGTGACAAGACTATGGGTTGTATAATCCTAGCTAAATGAGCATTTAAAATATATTATGTGAGGCTGGGGCTGTAGCTCAGTGGCAGAGCACTTGCCTAGCATGTGTGAGGCAATGGGTCTGATCCTTTGCAAAGCATAAAAATAAACAAAATAAAGGTATTCTATCCATCTATAATTATAAATTTTTTAAAATTACAAAATATATATTTACATTATGTGTGAGGAAAAAACAGAAGACAAAATAATGAAAATAACAATGTCCACACAATAAGTGAGGCTTGAAAAAGAAGCAGTGAAATAAAAAACAAAAATGTGTTCACTTGGGCTGGGGTCGTGGCTCAGAGGAAGAGCACTTGGCCTTGCATGTCTGAGGTACTGGGTTCGATCCTATAAATTTATTATTTATAAAGATATTGTGTGGGGCTGAGGTTATGGCTCAGTGGTAGAGCGCTCACATAGCATGTGCCGGGTCCTGGGTTCGATCCTCTGCAGCATGTACAAATAAATTAACAAAATAAGGTAAAATAAGAGATACTGTGTCCATCTACAACTAATTTTTTTTAAAAATGTGCTCACTTAAAAAAAATTAACTTTGGGAAAAGTAGCCAAACTCTTTCTCTAGTTCAGCCTGTCTATAGAGTCAATGCCATGAAAATCTATTAATAATTTAAATCCTTGGCTGGTCTGAGAAGGAAATATTTTAATTTGGGATGTGGTAAAATTACTTCAATCCCAACGACCTATCAAAATAATAATACTGAAGCTCTTGGTATGTGTCAAGTTGTACTCCTAGAAAGATATTAACTTCAAGTATGAAGCAATTAAGAAATCGCTAGGAGTCAAACCCATAATACTGAAGTTGTAGAATAAAAATAAGTAGAAAAATAAATATGCTAAATTTGAGTGTGTGTGTCTGTGCAAATTTTGTCTTTTTTTAGGGAGTTTGAAGTATTTAAAGAAATCACCTACAGTAATTTTGTATTTCCAGTTGAAATCAAATAACTTGTTGGTGGGATTCCAAATTGGTGCAAGCACTCTAGAAAGCACTATAGATTTTCCTCCAAAAACTAGGAATGGAAACACCATTTGAGCCACATTGATATTTAGAGCAGCACAATTAACAATAGCTAAGCTATTGAGCCAATCTAGGTGCCCTTCAACAGATGAATGGATACAGAAAGTGTTGTATAAACACAATGGAATATTAGTCATCCACAAAGAAGAAAAAAATATGGCATTTGCAAGTGGATGGATCTGGAGATTAGCATGCTAAGTGAAATAAGGCAGTCCCCAAAAAACAAAGGTCTAATGTTTTCACTGATATATAGAAGCTAAGCCATAATAAAACAGGAGGAGGGGAAGAAGAGAAGCTTAGTAGATTAAACCAAGGGGAATAAAGGGAAGGGAGGAGACAGGGAATAAGGAGTAGAGTGATTCTGACGTAATTTTCCTATGCACATATATAAAAATACCTAAGTGAATCACACTATCCAGTACACCAACAAGACTGGGTTCCTAATTAGAAAAACATATATTTCATGCTTTTTTGAAATGGATTCTACTACCATGTGTAAAAAGAATCAATAAAAAATTTTTAAAATTCATTATTTTTGGTATTTATATTTGCCTATTTATGAAACTTTCTTTTAAAGTTTCATTGCTGATGTCAATGTATATGTTAAATGTATATGTTTTAAAAATTGACCATTCCACTAAATTCACATAGTTGTGGGTGTTACTCTATATTATGTGTTCCCCTCAGACATTAAAGAATTGGTCAGTACTCCCCAAAGAAATAATGCTCTGACCATATACCACAATGTACCATCTTGGAGCTCCAGAGATTTCATTTAATTGTCCACATGAAATGGAAAATGAAATTTCATAGTCTATTAAATTGTGAAACAGGTCATGGGGCATTTGTGCTGTGGTAGTGTAAACTCTCCACATTTTTATTAAAAGATAAACAGTTTGTGAGCTTCATCCTCCACTGATGTAATCCACCCACGAATGCATAGGTCAGGCCCCTGAGATCACTGCTTTTGCTGAGTCAAGTAGTCAGAGTGAGAAGTGCATAATGACCAAGAGGGGAAACCTAACATCTCCTGGTATCTTTTGAATTTTGAACCATACAAATACACAAGCAACCAAATTTTAAAATTGCATCTATTAAAACTGGGCCCTTTTAGTTGCTTGATGTCTTATGGCTCTTCCTGTGTTATGCATTGTTATTATTTTAAGTGAATGATGTCATTGAACCAATAGGCCACTGGCCTTGAAAAAGGTTATGGAACAGTTTAAACAGATATTTTGGAGAAGAATGTTCCAGGGAGAAGAGAGAGCAGGAGAAAAGATATGGAAGACACTATTCTTTTTTTTTTAATTAGTTTTTTTATTTGTTTTAATTAGTTATACATGACTATAGAATGAATTTATGCACTTTAATATATCATACATAGATGAGATATAATTTCTCATTTTTGTTTTTTCTATTTATTTATGTATAAATTTTTATTTATATATGATAGCAGAATGCATTACAATTCTTATTACACATATAGAGCACAATTTTTCATATCTCTGGTTGTATACACAGTATATTCACACCAATTCATGAGGAAGACACTATTCTTGGGCTTATAACATCACCTTTAGAGATGAGATTATAGTGACATCCTTACTTCTCTTTAAATATACCTTATGTATTAAGAGTCAACACCAGCCTGTAATCCCAGCAGCTGGAGAGGCTGGGGCAGGAGGATCATGGGTTCAAAGCCAGCCTCAGCAAAAGTGAGGGGCTAAGTAACTCAGTGAGATCCTGTCTCTAAATAAAATACGAAATAGGGCTTGGGATGTAGCTTAGGGGTTGAGTGCCCCTGAGTTCAATCCCTGATACTAAAGAAAAAAAAAGAGTCAACACCACACAAATTGCCCCCCATATACAATACACTTTCATAATGTTGCAGATCAATTTTAAGGATAACGTTGCTTTATATTAGTCAGCTTTTTTTCTTGTTGCTTCAACTAAGAGAGCTGACGAGAACAATTGTAGAGGAGGAAGTTTATTTGAGGGCTCATGGTTTCAGAGGTTTCAATCCACAGATAGCTGACTCCATTTCTCAGGACTCAAAGTGAGGCTGAACATCATGGCAGAAGAGTGTGGCAGAGTAGAAAGAGACATCTCCAATTGCCAAAAAAAACACAAAAAGTAGACCCTCCAAAGCCATGTTCCCAATGCCCTGTCTTCCTCCAGCCACACTCCACCTGCCTTCAATTACTACTTCGTTAATCCCATCAGGTGATTAATTCCTGATTGGGTTAAGTCTCTCATACCCTAATAATTTCTCCTCTAAACCTTCTTGCACTCTCCTACATGTGAGCTCTTAGGGGTACCTCACATATAAACCATGATGTATTCTAAACTCTTTCATCACCTAATTCTTCAACCTAAACTTTCAGACCAGTGATACCAATTATCTTTCACAATATACCCTAAAGAATGTTCTATAGCTGTGTAGTGTGCTATGCTGATAAAAATCAGGGCTATCACAAGGAAATGGAAATGTAAAAAACAAAAGCATAAAATATTTTTACTGTTTTTATCCCATCTTCATTTTTCTTTTCTTAACCTAATTTTTAAATAGCCACAAATGCTATTATTTATTGTTAAAAACACAATCCTTCATAAATTATATTTGTGAAAACTCAGATTTCTTTTTTTGGGGGGGGGCTATGTATCTCCTTTTTGTTATCTAGCTTGGTTTTCCAGTTGCCATTGTTCTATAATCTTTAGCTATTTAATCTTTCCTTGAAACAGATGCATCTTATTTTCTAATATGTACAATAGATCATACTTAAACAACCTGAATAGTTGATTATTAGATTTTACCTATATGACATTTCATTAGCAGAGGTCTTTTGGGGTTGGGAAAATATATCTTACTTCTATTTAACTTTTTATTGGTGAGAGCAAAGCAAATGTGATGACGCAAAACAATTAAAAAGAGAGCATAAACTTAACACAGTGATACGCACTTAGATCCCAGCAACTTGGGAGGCTGAGGCAGGAGGATCATATAGGTGAAGCCAGCATGGGCAAGTCAAAGCCAGCCTCAATAACTTTGTGAAACCCTGTCTCAAAATAAAAAATAAAAACAAATAGAAAGGACTGGGGAGGTAGCTTTTGGGTACAGAATCCCTGGATTTAATCCCCAGTACCCCAAACAAACAAACAAACAAACAAAAAACCATCAATTTATAAAACAAAAGAATTTATATTTATTTGTGTTGGTTAAGAAGAGATCAAAAATGGAAAAGATTTTTTTAAAAAATAATTATTATTAGCCTTCTCTACTTGGTTTACTTAAAGGTTTGTTTACTTCTTAACCTGTGTCTCTCCTATTTATTCAAACTTTCTTTCATTTATTTCCAGTACATGAAACCATTTCCCATTCCCATGAGTAGCTGCGAACATGTAGGTATGTCAAAATGAAAATTAGCACAAGTATGTGAATGTCTGTCCTGTTGTTCTTTGTCGATGGAGACCTGGGTAGAGAAGGGAAGGGCAGGTGATTCTTAAGACAGGACCTGTGGTCTCTGGGTGCTGGCTGTTATCTCTCCACTCCACAGTCATTTTCCTGAATTCTTCTCTCTGCTACTAGAGATGAGAACCTGCCAAGTATATTTCTCAAACTCCCTTGTCAGTTGGCTTTTTGTCTGATTAAAACGTGGGGTGAAGTAAGAAGCCACTAGTTCTGCTCTCCGATGGCACCTCCCACATTGATGGTGGTGATGATGCAGATGTGGTGGCTGATGAGTGCTGCTTCCTGATTCCTGCTCACACAACTCCGTTCCACCGGCCAGCCTCAGGGCGGTGGTAACCGTGGGCTCCAGGCAGTTCCATTTCACTGAAGCCACACTGGGGTATAGAGCGGATGGATTGCTAGTGTCAGACTTTTTTGAATCAACTTTGTCTTTGTTTCAGGGTTCTGCAACATCTTTGTCACCAATTCCATTACTAAAGTCCCTCCATTAAAATGTCTATTTGTATACTCATACATACATTTGTTACAAAATACTAAGAAAACATGAGCATTTATGTTTACTTTACCAGCTTCCCACCTCTTCACAGCTCTCTCTCCCACTTTTAGTATTCTCCAGACATCAAAACTGCCTCTAACGATAGATAGTTGCCCACAGTGTAGTGTGATGCTTCTTATTTTCTCATGATCACTTGATATGTTGCCATAGTGCCCATATTCAGAGTTTCTCTCATATCAAAACCTATTCATCTAATATCTAATATTTCCAGGAACATATAAAATATAATAGACATACTTTAATTCAAAATATATGTTTGTAGAGACTTTCAAGTTCGTAAAATCCTACATCATCCCCCAAACCTAGCTGAATCTGAAGTACTTTCTCAAGACATATTTTACCCTGTCAGGAAGAATTAGGCTTCCTCAACTTTGCTCTCATAGCTATAAGTGTGCACTCCTACTAAGGACAGCACTTATAACATCAGCAGAATCTAGACTGCTCAAGAGCAGAAATATGCCCTTCTATACCCTCTGCTTAATATTGTGCTGAAAATATGCTGTCAACTCAGCAGACATGGTGGTGAAAGCCAGGCATTATAAAGCAGGGACCCAGAAATAGGAATCTAGAAGCACTCTGAAAATATTTATCTAATTCCCTCAATACATCTTTCCATCCAAACTGTCTGAATTTGCAGGCAGCTGCATGGAACCTTCCCTCTGAACCCAGTCCAGATCCCAAGAATCCCTGCATTAAGTTACCACTTGTCTTGGAAGAAAGCACATAAGTGCTTCCCCAAATGTGTGGTAACTCTGGTCCAAACCATTGTCACTTAGCACAAGCATTAACTCTTAGAGACATTAATAGTGGATAATGTATTGGGAGCATATCATATAAAGATATGTACATTTAGACAAAGAAATTCTAGAGATCCTAGTAGCAAGGGGAACTCTTTAATGGTGTGAGTACCAGGCTGTGTGATAGGTAGGAGAGATGAGTAAGTGGGACTTTTGATATCCTTAAATGGCTTAGACTCAGGCAACAACCTCTTTTGCCAACCTTACCCATAGGCAAGTGCACGTACTCATGCTAGCAAGTCAGTATAGGAGAAGGTAACTCCAGAGCTTATCACTAGTCTCGGTAATTGAAAAGAGGTCATATCCTATTATTGCATCTTGACCCATATGAGGTTGTTTCTTTGGCATCTGTCGTAAGATTTCCTTGAAGTACTCAATAATGGTCAAAGGAAGGCAGCTTATGAAAAGTAGTAGTTAAGAAGAGGGATCAGGGCACACAAAAAGCTAATGATTTAGGGGCACAGATATAGACTGAACTGTGCATATTGCAAACACCCTTGGTATTAGAACACATGAAAGAATATGTGCTAATTTTCATAAGAACTCACCATTGTGATAAAATCAGACCCAACAATGAGCCAGTGACCTAATAACTAGAATCAATGGAACCCTTAGAAACAACAAAGAATGTGGTTTTAAAAATGTATAGATAATTTTTCCTTGACACATATTGAAACTAGGGATTTAGCTAGATTGTTGCATGTGTGTGTGTTAGTGAGTGCATGCATGTATGTGTGTGCAATAGAATCCAACTGAGGCCCTCAGAGCTGTTGGAGGGACACATACCTCATTCTATCTCCAGCTCAGCTTTCCTTAACTTTGCTGTTGGCTCAACATCCTTGCCCCTGATTTCTCTGGAAAGAAATTTGAACAAGAAATGCTTTTAAGGGATTCTTCATATGATGGGTAGCTATTTTAAATGTTTTAAAAATGAAAGCATTGTAACAATTTTTTTTTCTTATTGGAAAGTTTAACTAGTATAATCGTGCTGATCAGAAGTTCTGAGTTTTAGATATAAGTGCATGATTACAGAAAATTTCAAAAGAAATGGCTACATAATAGTTTATTTTATTGAATAAAATATTTGAAAGCAAAATGGCTTTGAAGAACACAGTCATAAAATGTAACCATAAGTAGGTCATATCATTGAGACAAGTGTAAGAGGTGATTAATCTTTTATGTGTATCTCCGTTACTGAATGATGATTGGTACATTTTCACACATTTTCTCATTCACTTTAAACCTCTATCTCTCACCCTGCACGAAACTCAAAGTGGATGAAGTGCTATAACAGAGAGACCCTGCACCTACTAGAAGAAAAAGTAGGCTCAAATCTTCACCATTGTTGCTAGGGGACAAAATTTGTGACGTACACAGTCGAGGGGAGAAATAAAGAATGTCCACGAGCTTCTGCCCCTTTCAATGCCTTAGTCACTCAAATTACTCAATACAATTTCACTCTATAGGTTCTTAATCAAGAAAACAACAATCCTTAATGCTAGGCACTGCAATAGACATAATCAATTCATAGCAAACAATTCTAGATTAATTAATTCTAGATTAATTCTAAGCACTGCAAAACATACTTAATCATGACAGGCTAATGACAATCATTCCCTCTGCACGATAAGTTCAAAAGTCTTAAGCCTTAGGCTTTATGTCCAGCAGATGCACACTCACTTAGACCGCGGTAACCAAGCCCAGAACCAAGTCAGGCTTTTCCTGGCATTGAGTGGATGATGGATTGAGGAGAGGGTTGTATAGAGAAGTTGCGGCTCTCACCAAGGTCCATGCGAGGCGGTATAGTTTGAGAGTGGTGAGGATCACGCAGAAGATCAGGAATGATCACAAGTGATGGGACGTCAGGTCCTCATGAGGCTCTTCAGCTCGGGTGCATCCTTGTTTCGGCTGGCTGAATCCCTGTTCATCAGCTCTATTATTTATACTAAACTTGGGGGCTTTTGATCCCCCTTCCTATCCTTATCAGCTACCACCAGATTTCTCCATAACATCATTTATCCTGGGGTCAGAAACATCTGGTGGTCTCCACCCTGAGCTTCTTGCCTTTCCCTCTTATCAGGTGAGGACAGTCTGCCAGGGTCTCCACTCTGTTTATCACAGTGAGGGCAAGTAACTTGTTTGAGGTCCTATTGGAGGGCTCTGTGGATGTGTCTGGTGAGACTGCAGTTTTCTAACTGGAGTTTCTGGGGCTCGGGATGTGGCTCAAGCGGTAGAGCGCTCGCCTGGCATGCGTGCGGCCCGGGTTCGATCCTCAGCACCACATACCAACAAAGATGTTGTGTCCGCCGAGAACTAAAAAATAAATATTAAAAAAAATTTTCTCTCTCTCTCTCTCTCCCTCTCTCTCTCTCACTCTCTCTTTAAAAAAAAATAAAAAAATAAAAAAAAACAAACTGGAGTTTCTAAAATGGAGTTGCCTAAGGCCATTGTCACAACCATGTGGACCTAAGATCTGACTTCCTTAACAAGATCCCTAAAGCACAAGAAGTAAAATCAATAATCAATAAATGGCTAGACGAGATGGCATACCCCTGTGATCCCAGTGGCTAGGGGGTGGGGTTGAGACAGGAGGATTTCTAGTTCAAAGCCAGCCTCAGAAAAAGGATGGTGCTAAGCAACTCAGTGAGATCCTTTCTCTAAATAAAAATACAAAATAGGGCTGGGGATGTGGTTCAGTAGCCAGGTTTCCCTGAGTTCAATCCTCAGTACCCACCAACACCAAAAAAAGAATCAATAAATGGAATGGATTCAAACTAAAAAGCTTCTTCTCAGCAAAAGAAACAATCAATCATCTGAAGAGAGAGCCTACAGATTGGGAGAAAATTTTTACCACATGCACCTCAGATAAAGAATTAATCTCTAGGATATGTAAATAACTCAAATTTTTTAAAACTTTATTTGTTCTTTTTAGATATACATGACAGTAGAGTGTATTTTGACATATTATAAATGGAGTATACATTTTTTCAGCTATATTTTAGGATTCTTCTCAGCTGTTGATTTTCTGGTTCAGAAGCGACACATACCTGATATTCATCAGAATCGTGCTTCAAATATGGGTGTATTGTATGGTAAAGCATTTACTTGTGATACTCTATTGCATTGCCTAGAAATGTTTAAATTTAAGATAGATATACCTGTATGGAAAACAAATCTTTATGAAATTTACTCAAAATAATATTTTTGTTTCCACTTATGTTTAGTCAGCAGTTTAAATACTTTTCAAAGCAGCTTAAAATTTTGACCTTTCTTTTAAACAAAAAAGCTAACACAAATGATCATGTTCTATAATAATGGGTCTCTTTCACAACAAGACAGCCACTAATTCTTATTTTCTTCCTAGGTGAATTCTGTTTAACTAATTAATACATTAGAAATACAGTTTAAGTAGATTGCCCTAAATGTTCCAATGAGTCAAAGTTTTTATATTATAAGCTTTCATCCAACTATGTTTCTTCTCTTCATAGCATTTATTTGTGTTTCTAACTAAGCTTGTGATTTTTTTTTTGTATTTTATCTAGAGTATAGGAGTATTTTTTGTATGTTTATATTTATTATTGGGTCCTCAGTTGCTATCACAATGCATTGTAGCTGACAGGCCCTCAATAAATATTAACTGGTTTGTTGGATGGCTAGAAAAAGAAAAAATAGATAAATGAAAGAAATCCAAAAATAGATAAACTATTTTGGATTTCTAGTATTGAAGAAAGCTTCCAAAATGACCTAGAATTTAATCTGGACTTTGAAAATTAAGATCTCAGTCTACATGTTGAAAACATATGGTCTTCATTACAGTTTTTCGTTGTCTCCACCAAGTGCAGCCAAGAAGATACATTCTGATAAGCTTTACCATTTCTTTTTCAACACATGTGGGAGAAAATGGTATTGGTATATTAAGTAGTGTAGCCAAGTAAAAGAGGAAATGAAAATCTTCTTAAGTGAACCAAGTTCCACTTCCCCTCTGGTTTCCTTTAGTACTAGATATCTGAACATATATATTTTTGAATACATTTAAGAATATATATGCTTAATTCATAAGACGCTACTTTTAGTAAAAAGCAAAACTGAAGCCATATCTGCCCATTCTGCATGCCTGCGCAAGGCATTAGAAATCCAAGCACCAAGCACCGACGTCCTGGTGCAGAGTTCAGGGGCACATTTGTTTCCTTATGATTTGGCCCTAATGTCTGAAAAGACACACAACTGGAGCAGCTGTCTCTCCTGCTCACCATATAGGACTCACCCCACTGCCCTCCAGCAGGTCTAATTCACAGCTGTGTCCCCTGCCTCACCCTGTAGGTGTCTGAATTTTCCACTTTTGACAGAACTTCCTCTCTCGATCATACCTAGGAGGATATGTGACTCTATCAGAGCCTTCTCCATTGAGCATTTCTTCATTCCTCCTTTTCTAAGTTTTCTCTGCCATGTACTTCTCCAGTCCTCTCCCAAACACTCTAACAAACTAAAAAATATGTGTGTTTTATAATGTGTGTTAATATGTGTGTTTATATAATGTTTTTTTCTTATCTGATTTGAAATGAGATAGGTTTTCTTTGCCTGGATGCTTTGCAGTATTCTCCTGAATCTTCTTCTGGAACAGAAAAGACCAGAAACCCAGTCTAGGCTCTCTCCATGCACCCACAGTGTAATTGCTGTGTCACTAGCCCTTCTTTCTGATATACTCCCCAACCTTCTTATTGCAATGCTCTTGTCACAAACGTGTCCCCTCCCCCTCCTCTCCCCTCCCATGCTGAATGCTCCTCTATTGTTAGCTGTTTTTCTTATCAGATAATTGAGTTAAAAGTGTACATAGTCTAGACACATTCTGCCAGATGAGACAAGATGACAAAAGAGTATGTTTTAGGAAATAATGACCAGAAGAGGAAGTATTGTCCACCACTCCACTCCTGATGGATTGCCTTCATTACTGAGCGCTAGCCACACAAGAGCCACAAGCATTAAGAAATCTGTTTATTCTGCTCTCTTAGGACCATCTTTGTTTCCATTTGGAAAACCAGATTCATTTCTAGAAGCAAAGAGAGGAAAATGCCCAAATTTTAAAATGGCATTCAGAAAAGCCAGGCAGGAAAAAAAAAAAAAAAAAGACCTGGATCAGAAAGGAAAACAAAAACAAAAATAAACAAAACAACAACAACAACGAAACCCTCTATTTACAAATTCAATATAAAGGCAGCAAGTTGAAAATCACTGGAAGCTGGTAGCCCTAGATCCGGTCCTGATTAGTCCTTAATTTCCCAACAGACATCAGGGAAACCACATAAATTTTCTGATGCTCACCGTTGTTAAAATGTTAAAATGAGGAAGGCCATCTAGATGATTTCCAAGTTATTTTCTGGATCTGAAATTCGATAATGCTAAGACAGAACTTATTATCATCTGCTAGAAATGTTCTAATAAAATGTCTGAGCAAGTTATTCCCATTTGGGTGACCAGTTCGAATATTGCCTTTTTATTTTGTGGTGGGGGTTTATATACAACGTTAGGATTCATTTTGACATAAGTATAAAAGCATAGAATATAATTTGCTCTCATTCAGTCCCCGCGACTTCCCCTTTCTCCCCTCCTCTTTCCTCCTGTTCCCTTTGCTCTCCTCTTCTCATCTTTCTGTTACATATGGTTTATGTTTAAATTAGTGTCTTATAGACGCATATGATGGTGAGATTTACTCTGGTATATTCATAGGTGTATATAGGAAAGGTAGATCAGATTATTTCCACGGTTTTCCCCTTATCCCATCCTTCTTCCTGCTCTCTCAATCCCCTTCCCTACTCCACTGATGTTTCTTCTATTTTGACAGAATTCTCTCTCCCTTTCTTTTCTTTTTTCCATCTTATTTTGGACTAGCTTCTGCACATCAGAGAAAACATGCCACCTTTGACTTTCTGAGTCTGGCTTATTTCTCTGAGCATGATAGTCCCCAGTTACATCCCCTTACTGTCAAGCTTTATCATTCCATTCTTCTTTATGGCTGAGTCATACTCCATTGTGTATATTTACTACATTTTTAAAATTCATTCATCTATTGAAGGGAACCTAGGTTGGTTCCTAGGCAAACTGTGCTGTAACAACTGGAAAGAAATCTTGCTTTTGAAAATTTTAATTTCCCTAAACCTCGATCATCTCATTTGTAAAGTGGAGAGATAGTAACAATATCTTTGAGACAGGGTCGTTCGAGAATGAAGAATGATAATTCACAGATAGCCTCTTTATGATACTTGGTACTCAGAAGTACTCCAATATGAGGCGGCTAATGTGGACCTCAGTCTTCTCTGAAATGCCTAGGGAGAAAAGCCAAACATTTTATTTATTTGGTGAGTTTCATATCCCCTAATATAATTTTTTTAAAAAAATCATGCCAATAGATAAAACCTGTTTACATTCATTTCTCCTCCTAAATTTTGGCCATCACAATTAGTATAGAGAAGAGTTGAGAAAATGAGCCTGAGATAATAGGTGACCTCTGTTGCCCTCCACTGAGCTTCCATCTTGTGCTTTTGACAGCCTCAGGACTTCTGGGGAGTTCATCTCGGATTGCCATTGTTTCCCTAAGAAGAATTTAGACTACATGTGGCAATTGATGATCCAACTTCTATAATTTGTAGTCTTAACTCTCCACTAAAGCCAATCTGTCCTTTAAAAGGGAAACTATGCCAGGCCACAGAGCGTTAGTTTCCATGGCAACGGCACAGGTCAATAACTGCAGTCACACCTTCATCATCCATGAGTGCATTTGGCAATGTACCATCTTCTGTGCTTCCTTTTGTTTGAGCCACTCTCATCTGCTTAATTCTCATCTCTATTGGAAGAGTCTCAGAATTCAAAACAAGCTGAATCTATATTAAAAGCTGTAGAGGCTTTAACACAATGCTGGAGAGCACTGTAAATCTTACAACTCATAGACATGTGCCTTTTTGGTATCGAGTCCTATATCCTTGGTGTCAGAGTCTTGTTTCTCTTATTTTATTGCCCATTGGAAAAACTTTTGCTTGCAATAATGCCTGTGGTTTTTAGAAAATACCAGTCTTATTTCAGCCTCCGAGAACATAGTCTGATATTACAGGTACTGGATTTTTTTTTTTTTAGAATAAAGTCTAAACTCTGTAAACTCATGTAAAACCCCATATCAGCTGACCTTCCCTGGTAGGTACTTTTTCTTTTTCTTCTCCTTTAACATGCTATACTTAAGCAGTGTTTTTCTTCCTTCATGTTTGTGAAACTCACCCTATGGACATGGCTCCCAACCACTAAACTGTGCAACCACCCCACGTGTCCCCACAGAGAAGCAGTGGTGGATCAGCAGAGCGGTAGCCCAAGGGGCTTGAGTGCAGGTGGCAAGCGTGAGCTCAGGCTGTGAGGAGCCCACTTTGCCAGCCCAGGTCTAAGGCACTACGGGTCAGGGCTGAGGTAACCCAGGGCATACCAACCTGTCACCCCACAGTGGCCCAGGCCAGTGGGATGCCCACTCCACACAGCGCCACAGCTCTGAATGTCCCAGCACCCACTATCCCCTGAACTCAACCTCCCGGGAAGCTGCAATTGCCGGTGAGTGGCAATAAAACATAAGTGGGGAGAAACCCAGATAGAAGTTCAGACTCAAGGGTTAACCAATGGCATTAGTCCTTTTTCAGACTCTGATTAGCTGAACAATGTGCTACATAAGACTAGCACACTCCAGCAGCAGCCCCTATCTGATCCCCTCTAGGCCTGTGAGAGTGCTTTCTCTTTTTTTCTTCTCTCATGAATAAATGCTACTCTTTTGCATTCACTCTTTCTCATCTGTAAAATTCATTCTTCAAATTCATGAGACAAGAACCTGGAAAGAAGTTGGTTGTGAGCTTCTGAGGTCTGCTGAAACACTGGAGGCCATAGCCTGCCATTAAGAGCTACAACACACCATTCAATGGTAGTGGAGAAGAACTGGGCTTTGCCAGCTGCAACCCTTAAAGCCAGTGCCAGCAGGCATCCCCTACCTTGATTAGCTGCTAACATGACAACAGGCTCTCTTGGCTACAGAGGTCTGAAGCTGCTGCGGACCCCACCTGCTTTCAAAAGTGGAGAATCTAGATTCATCTCAAACTCCAGCTATACTCTGGGTGCTTGAATGTTAACCTGTTTTTGGAAGACTACTCCCTTGACATCTGCTTGGCTGTCTCCTAATTGATATTCAGGTCTCAGTTTATGTGGCATGTTCTGCAGGAAAGCTTTCCTAACCCCATCTCTAGCTTTGATCTTCCTTTACACTGTGTGTCTATCATACTATTATCAGGAATTCATTTTAGTAGTTTCTATAAGTATCAGGACTATATCTGTAAGTATCAGAACCCCTCTGTAGATCATGATCTCTCTGACTACTGATACAGGGTCTATTTCTCTGACCTTCTCCACTATTGAATTCTCTGATCCCTCCCGGTACTTGATACGTTATAGGCGTTTGATAAATATTTGTTGCATGCTAAATCACTTTATCCTATTTGGTCATTAAAGCCACTTGCTATATTCCTGATCTTGATGTTCTGTAACCTCCTGTCTATCCCTTTTCAGGAGTACCAGAAAATACTTTTCATTCAGGATATATTTCATTCAAGTTTATCTTCCTATCTTTCAGAGGAATATAAGTGAATATCCATTCACTCAAAGTGGACAAATTCTATAATCCCTGGTCTGGCTCTTTTCCACACAATTTATTCTGTTAAAAATCAGTTTTTAAGTCCAAATCAATACAGCTGTTCCAAGATTTTACAATAAGCAGTCAACAAAAGTGTAAATAAGGTAAAATAAGGGGGCTACTAATCTGCTGCTCTGCATCTGTAGTTTTCAGTCAAGTCCTCTAGCCAGTCACCTAACAGGCCCTTAGCTTTTTGCTACTACATATACAGTCTTGTGTTTCAGAGATCATGACTCAAAGGAAGGCCCGAGCAGGAGATGCACAATTTTCCAAATGTAGAACTACATGGAATCAGGGACTGGGGACCTCAAGGATAAATCTTATTTGTTTGAACCAGGCACTGATTTTGAAAACACAGCCTCTTTGTACATAGTATTCCGATGCCATGATATTTTGAAGCTATCAGATTTTTAAATTATTAGCAAGTAACCTATGCAATGGAACCTTCTCTTCATCTCTGAGTCTTATATTCCATCTATTTCCACATCTATTTCTGAGTGAGATCTCAGTTCACTAGTCTGGCTCATGTTGAATTTCAAATGACTGAAGGACACCACATAGAATAAAGCAGTAGGTGCTGAGCTATCTATATCATGTGCTTCAAGAGGACATTGAAGCAGGAAAGTTTATGTAAAAATGTCCAGAGTACCCAGGGAAAATGCTGGGAACTGAGGCTAGATCATAGGGAACCACTGCACTGATGGTGTACAAGAGAAAAGGATGCTTCAAATGACCTTAAGAGAAGAGGGAAAATAAGTACGTGCCACAAGGTGGTCCCATAAGGTTAGCATTTAGCTACTGGGGACCATCACCACTCAAATTTAACCCAAATAGTTATATCTTAGAATAACAGTTTTAAAAGTAACTGCTTGGCTGGGCGTGGTGGCCCACCTCTGTAATCCCAGTGGCTCAGAAGACTGAGGGAGGAAGATCATGAGTTCAAAGCCAGCCTCAGCAAATTAGCAAGGCCCTAAACAACTCAGCAAGACCATGTCTCTAAGTAAAATATAAAAAGGGGCTGGGGATCCAGCTCAGTAGTTAAGCACCACCGGATTCAATCCCCGGTACCAATAAATAAATAAATAGATGTAACTTTTCATTCTGTTATAACAAAATCCTATAGAACAGATGGTTAAAGCAAGCATTTATTTCTCACAGTTTGGGAAGCTAAGAATTTCAAGATCAAGGTGTTGGTAGACTTGGTTCTAAGCCCTCTTCCTGGCTTGCTGACTTGCACTCATATCTTCACATGGTGAAGGGAGGGAGAGAGAGAGAGAGAGAGAGAGCACATCTAAAATGTTCTCTTCTTATAAGAAACACTAATTCCATCTGAAGGAGCCCATTCTCATGATTTCATTTAAACCTAATTATCCCTCACCAAGTACCATGACATTGGACATACGGTATTAGCATAACTATTTCAGAGAGACACAAACATAACACAGTCCATAATAATCTGTGTGCAGGCATCATATTCTCCTTTTTTACTTCTTTCTTTTATGTCTCTTCCAAGGAGCTCAATGTCTCAACCTTCCCACTGCCTGAGTGTTCTTCATCCCTGCGCTCATTCTACCTGGCTTGAGCAGTAACTGGGACGTTTGAAAGCAAAGCTTTCTATGGGATAAGCACAGTTCCTTTTGCTGTATAGATGAATAATCATTTGGGAAGTGAGGCAGAAGGCAGACTGCAGTAAAATTTCAAGGGCAGGCTGAAAGTAAGGTCAAGAAGCCATGTACTTACTGTCACGGGACATTGGCCACAGACTCTAACAGACACTAGCCTTAAGTCACAGGATGTGAGCACACCTGCATTTCTGTGAGCACATAGCAAAATCACATTTGGTAGATTTGATGCTGCTGTCTCCTTTCCTCACCCCAGCATCCTTCCTTTTTTAATTGTGGCACATCTGGCTACTTTTACTAACATTATGAGACAACTACAAACTTCTGTCTTTAATAAACTTTATCTGTAATGGAAAAATTCAACTTTCAAGATTTTAAGGTGGAGAAATGTAATTAAGGACGCTAATAGGTGACAGAGAGTCGAAAAGGAGTGAAAGAGGCAGAGAAAGATAGATGGAAGGAAGAGGAGAACTGGTGGGAGGGAACATGATAGAGAAAGAAGGAATAGGAAAGAGGAGGAGGAATGAAGGAAGGCATGTATGGTTAACTGAGAACACTGAATGACAATTTCCTCTATTTCCCTTGTCCTGCCCCTATTTCAAGGACTGCTAGTGATATAAGAATGGAGAGGTTTTAATTTGATAAAGAACTTACAATTAATTTTAAAAGCAAGTCAAGGTTAAAAACTAGGCAAAGGATCATTGAGCAAATACTTCTTTTACACAGATTTTTATCATCTCTTCTGGTCAAAGAGAATACTCAAAGATAAACCACTCATCCCATTGTCAAATAAAATTACGGGAGGTCATATATTTGGACATGGCTCCGGCACTAGGCCCCAGAAAACTGGTAAAGTTTTCTTTAAAACTTTACCAGTTTAAAAACATAAAACTGGTAAAGTTCCATGCTAAAGTTCCACGTCACAGAGCTGAAACTAAGATGTTCATCTGGGCTTCTGAGACATCCAGAGACGCATGATAACCAAAGCCCCAAAGCGGCAGTTGTTGGGCAGCATGAGGTGAAAGTCCCCTCTGCATTAACCCTTCCATGGAAAGAAACCTGAAGAATCCTGGTGTGAACCAATCCTTTTCCTATTGTGGTTCTTCCTCATTCCTGCTCAAATTACTTCATGAAAATGGACAGCTATGCCATGCCAGGTGAGTGCTTGTCTAAATCTTTAGATGGGATATTGACAGATTAATTAATGGTGAATAAAATTCAATTAAATCTGTTTGTTGAAATTTTGTCATTAGACATTTTGGATAATTAACTAGGATGGATAAGTGTCAGTAAGTCATACATTTCATAGTATCAACCATTATTCTTAGGGATCAGAGGTTCCTCTGAAGAAGAGGGCAGGCAATGCTGTCGATGTCTTCATTCGCCCTGCAGCTAGCTGCTCCTTTCTAAGTGAAATCTAAAAGCTCCTTAACAATCCTACCCACATTCACTTTGCCTTTGCAGTTCTTCCTCAGCCCAGTAGCTCTTCAAAAATTCAAATGCTTTCATGCCATTGCTATGCTTAAAGCCCATTAGTACTCCAGTTGCCCCTATTATAGAGTTGAACCCCATATCAAGACTCCTATGACAGAGTCTACACCCGCTGTGTGCCAAGACTTACAGAAAGTCACGTGATAAGCTGTTCATTCCTTTAACCCATCAGGTGCCACTTCAACCCTCCCCCAGAGAGCTGCAGTCACAATAGCTTTCCATAAGTCCCAGAGCACTAGAGATTTTTCCACGCCCCAAGCTCTTTTTACTACATGCTGCTCACGTACTTACCTCTGTGCATCACGTGGAGATGGATAGCTTCTTTTCCCCCTTAAGTCTCACCTTAAGTGTTTCCTAACAGGCTTCCTTTGACCACCTGATTAAAATTGAAATCCTTTTCTCTATTCTACTCCATTGCTCTCCAAAATAGAATACCTCTTTCATTCAAAGCACCTACTATTATTCTTGTTTGTATCATTCAAGGTTTACTTGGAGAAAGAGAAAGCTTGCCAGTTTATTCTAACAGAATTCAGAGAGATTTTGCAAAACAGGTACTGGACTTGTGCAATAAACAAAAAGGGGACACTGAGGTACCGCAGAGTTAGCAACTGCAGAAAGAAGTTATTACCACCCTCAGGACTGGGCATTTTCAGAATAGACTGAGGTGTCACTTGTCTCCTGCTGGTACCTCTGGAGCCTGCAGGAGGCCTGAGAGCTAGTTCTCTGACTCTAAGGCAGGCTGCTGACCAGCTAGTGCTATACCTCCAGAAAGGTGCATTGAAGCTGGTTCTAAAATATTAGAAGAAACTAGAAACTGTAAGCAACTGGTGATGCTGGTGTAACAGCAACTGGTATAACGGCAAGGGGGACCAGAAGTTCAAGTTCCTCTTGCTTCCTATTACTTCCAGTCTTTCTTGTCACACTCCCCCATCAGCAGAGCCTAATATGGATACGTCTGGAAAGGATAAATGTAGTTTGCAGAGTCCCAGGTCAAGCAATTCATGGCAGCATATGAAAGCTTAGACTTAGAAACAAGATATAATAGCATCATAATGAACGTAGTTATTTATTCATTGTTTTTTTTTATTTCCTACTAGACAGTAGTGTGCAAGATTCACGTCTTTTTACCATTGTAACAACCCCTCATCTGAATCCTCATGTGCATAGTACAATAAAAGGGAGATAGAAGATACTCAATAAATATTCCTTCCATAGATGAATAATGAATAGATTTATTAGGTTCTTTTCAAAACTACTTAGCAAAATGTACAATTCAATTCTTGTCAAGTGAACAAATAATTAGGGACTCATATAATGGTTGTGAGGCTAAAATATGAACATGAAGCAGTTCCCTTCTATTGAGTGGGAATTTGAGATATTCTCATATGACTTTAAGTACTAAAATAACATATCCACCATTCATATTCATGTTTTAATACCAAAAGAATAGAGCAGGAAGCAAAACCTATAGGATGTTAGAAAACAAAAAGGTAAATGTAGCTTTGGGATTACTCAGAAGACTTGTGGAAGAAGTTCTAATCTGAGGCAGGCTAGAGAGAGCCATGGAGGAGATGAGTTTGCCAGGTTTTGAGATGATTCTGATGGATGCAGAGAAATTAGGGTTAGTAGGAGATGTTGTTGGAAAAGTAAGTGGGAACAAACTTTTCATAAAAAAATTATGAATGCAGGAGTTAGAATTATGAGCATTATGTCTTTTTTAAAGAGCAGCATTAAGAGGTTTTCAGCGAAGGTGTAATGCGGCCAGTGGGAATATTTTCTGTAGATAAATCTGGCAGCATCATGTGCAATTGATTGAGTGGGTAGAGACAGGAAGACCCAGAAGGAGACCGTGAAAATAATCCTAAATCAGAAAAAGATGGTGGAAGTAGAAACAAAGCAAAGACACAACAGATGATATTTAGAAGGAAAAAATCAATATACATGGTAAAGATTTAATCCCAGGAGAAGAGGGAAGAGAGGTTATTTAGAATGAATCTACAATCATGCACGTCGACAGGATCCATGGGGTGGACATAGAGAGACCACTGAATTTCATGAGAAGAACTTGGTCAATAAGCGCATCAGCACCATCAAAGTCCCGGTGCATATTTTATCCTCCAACAATGAAACTCAGTAGTTTTGAAAAGCTAATAGGAGTCAGGAAGAATGTAGATATCCTCATCTTGAGCTTCAGAGGCAGCAGGTTTCTGGAAGTTATAGTAGTCACAGGATGTCTCACTTCCATACATGTGCTCTTTGAAATTGATCTGCTGAGTGTTTTCGTAGAGTCCCTTGTCAGTTTCTTTGTTAGCTTCGGGAGGCCCCATTTCCACATTTTCATAGTTGGCCTGCATCCTAGTTCCCCTGACAGACGGTCTGTGGCTTTGGGTTTCAGCTGAGATTTTAGGCCTTGAGCCAACAATGTGAGGACTCAAGCAGAAGGTTTTTGCTAAGTCTTTTTTCCTGCTGTTTCTCCTTTGCAAAAACCTCGGTAAAGTAAATCTGGTGGTGTTTCGGTGTTTCCAGTGCCAAACACACCCAATCCCACAGACCACCAAGAGTACTAAAAGGGAAATGCCTACAGAAATGGCCACCGATGTGTTTCCACAGCTTTTCAACATTTCTGCACAAACAGTGTTGTTCAGGGGCTTGGGGTTGTCAGTAATAAACTCACAGGTACAGACAGATGTAATTCCGGACAGACTAGTACTGTTCAAAAATGAGATTGGAAGCTTTCTTAGGCATTTTTTTTCCAGATCCGAGAGAACGTTATCTGGCAGAGTCCTGATGCACCTAGAGGTGATATTGAGTAGACTTAGTTTTGAAAGATGGCTTTCTGTGTATTGGATGCTCTTCACATTACAGTCATTAATATACAATTGGACTGTATCAGGGGGGATTTTAATCCACTCCACTTTCTTTTCTATCAGTGGATCACAAAATGAAGCAGAAGTGAGTGGAAGATAACAGCACAGTAGAAAACTCAAGTAAACGAAGGTTATATTATTTGCCATCCAGAAACCTGTTGTAAATTAAAAAATGCATTAATTGCATAGTTAGCATGTAGCATAATCAAAACTCTATCACATCTACCAATGTAGTGTGTTCCTGATTGCAATATAGACTATACCAGTAGCTGTCGTTGGGGGAGAGAAGGTTTGAAGAACCCATTCTTGCCCAAGCCTGAGTGGCTTAATCACCCAGACTTCAACATGATTTTTAATGATCAAGATAATGACTTTCAAGTGAAAGACAACGTTTCACCTGCGGTAGGATAACGGGACAAGAGGATGTGTGTGATGGTTCCCATCATCTCTACCTTCTCTACGAAGCCTGCTCATCCCTCTTTCAAGTGGCCAGGGGTTGTCTTTCCTGATTCAGTCTTTCCACTGAGATCCCACATTAAGGAGTCAATAATCTGTTGAAACAAGATAACCTAAATGACAGACAATTATATGTCTTTCTACTTCATTAAGGGTGAGTAGGGATCAGCTCATTTTTTCTTTTCTTTTTTTTCTCTTTCATTCAGTAAATTTATTATTGATGATGTTTAAAATTATTTTTAATCTTTTATTGATTTTTATACTTATACAATAGCTCATAAGACACATAACACAAAGTGCACACACACAGCATTCAATCTATTTATTTATTTATTTTAATTTTTTATGGAACTGGGAATTGAACCCAGGGGTGCTTTACCACTGTGGTAAGTACCTAGCCCTTTTTATTTTATTTTTATTTTGAGTACTGGGGATTGGATCCAGGGGTGCTTAACCATAGAGCCACATCCCTAGCCCTTTTTTTATTTTGAGGCAGGGTCTCATTAAATTGCTTAAGGTCTTGTTATGTTGCTGAGCCTGGTCTTGAACTTGCTATCCTCCTGCCTCAGCCTCCCAAATTGCTGGGATTACAGGTGTGCTCCACCATACCTGGCTCAATCTATTTAATGAATGAAGAATTAAATATGAAAAATGACTAGAAAATTCAGGATCTAGTTGGTTAATTGCTTAAGACTCAAGATATGTCTTCTAAAATGTATATAATTTATACTTAAATATGAAAAGAGATCTTTGAAGTAAAACCTTTTATTTTGCAGTATGGGGAATCAAACTTAGGAACTTATACATGTTAAACAAGTACACTACAATTGAGCTATGTCCTAGCCCTTTTAAAATGTATTCATTTATTTTATTTTGAAATAGGGTCTTGCTAAATTTCCGAGGCTGACCTCAAACTTGTGATCCTCCTGCCTCAGCCTCTAGGCTTACAGGCTTATGACACTGCACCCAGCTTTTGCAAACCATCTTATCATCAATTTTCTTACACCTTTCAATGAGTTTCTTTCATTCAAGTAAGATAAATATAGAATTTTTTCTGCTGATGCTATCAAAGAAGAGAAACAGGAAGCATTCAACTAGGCTGAATATTCTATTATGATTTTATCAAGAAAATATTATTTCTATATATTTTCAGACTAGACAGAAATAGTTGCACATAATATTTCTAACAGTCCTTGTTGGGGTATTTATCATAATTTATTGAATCTCCTCATCACTCATATTTAATTAGTAGCATATTTTGAATCAGCCTGTAAATATTTTATATAGACTTATCATTTAATTCTACAACTGCCATTTGAAGTGGTTACTATTGTTATCCTCATTTTACATATCATAAAACAAATGATTAAAAATGTTAAGCTATTTCATTAACAACTAAGTAGTGACTGAATCAGGAGTCAAATAAAATTTTCTTCCAAATATTACACTTAGCAAATATATGTAAATGGTTATCAATGGCATTGATCACTGTTTTTGTATAGCTTGATTAGCTCTTGATTCGCTCAGATTTCCAGATTAGAATATACCAATGTGCAAACCTTCCATATGATATTTCCTATAACCAAATTGAATATGACACATAATTAATATATAAAATTTATTTAATAAAATACTGCACCAAAACCCCAGGTCTAGATACCTTTATTTTTTTAAAATAGTTGTTCATGGACACAATACCTTTATCATATTTTATTTTATGTGCTGCTGGGGATTGAACCCAGTGCTTCATGCAAGTGCTCTATCACTGAGCCATAACCCCACCCCTGGATACCTTTTGATATCCTTGAAATTCTGGGGAGTACATTGGGATTAAGAATACATGATCACCATGTAAGGATTCCTCCTTTATGATGCCGGACACCAGGTTTGTGTTCAGGGTAAAAGTTTGTGAAATGTCTTTTACCATTAGGATCCCTTTTCCTTTGCAAAACTGATGAGAACTTATCTTAAGATATTCTGTGGTTCAAATGATTATTTATTTAAGCAATTATTTGCCAGACTATTTAACATAAATTTACAAAACAAATTTCAAATATTGATCAGAATTAACAAGTGTTTAAGGAGGTAAAGGCCTACCACAGAAATAGAGTCAGGGGTTGGGATAGCAAACTAATGTCTTGCTGGCAGCCAAAGATAAGGTAATAAATTGACCTTTCGATTTCAAAGAGGAGATGTATTTTTATCATCTGTGCTGTTCTATGCAGAGCAGACATTCCAGTACATTCCTAATATCAAGGTGTTCATTGAGATAAAGGCAAGGAGATTTTTTACGGGGGGTGGGGGGGTGGGGGGAGCTTTTCCCTTTCTTCAAAATAACTTCATAGGGAAAAACTCAGAGAGACATAAACCCAGACCTATAATGAAAAACATGTTTCAAACAAGAGCCTTTCAAATATAACAACATCCACATCTCTTTAATTTTATCCTGCTCAAAGAAGACTTTTCATTTTGGAAAGCAGTTTCAACAGATTGCCTAATAATTATCCATTTGTCTTAAAAGTCACAAATTGTTGATAAACTGGAATTTAATGGGCCAGATACTGCCCCATTTGTTGGGAAGCAAGGCAAACACAGAAAAACACTCCAGGCACAGATCTATGAGCAATATATGCATGTAAAAAAACATCAGCATCACTCCCAGCAGGTAATCTTGTTTCCCCCTATGGCCACCTGAAGCATTTTTTTTTTTTCTAAAAACAGTGTTGGATAAGATAAAAAGTCACTGCTGGGTTTAAAGTGAACCTGTTTCTCATCATTTTTCACTATCCAAACACCTTAGACAGGTTCTTCCTTACCTCAGGATTGGTGTGCTAGGCTCTCCCTTGTTCTGGCTGAGCTTCAAATGTGCTTCTGGTTTAGAACCTGTTCCTCTTTTTCTCTTGGGTCAGTTACTTCCTCCTTCACCTCCTCCTTTCAGAATATTTAATACTTGCAAAGTTTCCTGGCTCTAGAGGAAGTTCTTATCAGGTATGCCAAAATTAAGATAAACAGCACACATTTTTGAATAAGGAAGTCTGGTCCTTCATCTTTAACAGGCAATAACTTTTCAAGTAATCAGGAAAGGAAATCCATAAAGCCTCCTGTTTTTGAGCAATATTTGCAATTCTCAATTGACATTGTTTCATTTGTATTTCATTTTTTAAAAAGATTCTAAATGTAATACAACATAAGTCTTAGTTTTTTTTTATTTCTTTATATGATTTCTAAAACAATCCTCATCTCAAATGTGATATTCCAATGTCCAAAACTTATGTCTGTCAAATTACTGTCTTAATTTTAGTTCAGAAATATCCCTGAACTATATGTCCCTTTAAATTTATTACAAGAGAAGTTTGCAAACTATATTCTGAGGCACACTACTTTAGGACATGCTAGTGGTCTCCTACAGAGTAGACTTGTGAAATACGGCTTCTGTGGATATTCACAGGCTCATCAGAACATGAAAGACCCTCAGCAGTCCTATAGGAAGCAAGCCAAGCCAAGCCAAGTAAGAGAACTAGTTAATTTTGCTGGAATAACTGTAATCAGTAAGGTTTTTTTTTTTTTTAACACTTAACAAGTGTTCTACTAGGACTAAATCTTCAGCGGATTGCTCATGAAATCCTGATAACAGCCCTATGGGAGAAACACTGCTATTCGTCCCATTTTGGAGGAAAATGGAAGCAAACTGAAGTGAGGTAAAATAGTTACACTCCTATGCCAGCAGTTTGCCTCCAGCACCTTTGTGCTAAACCTCTCTGCTTGCTACCCTGCTAGACTGAGTAGTATGTTTCCCATATAGAATCTTTACTTAATTCCATCTCTCAGAGCCTGACTCCCTGCTACACAAAAATAGGAAATGCTGAATTAGATAGATTACAGATGAATTAAACAGTTCAGCTAGAAAAATTAATGGGAATATTGCCTTTTAAATTGTACCGGAACTTCTTCAACCATACACTTTTTATAAGGTGGTTTGAAAGAAGAGGATTTAGTGGTTGAAATGCCAATCTGACATTGGAAGAACAGTCCTATATGTAACTGACATTGTATGAGGCTTTAAGCAACATATTCACACTCACATTCCTTTGAGACTGAATAAGCACCCTGTAATATTAAAATGTAAGAGAAGCTGGGCAGATTGGCTCATGCCTGTAATCCCAGAGGTTCAAGAGGCTGAGGATTTCAAGTTCAGGTCAGGTTCAAGTTCAAGGTCAGCCACAACAATTTTGTGAGGCCTTAAGCAACTTAGCAAGACCTTATCTCAAAACAGAAGATAAAAAGGGCTGGATGTGGCTGCATGGTGCAGTGCCTCTGGGTTCAGTCCCTAATGCAACAAACAAACAAACAAAATCCCTAAGAAAAGAGGCCAGTATATTCATAGATTATTTCAAATCAAGGTGGTAAGGGCTAAGAAAGATGTGATTATGGATAGGGGACAGCTGGGGCAAAGAAGAGTCATCCTGCTCAGGATGGTCAGGAAAGGCCAGAGCTAAGACAAGTTTTACAGAATAGAAACAAGGGTTCTAGACAAAGATCCCAGAATGGAGGAAGTTAAGAAATTGTGAACCTATAAACTTGATGTTCTCTATACTCTCATCAGGATAATTAACTGTAATATTAGCCACCCCTCTAAATAATACACATACGTACCCACACATGCATGTGTTCAATCTGCATGTAATGTCATAAAAATACTATTTGTATGAAATTATGTGATCTGCTCTAGAAGTCAGGACATCTGAATGTCATCCAAATGCTGCCCTTTTAAAAAAAATTTACTTCATGCCTATCCCTTTCATTTTTCTGTGAATAATAATTTTTCTGTAAATAAATGGAGGTAGATTGCCCGTTACCTTCTTCAAGTAGGATTTTTTGTCTGTTTGTTTTTTGTAACGGGGATTGTACCCTGGGACGCTGAACCGCTGAGCCACATCCCCAGTCCTTTTTATTTTTTACTTTGAGACAGGGTCTCACTAAGTTACTTAGAGCCTTGGTAAATTGCTGAGTCTGTCCTCAAACTTGCAATCCTCCTGCCTCAGCCTCCTGAGAAACTGGGATTAGAGGTATGTGCCAACATGCCTAGTGGAATATTTTTAATTTTTTTAATTTTTCTGGTCATTGGGGGTTGAACCCAGGAGAGCTTTTCCACGAGTTAAATCCTCAGTCCTTTGTATTTATTTATTTTTGAAACAGGATCTTGCTAAGTTGCTGAGGATCTCACTAAATTACTGAGGCTAGTTTCAAACCTACAATATTCCAACCTGTGATCCTCTGGCTTCAGCCTTCTGAGTCGCTGGGATTACAGGTGTGTACCACCATGCTTGCCATGAATCTTTTAAAGGTTTTTTTTTTTTTTTTTAAAGTCGTTCTTTAAATGTATAGAATAAATGCTACATATATTAAAATAAAATTATTGTATAATTTTATTTTTATGATTGGTATTGTGTCTTGAATTGTGTATATTCTTAACTTCCTGATCTTTAATTTATCAAGGTACATTTTAATTTTCTTTTTATATGTCCTTTTTAAATCACAATAATTATGTCTAGATTTTTTTCTGTAAGTGGTTCATTGCTCTATTTGTTTATTGTACAATTTTGTCAGGATAATTTATTGAATATAACCTTCTTCTACTAATTGAGGATTGCAATCGCTTTACTTAAATTCCTAGAAACTCCTTGGTGTCAATTAATTTACTTTAATTTACTTAATTTAATCCTGTGCTTTTTTTCAGACATTTAAATGAGTAATATTAGAAATGGTAGATAGGGTCAATATTTGTATATGTGGATATTACTTGAAAGTTTGGAAGACAAAATTTTCTTGGATATTCTGTAAGGAACCCTAAAGTCCCATGTCATTTGTTCAGGGTATTATGGGAATACATTTTAGCTTAAAGTTGTTTCCCTGGCAAAGCAAGAAATTTAGTGGCCAGCAAATCCTTCAATACTGATTGCTTCATGAGATTAATCAAAAGCAGCTAGAGTTTTGATGAAATGCATGGCTGCCTTCCAGCAACATACTTTCACCATAGGGGCAGAAGAGCTGTGTACACAATGAGAGAAAATTGAGCAACTGAAGGTGAAAGGAGATGGCATGAATTTCAAAAGGTCGAAATAAAACCATTGTTTCTTAGTTGTGCTAAGGACCAACCTTGGTAGCAGCTGGCAGACTTATATTACATCATTTTGGAGGGGTGGAGGATAGGTTTTAGTGAAAGGGATCTCAGATATGTTTAGGAATACATTTTCAAACCTGAAACTCTATCAAAATTACTTAGAGTTTTTAAAATTGTAAATTCCTGGGATCTTGGGATTCTACCTCATTAGGTTTGGAGTGGGGCCCAGGCATCTTTATTTTAAATGTTAAGAGCAACACCAAGGAATTTCTGGACAGGGGATCAGTCTAGTTAACAGATTATGAGGGGAGGAATTTTTACTTCTTACTTGATACTCTTTTGTACTATTTGGTATTTTTTCCATTAACATGCACCATTTTTGTAACAAAAATGAACAATGAAAGTCTCCTCAAGACCATTTTAATTTGCAGCCAGGCTGGGAATTACTGATTCAAACGGACCTTCTGACTGAGGGGCAGGCAGGCAGGTGCTGCCATTTACTCCACAGTCTCCCACCCAAAAACAGAAACTTAGGCTGGATGGAAAACCCAGTCCCCAGACACTGAGCCAGTACTTCTTCACTACACCAGGACACTTTCTCCATGAAAGAAGTCCTCTGATGTCCCTTCAAGACACTGGTCTTTTTTTTTTTCTCACATTGTCAGGAAATTAAGGATATGGACCAGGGATAACAAACCCAATGGGTGGAGGCATAGAGAACCACAAAAGGCGTTCTCGTGGCTTAAGTGGTGTGGACCACTTTAAGCCATGAGATCTGCCACCTGGAATGTTTCTCAGGCCTACATGGTATATATTATTCTGGTTTACTTGGCAACTTAGAAAGATTAGATTATGGTCTAGATCTTAAGAAGAAGTCAAAAGAAAAACAAAATAAAAGACCTGGGAATTCCACTCCAAGATATATGCTTAACAGAAACAAGTGTCATTTCTGTTTATAAACAGCTTTACTTAGCATACCTCAAAGACCTAGAAATAGGTCTGATCAATGATCCATCAGCAATAAAATGGGTGAATAAAGTACAGTAAATTCACAGAAAGGAATAATAAACAACAATGAAAAGGAACAAACTACTAATCTGCACAGCATCGTGGATGAATCTCCTAATTAGAACTAAAGAAGCCATACACAAAAGAGTGCATACAGTGTGACTCCACTAAAATAAGGTTGCATTCATGAAATTTCGACTGTGGATATATGATGGTAGAGGTAGAAGAGATGAGGCTGCTACAGACCTGCAGGTGCATGAGCTAGCTTTCTCAGATGCTGGAGACATCCTGTGCCTTGACTTTTGTGGCAGTTACTCTATGTAGCCTTTCATTAATATTTGTGGTCCTTATGTTATTTATTTATTTATTTATGGTACCAGGGATTGAACTCAGAGGCCCTTGACCACTGAGCCACATCTCCAGCCCTATTTTTTTTTGCACTTTAATTTAGAGACAGGGTCTGAGTTACTTATTGCCACACTTTTACTGAGGCTGCCTTTGAACTCATCACCCTCCTGCCTCTGTTTCCCCAGCCACTGGGATTACAGGTGTGAGCTACTGTGTCTGGCTGTCAATTGTATCTTGATTAAAGAAAAATAAATTGGAAATCAGTAATAAGAGACAATTCTTTTAATAATCATGAAAATGAAGACAATTATATGTACTTCTTATTTCATTAGATCACTGTATTCATCAGCAAGATAGTTCAAGTCAAACAATACTTTGCTAAGTGGTAGGCAGACTTTGAGTTAGAAGAATTCTAACTTTCTCTGGATCTTCCTGCGCCAGAGGTTGGTGAGGCTAGTGATGAAGAAGATAGGAGCTATTTTATTGACAAATCTTGAGCTTCAGCCCAGTCAAAACAGTAGAGTTTTACTTTCAGAAATCATGAATTTGGTCTTTCATTGGCACAGCTTAACTTACTGAAGTGCTGTAATCCCCCACCCCCAGTCATATATACCCTAAAAGAATAGTGATGTAAAACAATATTATCTTATAAAAATTGACATCGTGAGCAAGAATTACAACTTCCCTGAGTCTTACCTTCTTCAACCGTAGGACAACAATGGATGTCATGATCCCTGAGTTCCTTCAAAATCTACTAACTGCAAATGAAGTCTATGGGGATGATTGCCATCACATTCAGAAGCCTGTGGAACTGGGGTTCAGGCTTAATATATACTTTCTTTTCATCTAGATCCCTTGTTTCATCATAAGTCTTTCCCAATTGCTCTGCAGCTCAGATAGCATGATATGAGGCTTGCTTCAGCTTCAGTTGAATGACACTCCCTAGTCTTCCCCTACATTTCCCCTTTTATTACATCAGATAAAAAGAAACATTGAAAAACTTGAGTAAACTTTGTATATGAAAAAATATGAGCCATTTTACTTCCTTATGAATGGAATGGAAAGTGGCCTTCTAAAGCAGCCCTCAGATTGTGCCCACAATTTCTCAGTTCAGAAAACTTTTACACAAGTTCAGCAGATTTTTGTGTTCATTTGAGGAAGCCAGTCATGTAAATTGGGATTCATAATGGTTTCCAATGTTGTCATTGTTGGATTCTTCCAAATTCTTCAGTCAATGTTGGGAGGAAGAGTATAACCTATAATGATTTTAAAGACAACTGGTCAGATTTGAAATTTTCAAACTGTGTTCAGGCTGGATTTGAAAGCAACAGGATTCACAGAGACCTTTTTTTTTTTTCCCACAGACACTGTCAATCACTATTACCATTTCTGACCTGGTGGGGGGCCAGCTCATCAGAGGAAAACACTACTCTTAAGCCCTTTACCTTAAGACCCTGCGTTTTCTCCCTTGTACCCTGAGCATGAAATTTGAAGAGACAGAAAGCAGTAGCTGCTTTTGATCCACTCCTTTTACAAAATTAGATGGTGCCTTATCTATCCCTAGTCCCACATGGTGTAGCAGAGGGTGAAGAAAAAAACAACAGCACACACAGAGGGAGTGGGGTAGGGGCCTGTCTACAAGGGTCCTGGAAATCAGAGCCCTGTTTTCTCCCGTTGTGCAAAACATACGTTAGAAGCAAATCCATCTTCAGATGAACATTGTTGAGTATTCACCTGGAATGTAGGGACACTAGTATGGGGCATAAATGGTTCATGGTCCCAGGTAAGCCAGGATGCTTCCGCTAGTCCTGCTTCTCCATAGACCGCCATTTTCTTTTTCTTTTCTTTTTCTTTTGAAGCAATGATAAAGGATTTATTCTGGCCAAGGCCAAGGGAGCAGAAAGCACACAGTTCTGCAGCCCAAGACACTGAATTCTGGTTGGGGGCAGCTTAAAAACAGAAACCCACAAAGAAGGGGAGTCAGAGAGGTAAGTACAATCCTCAGACACATTTCACACCGTGTCACCAAGTTCTTAGAATTGACACCTCCCATACCTACTCAGGAACGAAGCTAGCACCAGCTCTACAGTTTAAAGACATTGTGGTCAGGGTACAAGTGGGTAGGGGTGTCAGCTTCTATGCGAGTGAGCTCTTAAAGGAAGGGGGGCCAACTCTGCACAGGGCGAGATGTCTGAGCAGAAGGGGTCAGCCTGACTTAACTTTCAAATCATCACATAATAGTACGATACCAATTAGCCACGATTAAATAAACACAGAAGTCAGAGGAAGCCAGTGGGATTTTGTTTTGTCTGTTTTTGACTTAGGTACTGGTGATTGAACCTACCATTGATCTATATCCGTAGTCATCTTTATATTTTATTTTGAGACACGTAGACCGCCATTTTCTTATTAGCCATATTAACAATAAATTAGACTAAAGTCATATTGATCTTTCTTCTATTAAGATAAATGTTTCTCACTGTGATATGCTTCTTTTGTTAGTAATTTATCATAATTTAAAGTCTGTCTCCAGTATTGTCCTCAGAATCTATCCCCATTGCTGACAGTAACCATCTGGGGCCAATGGTTCAATCACAGAGTACCTCAATTTTTTAATCTATAAAATGGATTTTAAGGAGCTGCTGATTCTTAACTCCAGTTGCTTATTAAAATCTTTTGAAGAGCTTTAACAATATTGATGCTTAGGTTCTGGGCCACAAAAAAATAAGGCAATATCTCTGAGAGGGTAGCTAGAGCTTTAATATTTTTAAAAGTTCCTTAGGTATTTAAAAGTTCTCAGAAAAGGCAATACTAAAAACTCAGGCCTTTTTGAACTAACATTTTTCTACTCTGTGCCATATCATTTTGAGTAAACTATTCAACTCTTTACTTCAGTTTTCTTCACAACAAAAGGGAACTTGAGTGTTGCAAAAAAAAAAAAAAATTCAAAAAGTGCCCAAATTTCAGCAGAAAAAAAATACACTACAAGAAATTTGCATACTGGCTCAAACAGCACTAATAATTCACATTTGTTGAGCACTCTATTATGTGTCAGACAACTCTCTAAACCCTTTAGAGCTATTTGTTTTGTTTTGTTTTGTTTTTAATCCCTACAATAAGCATAGGAATGGGTATTGTTCACTGGTTTGGAGATGAGAAAACCAAGACCTGGTCAGGCTGTTACCTCCCCAGGTCAGACAGCTAGTGTCAGAGCTTGAACTCAAATGTGGACCATGAGAACTGAGCCCAGAGCCTATGCTTTTTATTTCTATAGCCCAGTGCCCTCCTATGTATATCCAAATTCCTGTGATGACTGTGATGAAGTCCCAAAGTGAAATCTGCTTTATTTCAAAGGGTATATACTTGAACCTTATCTGGTTTAGAATATTTGACCTGAACTAAAGATGTTAGCTGTGACTTTGGAGGATTGGTAGATTTGACAGCTCTTGCCCGGCTTCTGTGTTTTGTTTTTTCATTTTGTTTGCATGATTCTGGGCATCAAAACCAGGGCCTCATACACCCTAGGCCCGTGTTCTGCCACATAGCTATATCCTAGTCCTTTCCTGCCTACGTTCTAATGTAATATGGGGAGTTTCAGTAAGTTAACAGAGGAAATATAAAAAGACAGGCTCAGCTCTAAGATCACGAAGCCCCCAAATAAGAGTCTTTTGTTCAGCTTACAGACAGGGACAGACATGCTAAAAATGAGGCTGAGTTAGGGACTCTTGTTGCTCTTATAGAAAATGGGAGGGACAACCACCAGCTCAGTGAGCTCTGCAAATAGAGGCTGTCCACTCAGATACGAGGCTGCTGCATCTGCAAGGGCACACCATCTTTTGCCTGAACGCAATCACCATTGACAGTTCTCCTATCTTACACCGGTTATGGTACCATACCTTGAAGCTGACAGAGTGATATTTCTCAAGTTATGAGTCAGATCACATCGTTATCCTGGAGAAGACCCCATTTGTGGCTTCCTCTAGTCTTAGGGTTAAACCCAACCCCTAGGACAGAGTACCAGCTATGCTCTGGCTCCTGCCTCCCGTTGTGACTTCCCCAGCTTCCTTCCTAGTACTAGACTCCTAAGATACCTCGTTATTTCCCTGCCGAAGGCTCTGCACCGGAGTTCCCTTTACCATGGTGTTCTTCTCCGCAGCCTCCTAGCACCCTTCTCGACCAGGCTTCCTCTTCAGTGGCCCCTCCCCAGAGAGTATTTCCTCCACCAACCCAGCAGGAAGATGTTGTTATACACATCCTCGCTCACTCACACCCCCCACACTCTCCACCCCCCACACTGTCGTCACTCATGCTTTCCCACACAGTCACTCACTCCCAACCCTAAACATTGCCACTTTCTGTCTGTCACCCGCTGACAATCACTTGGATGCCTATTCTGATTTCATAACAGCATGCAGCCCCCACTAATAGCTGAAGAGTTTGTGCTTATTCTTTCATTCCCTTGTGAACTTAGTGTTGACTCCATGAGAAGAGGGACCATGTTTTTCACTGCTCTGCTTCTTAGCGATGTCTCTTCTGGTCACATGGAACCTGTCAATTTGCTTATTGGCAAATGAAATAAATAAGGATAATCCCGAGAGGGTGAATTTTGGACTGAAACAATAGAATTTTTTGGTGTTAGACATAAGTACATACGCAAGAGTATATGAAACATCTTTTTTGTTTTTCAGTTGTAGTTGGACACAACACCTTTATTTATTTATTTATTTTTATGTGGGCCTTGCACATGCTAGGCGAGCGCTCTACCACTGAACCACAACCCCAGACCCTGAAACATCTTCATATATGTATATGTACATATTTATATCCAAACACATGTATACACATACACATATGTGCATGAAAAAAATTTAAAGAAAAATATTAAAGTAAATATCGATGCATCAACTCTTCAAGTAAAGGAATTGAAAATTACCATTACTTTGGAATTCTTAATTTGTCCCACCCATGACATTTATTAGCCCTCAATTCCAGAATAATCACCATCTAAGTTTTACTTTTATAACTTTGTGTTCTTTTTAATAGCTTTACTGCCTAAGTTGGCATCTGCAAATCACTTTGGGAAACTGAAGAGCAAGCGCAGACTATGATAGTGTAGAGATGGTGAAATCCCTGACCTTAGATGCAGCTCTCGGGGGAAGAAAAGCTGCACCAAGTCATGAGGCCACAGGCAGCCCCAGCTTGCTGAGAGCTCAGAGGCCTCAGGGGGCTCTGGTGTTATTAGGACGGGTCTGGAATATGCCACCAGAAGCACATACGTTTCTTGTGTGAAAGCAGAGCACAGTATGGCCAGACATTGAATGTCTGACAGACACTCAAGGTGAGAGTTGTCATCAGCTTTGGATTTTCTGCTTCTAAGCATGGCCTTTAGGGATAGGTCAAGGAAGAACATGTCTATGGGGTAAAAGGGGTCTTCAGCTGATCCAGACAGCACATCATCAGGACAAGCCAAGGGTGGGCAAGCATGAAGGACGTTCTGTGTTTATATTTAAATAGTATATAAAATCAGCTGTAAAAGGATCCGTTATTTGCAACCAAAACTGTTACCCATACCCTGTGCCTTTACTTATTTATCATTTAATATTTATTGCTTTTTGTGCCCTTAGGCTGACTTAGGTTAGGATTTTTTTTTAAAAAATTATTCTAATTTGTTATATATGATAGCAGAATGCATTACAATTCATATTACACATACAGAGCACAATTATTCATATCTGTGGTTGTATATAAAGTGTGTTCACACCATTCGTGTCTCCATACATGTACTTAGAGTAATGATATCCTTAGGTTAGGCTTTATTGGACATTGAACTTAAAAGTAAATTCCATTTAGATTCTTTTGGATAGAGCCTAAATTCAAGCTGGCTTCCATAAAGGGAATTCAATCACTTGTGTAACTGAAGGTGCTATGAATTTAATTTCATTGATACTCTTTTATTTCTCAAACAGCCTAGTGGGCACACAGCATCATCATCTTGAATTTCTGAATTATTTCACGATAAACCAAACTAAAACAAATATGATGAGGTTCAGTCTGGGGGTTTGAGAAATGTCTTCAGCTCTCGTCTGTCCTTCCCTTCACTGGTTCCCTTTCCTCTGGGCCTGCTCCAGGTGGGGATCCCTGCAGATGCTGGCTCAATCTATGTAGAACAGGCCCTTGAGCAAGTGTGCTCACCTTCCCCACAGCTCCACAAGTCCCGAGATTGACCACTGGTCTGAGTTAGATTCCAAACCAATTCTCAGACCAGCCTGTGTGTGCACACATCTGAGTGCACCAGTGGTTTAGGCGAGGCTCCCCCACCTACCACACCCTGGAAGAAAGGAATGACAATAGCTGCTGCTCACCCCCACTGGCCTGCCACCACATGGATTATCAAAGCATAGTGTGGCATCTTGACTAGAAGCAAAGGAGTGGATACAGGGCAGGAGAAGCCCAGGTGAATCCTTCTGTTCCTGAGCATTGTTTTAAAGGACAGGAACAAGACAAACAGTTCCCTCAAGACAGAGATAGCCATTTCTCCCTTAGTCTCCCAAATTCTATTGAGGAGGTAAGGTAGCTCCAAAGCAAAGTTGCTGTCGGTAAGTGACAATGAAATTGTCCTATTGGTAGAGGAGAAGCAGACTTAGTTTTTCATCAATAAAACTAATATTAGGATACCTACAGACAAGAATTCCCTCCTTCACCAAACTGTCGCCACGTCCTCTGAGCCTTCTTCTTCACAGGGCATCAACATTGACCTATAAAGTCTTGAACAAACACCAACATCATTTGTAACAGGTCATGGCCACATCTCTGGAATGATCTTAGCTCCCAAAAGTGATTGTCTTAAAAAACAAACAACCCCCCTCCCAAAAATAAACAAAACCAACCAAACAAACAAACAAAGAAACTCAAAGAGGCCAAAAGACTTAGACTGCTCCAGACACACCCAAAGGTAGAGCCCCTGCCTCCCAGAGAGGGAGGGTAGGAGCCCAGCTTTAATAAGCACCAGTAGCAAACCCAGTAGTTTCCCATAGACCAGACTGGCTTCCTGCTTTCTGGAATTTGTTTTCATTTCCGTGACACTACTGAGCCCCTGCTCAGCCCACACTACTCCTTCAATTCTCTTTTTAAAATGTCCAGTCACCTTTGTGCAAATCATAGTTGAGTTGAGTTCACATTGGACTCTTCTCCCTCTTGCACTTTATTACTGATTCAAATCTGTCCTTATCATTTTACTAGTGTCCGCCTTTGCTTATGTTCGACACCTATATTATTCCTATGGTGGAAAATACCAGAACACCAGTGTGCTGCAGGAGCAAAGCTGACATCCAAAGCCTGGAGAAGGCTGCCCTCTCCTGGTCTTGCACGACTAGGTGTTCTTTTCTTTTCTCACACCCAATCTTTGCATGCATACATGCCCAGTTGTTATGGCCTTTGCTGTAGATGTGACTTCTGTGCAGTTAGAAGCCACCGTACTCCCGACCAGCGCAACCTGATGAGGTGGTGTGGCTGACTTCCAGCTGCGTCACTCCTCCGTGGGCCAACTTCCTGAAAGTACCAGTCTATTCTCTAACAAGAGTCTTTATATGCCACTTGGAAATGAGAAACAAACTGAAAAACCACTGAGTTACTCTACAGCAAATCAACCAACTCTGCCTTTACCCTACAGTACCACGAGAACTTGCTGATAATATTGTTTACCTGGAATTCCTTGGTTCTTTAATATTTCTTGATCCTTAATTCTAGAAAGCAAGGCGTCTTTATTTCTTGTTCACTGTACAAAATCTGAAAAATATAGAAATCTTAAAGGGTGGGAAGCATTGATAAAATTACATTTTAAAAACCCGTAAAAAAGCTGGGATGAGCAAGGATGGTAAGGTGGTCCTCTCCCCCTCCTCTTTTCTTGATTTCCAGCACCCCTTCTCCCTCTCCACCCACCCCACTGCAGCATGTGACTTCACGTTGTACTTTACCCAGAAGAAGCTCACCTGCAGGTGATACTGGGGCCTGCTCCCCTCCTCCCCGGCTTTTGCCACAGCTCTCTTCTCCTCCTGCTGGTTTCAGAGGAGGAGCTGTCACCTTCCTTACCTGGAAGGTGAATTCCTCCCCATCTGCCTAGCCCCAGATCCTGGGCTTTCAAATGGTTTCCATGACCCAACTTCTTGAATTGCAGCAGCTTCCCCCCAGTGAACTTCACCAGATCATATTTTATTTCCTCCTCATCAGTGTCCACTTTGTTCCAGGGTGTAAACAGACTCGGAGTCACCTACAGGAAGGGCACCCACACAGACCGTCCTGCACTTATCCTCCTTGGTCTCTCTGCAATGTCTGGCACTTTCTCTCCTGCAGCATCCTTCCTCTCCCCTGCCAGTTCTCTCCATGCCTCTGACTTTTTCTGGTCTTTTCCCATCTACTCCTGCTTTCTATCTCACAGGATTTCAGATGTTTGGATTCATGGGCTCCCTAAGAAAATAATTTTAAAAGTTATGAACTACTCACACACTTTTAAGTTGATATGCAAATTTTTCATAAGAATAAAGTGTCATAAAGATATATGATCCAATATGGCAAATATGTGTCTTAAGGGCATTTTGCGCAAGCTATGGAGCTATACCTTCTGTTTATGGAAAACTTTTACTATATGATGAAATTGGCAAATGGTCTTTATGGTCAAACTATTAATGGGAAAATAGGACTTCATGTTCTAACTAAAATGTGTTTCCGCCTCTCCCAATTGTTATCAACCTGCTTCCCATTCTGAGTCTTAGGGGAAAAAATAAAGAAATAAAAAAGGAAAGAAAAGAAAGAATGATGCCGGGTGTGGTGGCACATGCCTGTAGTTTCAGTGGCTTGGGAGCCTGAGGCAGGAGGATTGCAAGTTCAAAGCTAGCCTCAGCAACTTAGGAAAATCCTGTCTCAAGAAGGAGCCCTTACCATATGGGCTTGTCACTAGGCTGAGGTAAGATCCATGTACTAAAATATTTCTTATAGAAGTTCTTCAGGCTCAGTTTTTCCCTTGGCTTGGGAGCCTATAGATGTATTATTTACACATCACAGTAGAATTCTGTATGTGTTGGCAGAGGATGGATGTATGGGTAGAGGGATGAAAGAATTGTTGGATAGACAAACGGATGGATGGATGAAAGGTATAACTTCCTTTTGCGAATTGAGGGAATAATTGCGAAAGAGAAATTGGGAAAGGTAAAAGGCAGACATGGAGTATCTTCAGACAGGTCAGTTTGAGGAAAGAGTCATAACAGTTGGATGTCTTTACATTGTTTCCCTTAGAATATCTGTGCAACCCCTGGAAACATCCTCAGGGATTTGCACATCCCTGTTTGAACCGACTTTTCTACAAAATTAGTCACTTGCTATTTTCTCTCTATTTTTTTTCTCTTGGAGAATTGATTCATTACCACAAGTCCAATCATCATTTCTAGGTGGATGGCTCAGAAATCTACTGATCACTTCTTGCTTTTACAAGCACCAACTAGATGTTTCTATCTGAAGACCTCACATTTGACTGGAGATTTTCACCTCATGTTAAGCATGACATTTTTTTTGTGGAAAGGTATTTGCTGGGATAGAATTCAACTATAGCACTAATAGTCTCTGGCATGGACTTGGACTAATTAAAATCTGCTATGGTTTGAATGTGTTCCCTCCAAAATTCAGATATTGAAACTTAATAGCCCATGTGATGGTAATAAGAGGTGAGACCTATTCGATGTAATTAGTACTTGAGAGTCCCTTTCTCATGAATGGGATTAGGTCTTCATAAAAGAATCTGATGAGTATTCAGCTCTTACCTTTCTCCATTTAAGGTCACAATGTGTCTTCACTCTGGAAAATACAGCAGCAAGGTGCCATGTTAAAAAGTGAGAGCAACCCTTACCAGACACCAGACCTGTTGGAGCCTTGATGTTGGAGTTCTCAGACTCTAAAACTATAAAAAATGAATTTATAGCCAGACGTGGTGGTGCACTCCTGTAAATCCCAGAAGTTTGGGAGGCTGAGGTAGGAGGATTGCAGATTCAAAGCAAGCCTCACCAGCCTAGTGAGGGTAAGCAACGTAATGAGACCCTCTCTCAAAATAAATAATAAAAATAAAATAAAAAGGAGTGGGGATGTAGCTCAGTGGTTAAGCACCCTTGAGTTCAATCCCTGGCACACACATATACACATACATGTGAAGGAATTTATAATGTTTATAAATTATTCAGTCCATGACATTTTTTTGTTATATCAGTATAAATGAACTAATATAAAAACAAAATCCCAATCTTCTAATGGGTCCTTCCATCTCTGACCAACCTCTGGGTGATTCAAGAATGAGCCTTGTATAAATACAGAGTGAATATTATGTTACCTTTGGTGTGAGAAAGGAGGAAAAGTAAAAGTATATGAATAAAGTTATGATATTCATGCATGTGCATAGGAAGGAAGGGAGACAGATACCTATATCTTCAGGAAAAAAAAAAAAACAACGATAGGAAGGTAAACCAAAAAGTAATGAAAATACATACTTCTTAAGGATGGAAGTAGGGGACCAAAATAGGGTTACGTGAACAGAAATAGAAGACTTCCTACAGTATATTTTTATATAATTTTGACTTCTGAATTATGTAAATGCTTTACACATTCAAAAATAGTAATTCCTATAATTTAAAATATTTTAAAGGAAAGATACAAACTATATATAAAAATCTAACATAACCACACAAAGGACAGATGACTCTAGAACATAATATTCTTACTGAAAACTTTTCGGAAGATCGTTCTAAGGACAAAAAGAGCTACAAATTCAGTAGTTTAATTGTTAATAATAGTATAGTTTGTTATTTTGAAATCTTTTTTGTGCATGATATGGATAAAAGAAATAAATGATGGTGACTATTACTATATAATAAAATTTTCATTTTAAGAGAGGAGTATACAATCAAAAAGAATTAAATAAAACTATACACTTAATTTGTCCTGAAAAATGCCAATTTAAACTCCTGATTTTGAAAAATGTGTACCTGTTGTTGTCTGTATTGGCCTGCATTTAAAAAAATAGTAAATATAATTAATTAAAATAACCCAAAATTTAAAAAATGTGAGGTCACAATAGAACTTAGAAAAAAGTAAACATTCAAATAAAAAATTCCTTGGAGGTGATTATTACACCAAATTCTTTTTCTGAGACATAGAAATTAAAAAGAATGAATTGCTGGAGGGACTGCAAATTGGTGGGTCCTTCTTTCTAATATAGAAAGCAGAATGAAGATTACTTGGAAAACTGGCAATGGAACCGCCACTTGACCCAGCTATCCATCTCCTCAGTCTAAACCCAAAGGACTTAAAAACAGCATACTACAGGGACACAGCCATATCAGCGTTTATAGCAGCACAATTCACAATAGCTAAACTGTGGAACCAACCTAGATGCCCTTCAGCAGATGAATGGATAAAGAAAATGTAGTATATATACACAATGGATTATCACTCAGTATCAAAAGAGAATAAAATCATGGCATTTGCAGGTAAATGGAATGAGTTAGAAAATATAATGCTAAGTGATGTAAGCCATTCCCCCAAACCAAGTGCCCAATGTTTTGTCTGATATAAGGATGCTGATTCACAATGGGGAAGCATGGAGGAAGCATGGGAGGAATAGACAAACTTTTTTTAATTTTTATTTTTTATTGATTTTATTTTTTTTAAATATAGGGCAACAGTGGAATGCATTACAATCCTTATTACACATATAGAGCACAATTTTTTATCTCTCTATATAAAGTATGTTCACATTAATTTATGCCATTATACATGTACTTTTTGCATTACAATTCTTAATACACATATATACCACAATTTTTCATATCTCTGTTTGTATATAAGGTATTTTGACACCCAATTCAAGTCTTCCTACATGAACTTTGTATAATGATGTCCACCACATTCCACCATCCTTGTAATCCCCTTCCCCCTCCCTTTCCCTCCCAACCTTCTTCCCTATTTAGAATTAATCTAATCCTCCCATGCTCTCCCTCCCTACCCCACTATGAGTCACCCCCCTTATATCAGAGAAAATATTTGGCATTTGTTTTTTGGGGATTAGCTGACTTCACTTAGCATTATCTTCTCCAAGGCCATCCATTACCTGCAAATGCCATGATCTTGTTCTTTTTTAGTGCTGCATAATATTCCATTGTGTATAAATGTCACAGAAGGACATCTATATCTAATACCTAGTTCATATTTAAATTTTTTGCTTGAATAGACAAACTTTAGATAGAGCAAAGGGGAGGGAGGGAAAGGGAGGGAGCATGAGGGTAGGAAAGGGAGTGGAATGAGATGGACATCATTACTCTAAGTACATGTATGAAGACACAAATGGTGTGACTCTACATTGTATGTAACCAGAGATATATAAAATTGTGCTCTATATGTGTAATATGAATTTAAATGCATTCTGCTGTCATATATAACAAATTAGAATAAATTTTGAAAAAGGAATGAATTAAACCTTTATACCTCTAATCCCAGTGGCTTGAGAGGCTGAGGCAGGAGGATTATGAGTTCAAAGCTAGCCTCAGCAATTTGGCAAGGCCTTAAGCAACTCAGTGGGATTCTGTTTCTAAATAAACTATGAAAAGGGCTTGAGGATGTGGCTTAGTGTTTGAGCACCCCAGGGTTCAATCCCCTATATAAAAAAATTCAAATTGATGATGGAATATTTTTATGTAAGAATACCAAATAATAAATGTAGAAAGAATGGGTAGTAACAGAAAATCACAATTCTGCAAACATAAATTAAAACTGATCCCAGTAAGAACCATCAATTCAGGATCAAATTATTAGAATGGTGAATGGAATTTTTTTCCCATATTAACTCATATGTTGTCTGCCAATATATGTACATTATAGTGGTGATATAGTGGCTCTGTGCATTACAGTGGTGAGATAACAGCTGTCATCACCTTATCACAATAATCAGAAAAACTATCAGGAAGACTGAGACACACATGCCTCCTCCTGGGATGCTCTGGGAATTACACCATATTCTCTATGACATATTCAAACTAAAACATGCTTAACCTACATCTAAATAGGCCCACATTTCTGACTTTGACTTTAAAAGACATACAGATGACAAAAGAATGCATTAATTAAAATACTAAGAAACAATAACAAAAATGGGAAAATGGACATTTTCACAAGACATCTGGGCAGGTCTCTTTGAAAAGTCAAAAGGAATAAGTAAAGATTCTTGCGGATGAATTGGGAGTCATACCGCAATGCAGCCTATGGTCTTTGATTGATTCCTCATTTGTACAAATCAGTCATAAAATGTTTTGGGAACAAGCGGAAAAATTTAAATATGAACGAGGTATTAGATATTAATAAATTTTTATTTTTCAAGTTATGATGAAAATATTATAATTATATGATAATTTCCTTGTTTTAATAGATGCATGTTGAAGTATTGGGGTAAAATGTATTCCAATATTTGTATTGTAGTTTTAAAAAGAGAGAAAAAGCTGAGTAATATTTCATTGAGTATATATACCACATTTTCTTCATTCATTTATTTACTGAAGGACACCTAATTTGGTTCCATATTTTAGATATTGTGAACTGAGCTGCTACAAACATTGATGTGGCTGCATCACTGTAGTAAGCTGATTTTAAGTCCTTTGGGTATAAACTGAGGACAGGATAGCTGGGTCAAATAGTGGTTCCATTCCAAGTTTTCCGAAGAATCTCCATACTTCTTTCCATAGTGGTTTTATCGATTTGCAGTCCCATCAGCAATGTATAAGTATGCCTTTTACCCAATATACTTGCCAACATTTATTGTTGCCTGTATTCTTGATGTTTGCCATTCTGGCTGGAGTGAGATGAAATCTTAGTGTAGTTTTGATTTACTTTTCTCTAATTGCTAGAGATGTTGGATAATGTGAGGAAAAATACTTTTCATGTGTTTGTTGATAGATTGTATTTCTTCTTCTGTGAAGTATCTATTCAGTTCCTAAGCCCATTTATTGATTGTTTTTTTTTCCTTTTGGAGTTGAGTTTTTTATATATTCTAGAGATTAATGCTTTATTGGAGGTGCATGTGATAAAGATTTTTTTCCCTAATCTGAGGGCTCGATCTCACATGACTGATTGTTTCCTTTGCTGAGAAGAAGCTTTTTAATTTGAATCCATCCCATTTATTGATTCTTGATTTTACTTCTTGTACTTTAAAGGTCTTGTTAAGAAAGTCAGATCCTAGGCTGGCATGGTGAAGATTTGGAGCTACATTTGTTCTATTAAGCACAGGGTCTCTGTTCTAGTGCCTAAGATTTTTAATCCACTTTGAGCTGATTTTGTGCAGGGTGAGAAATAGGGGCTTAATTTTATTTTGCTACGTATAGATTTTCAGTTTTGCCAGCACTATTTGCTAAATAGGCTATCTTTACTCCAGTGAATGTTTTTTTGTTTTTTGTTTTTTTTTTTTTGCACCTTTGTCTAGTATGGGATATTGCTCATCTGTAAAGAAGAATGATATTATGGCATTTACCAGTAAATGGATGAAGTTGGAGAATATTATGCTAAGCAAAAAAAGCCAATCTCCCCCAAACAAAGGCCTAATGTGTTTTCAAATATGTGGATGCTAATTCACAATAAGGCAGGAGGCATTAGAGAAGAATAGAATTACCTTAGATTAGGTAGAGGGATGTGAAGGAAGGGGTGAGGAGGGGATGTGGGAATAGGAAGGATAATAGAATGAAACAGACATTATTACTTTATTTATATATATGACTGCATGACCAATGTGATTCTACAACATGTACACTCATGAGAAATTATATCCCATCTACATATATTAAAGTGCATAAATGCATTCTACTGTCATGAATAACTAATTAAAACAAATAAAAAATTAACAATTAAAAAATAAAAGGAGAGAAAAATTTGTTGCATTTGGTGGTGAATGCATGGATAGTCATTATACCCTCTTTCCTCCTTTCTATATAATATTCTATATTATATGTTATAATATTCTATATATATATTATAATATTCTATATTATATTCTATATAATATTCTATATAATATTTTTATAAGACTCCCAGCTACCTACCTGTCGTGACCACTTACCTTTATTGCTACCGTAAAGAGCCAGCAGCCCTGTTCTCGTGCTTTCTGTCAAAGCTTTGTTGTGTTTACAGTGACTGGAGCTCCTGGGTCAGAGGCAATACACTAAACCACCAGAGTCAGGCCCAATCCCTGTCCTCCCAGGAATGCCATCGCCCTTTCATGTTTCCACTTGGTCTTTGTAGTCCTCAGAAGCCAAAGACTGAGTTAGGTGTGGATGTGGAAGCAGAGGGGCGATTGTGTGAGCAGAGTGGGTTTGGGCTTCTCAGGAACAGCAGGTCACTCCCCACCCATACAGCCACTTACAGGCACCTAACTTTGGCCAGATGTCGGCTTCAGGAGCAGAGTCCTGTGACCCCCTCATGCAGGCCCTGAGAGAAGCATTCTACCCCTCCTCCCCAGCATGTGACCATTGAAGCTACAGCTTCACTCTCTTTCCAGGCTCAGAATTGAGATAGCTTCCCTTTTGTCTGATGGTGACAGCCTCCCAAGCAATGTCTCTTTCTCTCTTTCCTCACTTTCCTAAGTCAAAAGATGAAAGCTGGGCATGGTGGTGCATGCTTGTACTCCTAGCAGCTCAGAATGCTGAATAGGAGGATTCTGAACTCAAGGCCAACCCCAGCAATTTAGCAAGGCCTTGTCTCTAAATAAAATATGAAAAACAAAAACAAAACAAGGGCTGGAGACGTGGCTCAGTGGTTAAGCACCACTGGGTTTAATACCTGGTACCAAAAAAAAAAAAAAAAGGAAAAAGTAAAAGAGAGAGCAAACAAACGTGCTTACTTTTTGTCCTTCCTTCCTGACTTCCTGACAGCTCCAGTCAGTTTGGTTCAATTCAGTAGATAACCCAGATGCTGGGGACAGACAGTGTCTCTCCACTCCCCTTGTCCATCCCTCCTGCCCTTGGAAGTTCTTTCTCTCACCCTTCCTTTCTCCTGAATGTTAAATGGCAACAACACCATTGATCTCTCACTCTGTGGTAGGCACTCCTCCCAGCCCACTCCATTCATTGCCTGATCTAAGGCATTGTCCCAATTGTCTTTGTCTGTTTAGGCTGCTAGAATAAAATACCACCAATGGGTAGCTTAAGAAATTTATTTCTCCTAGTTCTGGTGGCTGGGAAGTACCAGCAGATTTGGTCAAAGTACCAGCAAATTTGGTGTCTGCTTCCTCATAGATGGCACCTTCATGCTGTGTCCTCACACAGTGGAAGGGGCAAAGAGTCTCCCGTGGGCCTTGTAAATGCATAAATCTTATTCACGAGGGTTCCAACCATATGAGCTAATCACATCCCAAAGGCCCACCTCCTAATATCATCACCTTGGGAGTGAGGATTTCAATATGTGATTTGAGAGAGAGGATTCATACCATAACAATAACCTCATAAAATATTATAATTCCCCTTTTACAGAAGAGGACGCTGGGTTAGGTAATCTGTGCAAGATCAAACCTAGGAGCTTGCTAGTCTTCCCAATAGTTTTATATTTATAAATGTTTATAAATAATTGAGTTCTTATTCTTGTCATATACTGTTCCAGACATAGGAGATCTAGCATTGAACTAATCAATGTGTCTGTCCTCATGAAGTTTTTCTACTTGTGGGGGGAAAATACTAATCAACTGAGGAATATAAAGCAAGGTATATCTTCATCAATCTTCACCAGAAAATAGAGAGTAACAGAGACCAGGCCAGGAAGGGCTCTTTGAGGACTTCACTCTATTATTAAAAACTATCTCTATATGTGTTTTTTGAATAGTAATTTACTCTCCATTCAAACATTAAAACACAAAAAGGATCAGGAAAGTAAACAATCCACTTGCAAAAATAAACATAAAAATGAGCCAATGGAAAAATCCTAGTGTTAGTTTCCTGTTTATCCTTTCAGAACTTTTGTGTTATGCGTATTTAAAACTTACTTCAAGGAAACATGCTTTGTTATGCTAACGCTAACATATACTTGCTTTCACAATATTTACAAAAGCTTTTTAAATCATTTGTTTTTACTATTGCATACATTTCCATTGTATGAATGTATCATTACTCCAGTGCTCCATTGACAGGACCTTAGTTGTCCCTAGTCTTTGTTAGAAACATTGCAGCAATCTGGATACCTTTGTGCATTTAGGGTTGGCAGGCCCTTTCTGTAAAGGCCAGAGAGTAAAGGCTTCACCTGCCACACAGTCCCTGTCACAGCTCTACTCTGCTTTTGTAGCATGCAAGCACCCAAAGGCAATAAGTCTATATGAGAAAATAAGGATGCTTGGTTTTCAGTACAACTTTATTTACAAAACAGGCATGAGGCTTAATTTGGTCTGCATGTTTTATCATTTGTTGATATCTCTTAGTCATTTTATATATGGGATCATGTCCATAGGAGCCTTTCAGTTAGGGGATTCCTAAACTCCTGGTTTTGATAGATTCTGCCCAGTCACTTTGTACAGAGATTGTACCTGCCTTTGTTCTCACCAGCAGTGTATGGAGAGCTTGCTTCCTCAACACTTCACCAATGTGGGGTATTCATACAAATGTTTGAAAGGTTTAAGGTCTCACATTCCCCTTTGGGGACACGCCCCCAATGATCTAGAGACCTTCTAGTAGATCACCTCTCCTTCTAATAGCACCACTCTGAGGATTGAACCTTCAACACCCAGACCTTTGGGGGCCATTCAAGGATATAAGTGAGATTATCTGCTGTCTTATTTGTATATTTTTTGTCATATTTTGCTGTTGATTTTATGCCTGCTTTGTAGAAATAATTCTAAGTCTTTCTCTCATTCTATGACCTGAAACAGTTAACGTTGGACTGGAAGCATTTTAACAATTTCAAAGAATTTCCCTGTGAAGCCATCTGGACTTGAGGTCAGTTCAGATGATGGCAGTTCTTTGAAGATTTCCTCTACCTTTTTGTTGAAATTGGTTTGTTTAGATTTTTGGCTTTTTCTGGAGTCATAGTTAACAAGCATTTATTTAAGAATATATCCATCTTATCTTAGACTTAAGTTATTTATACAGAATAAAGTAGTCTCTGGTATGTCTTTAAATTTCTTCTGTGGTTATTTTGTCTGATTACATTTTCTCTCTTTCTGCCTCCCTTGTATTTTGATGGAGGATTGAGAGCTTGTTGGAGACTGGGTCAACTAACTGTATATTTTTACTATTTTTTATGTGCAGACTTATTTTTATTCTTCTTCATATCCTCATAAGTAAATACTCATAAATAAAACTATGAATTTACCTCTGAGCACCATTATAGATCAGGGTTTCTTAATACGTTGTTGTGCATTCCAGCATGTTTAGCAGCCTCTGGGGTGTCTACCTACTAGATGCCAATGTATCCTCTTCCCCAGTTGTGACAACCAAAAATGCCATTGGATATTGTCAAAGGTCCTCTTGGGGAGAACGGGCACAGCTGCCCTAGTTGCTAGCCACTGCTTCAGCTATAAACCATAGATCCTGATAGCAGTGTTGTCTTCTTGTTTCTACATATTCTGCAATTTAGGCTTAGGTTTGCATTTTTCTGTGTGATCCAATTGTTACTTAAGACAGTCTTTTTAATACAATTTTTGAACAACTGATAACCTACACTATTTTAGAATCTTCCTTTAGTTTCACTTGAAACAGAGTTTGTGGTTTTATTTTTCATTCTCCTTCCAGGGGAATTCTGGGATTAAAAAGAGGAAAGGCTAAAGTATATAGTCATTGCCATGCGAAACTCCTCAGAGTTGCTATCTATTGAACATGCTATAGTCCAAGAACTTGTGAAGTATTTTCCATAGATTGCTTAATTTAATCCTCACAACAACCCTGTTTGGTGGGTTTATTATCTCATTTCTAGATGGAGAGAGACTCAAAATAACTTGTCAAAAATCCTTATAGCTTATATGTAAAGTATACATCATTCTAAAGAGTGCCTGCAGTTTTCAACACAGCTTGATTTTGCAGGAGAAGAAGAAGAACATAAGATCAACAATAATGGCTAGGTGAGCACAGGTGTGACTGTGCTAATGGTTGTTCTAGAGTGTCAGGTCTGAAGCATTTTTTGCAAATGTCAGTTGTAATTCTCCTGCTTATTACAGAAGAGATTTCACAGGGAGAAACAAAAAGTACTGGAGAATAGGACATTTAAAACAAAGAAAAACTTTACACACACAGGGCCTTCCTTTGTTCCTGGGGAACAAGTCCCTGAGGTTACAAAAAAGTGGGCAGGCACTGGTTGAACTGGTAAACAAGATACCCATCCAGAGAGACGGAGTGCTCTTTGTTACTGGGTACTCTATACACTTTGTTTTTCAAGTATGAGTTTGATAAATACTGTACATTTTTAAGTCTAATAATTTAAACTTGCCTTTGTTAAGAGCAGTGTTTTGCAATAGTTCTAAAAATCTAATAAACTGTATGGTTATTATCTGGAATTTTCCACAAAGTCTCAGGTACTTATTGTTGGGGCTTTTGAGAAATGATTGGATCATGAGGGCTCAGCCCTCATCAGTGGAATCAATTATTGATTGCTGGATGAAGGACTAAGAGGTGGTGGAAACTATTAGCAGGTGGGTCATAGTGGGAGGATATAGATCACTGGGGGCATGACCTTGAGGAATATATCTTGTCCTTGCCTGTCACTCACCCTGTTTCCTGACTGCCATAAACTGTTCAGTTTTCTTCCACTCCACTTTTCTGCTACAGTGTTCTGCCTCACCACAGGCCCAAAGCAATGAAGCTGGCTGACAATGGATTAAACCTCTGAAAACATGAGCCAGAATAAACTTCCCTTCCTCTAATTGATCTTGTCACGTACCTTGATCACAGTGACAAAGCTATCTAACACATAAATGTGACAGTGGTCCACTTTATGCTTTGAATATAGCCCTAGCTGCTCTGCCTCTGCAACTTAGTTTTTTAAATAAATGTTTCTTTCTCTTCCTCTCTAATCTCGTCCCCTCCCTAATTTCAGGGGAAATAGGATTACATTTAATCCCCATCTTAGATTTATCTTTCCTTATACATACCCACTATAGGTACAAAGCAATCTAGAATTGGGAAATGGTACCAGACAATCTCAGAAATAACTATCTCCCAAATTAACAAGTAAATTACAACTCCAACAGAGAGCACAAGGAATGTAGTCTTTGAATCCCTCTTTAAAAGTCCCCTGTTTGTTTTGATGGGCAGAATCACCACCCTTGAGATAGGAATCCACTGTTTCTCCTTTGCTAGCAGAGCAATAAAACTTTTTCCCTTTTCTAAAAACCATGTTCTTATTATTGCATTGACATTGGAGACAAGGACAGAGATTTTGGCAACAGAATCATTGGTTGATGTTCATTTATGTCTAAAATTCCATGTGAATGAGATTTCACTGTGAAGATTGTTAACCCTCTGAAGAGTCTAGACTCAAACCAACTGGATAGTATAAGAAAAAAAAAAACTGTCCTGTTTTTATCTTTCAAGTGCACATTTGGAAAAATGCTCTTAAATGAATACAAAGGTCAGAAATATATATGTGGAGAATAGGCTAATTGCAAGACTCCAAAAGGACAAGATAAACTTTAAAAATAAAAATACAGAGGAGCTGGGTGTGATGGCGCATACCCATAATCCCAGCTATGCAAGAGGCTGATGCAGGAGGATCCCAAATTCAGGGCCAGCCTGAGCAAGTTAGTGAGACCTTGCCTTAAAAAAATAAAAATGAAAAGGATTGAGGACATAGCTGAGCAGTCAGTGTTAACAAAAGTTTGCTTCTTGTCCCTAATGCCAACCTAATAATGCACTTAATAATGCACTGCAACTTATTTTTAAAATGGACATGGTTTTGAGAAAAAGGTAAAAGAAGTCTTTATTGCTTTGCTAGCAAAGGAAAAATGCAGGGGACTCCTGTCCCAAAGGCTGTGACTCTGCCCATCAGGAGAAACAGGGAGTTTTTAAAGAGGTGCTTCACAGATTATATTTCAGGTGTTCTCTGTCTAGAGTCATAATTCACTTGTTAATTCGGGACTATTTCTTTCATAAGTCTTCTGATGCCATCCCCCAAGTCAGTATTGATTCACTCCTGTGGTGGGTGTGCGCTCAAGAACAGATAATTCTCTCTAGGATGGGGAAGAAAAGTAATCCTGTTTCCTCCAAGATTAGTGAGGGGAAGGGAAAGGGGAAGAGAAAGAAACACGTCCCTTTTAAAAATAAGTCGCAGTGGCAGAGCAGTAAGGGCACTTACTGTTACAGTAAGGGGCTGCTGTTACAGTAGTGTACCCCTGCACTCAACCCCAAATACTGTGAGAAAATAAAGATGTGAATGAGACAAATTTTCCATGTAAATCTTAATAAAGAATGCAAAAGAATGAGGAATAAGCTAAACATTTTAGCTTATTTTTGTGTCATATTCATTTAATATTTTAACATTATGATATATAAATAAATTGACTTTATAAAGTACTCATGCCCCTAAGAAAGATTTAAAAAGTAGCATTATCTTTTCTGTTGATGCTATCCAGCGTGACATAAAGAATAATGTGTTCTAAACCTTTAAGTACACAGCATTGATTGACATTACCATTTTGGACCAGCAGAGGGAGATCTAAATCCACTCCAACAGATCAGTAATAGCAGTTTGTTTAACAGAAAATGGGGGAAAGGTTTGCTCTCAAACAAGACTTCCATATGTGGAAAACAGATATGGTGATAGTAGCTACAGAGATAAATGGATAAAAGTAATAATAAAGGAGATTAATTTTAGTTAAATATTTCAAAACTGTATATATAAAGCTTCATGAAAGATTACTGACAGGATTTTTATCCTTTCACCAAATGCCAATAGTTCAAAATAAACATCATATAAAACATGCTTAACATATTTAAAATTTAAATCCTAAAATTAACCTTGTATTACATATTAAGCTATTTTTATATTAAATTAAAATGTCCAATCAATTAAATATATTGTGATGCATATAAAATGAGATTTGGATCTTTCACCTTTCAGACTGAAGCCTCAAATGTCTAGAGCTATGATGCAAATGTTGGTGTTCCAAATTCATGTACTAAAACACAATATCCAATGTGTTAATGCTAAGAGGTGGGACCCTGTGGAAAGAAGTTAAGTCCTACTTAAAGCCTAGTGCCCTTATAAAAGAAGTAAAAGGGAGTGTGTCCTGGCCCCTTCTGCCAGCCAGGGGAGGACTCCACAAGAAAGCATCATCTGTAAGGAACAGACAGACCCTCAGCAGAATCTTCGGGCAACTTGATCTTGGATTTCTAGCTTCCAGAATGGTTGGTGATAAATTCCTGTTATTTATAAATTATTCAGTCTGAAGTATTTTGTTATAGCTGCAAGAATGGACAAAGATACTCAGGATACATATTTCAACTCAGACTTATTATGCCCAAGTTTGCCCTCAAAGCCTCTGAGCAATGTACTTTATATAAATTAATGTAATATATCAAAATGTTCTTTCCATTCAGTTACTTCCTTTATATCATATGCTCATCAGAATTCATTTTCTTTAACCTGGATTTAATGTACACATTATAAGACTAACCATAGGCCTTGGCTCATCCCATAGTAATCACTGGTCTCTGCAGTGTGTCCCTTTTGAACATTCCCATAATCCAACCCTGGAACTCAGTCATTGACAGTAACATACATGGACCTACGTATTCTTTCCTCTTTCTTTTCTAAAATTTGTACTTGACATTTTTATTTTTTTTCCAAAAACAATTTAAAATCATATTCATATATATGTCTGAAGAAATATATTTTAGGGATGAGGTTATAGCTCAGTGGTAGAGCCCTTGCTAGCACATGTGAGACACTTAGCACCACATAGAAATAAATACAATAAAAGTATTGTGTCCATCTATAATTAAAAATATATATATATGAAAAAATAAATACATTTCACTTTGAAATTTTATAAATAATCATCATTTATTTGCCTTTTAAAATTCAACATTTTCAAGAGTCATTCATATTTTATAGGTATCTGTCATTTATATAATATCACATTGTTGGTATATATCATGAGTTATTACATTCTCCTATCTATGGATACTTGTGTTGTACTTGCTTTTAAAATTTTTTTCAATTTACTAACTATGATATATGCTTGTTTGTCTCTCCTGGTAAACATGTGTAGGCATTTCTCTTACTGGCTTCTAGGACATAAGAATGATTAATTTACTCTCATATGTAATTGTATAAATTGTTGATTTTTATCTTTTCTAACACTTGATATTGTTAGGCTTACTAATTTTTATGAACTGAGTTTAAATGGTCCTTCTTTGCATTTCCCAATAATTAGTGACTTGGACACTCTCATCATGTTTATTGGCTTTAAGTAGTTCTTTCATGAAATGCTTGTTTCTGTCTTTAATTAATTTTTTTCCTTATCAATTGTTAGGAGCTATTTATATGTTGTACTAATTTTTATGGCCATATATATTATAAATATAGAACGTAATTGGAAGGTTGAGAGGATGAGAGCTCTAGTGCCTCAGGTTCCTACTTAGAGCAAAAGAAATCGTGATGTAAACAGAAAACAAACTTAAGCTTAACCAATCAGAAACTGCCACCTAACCTCTAACCAATGAAAAATCACCAGCTAAAAACTAGGGAAATTTCCACTTCAAGGAATCAAATGTCTTGCTCCTGTGTACCCTGAATGGAGGGCTGAAATGCCTGTAGTCTGGTTTGTCTGATATATGAACTCTCAAATACTCAAGTAAATGTGTTAATATTTTAATATGCCTCTCTGTTAGCAGTATGCAAATACCATCCATCACCTTGTAGTTTATCTTTTGTTATTCTACTTTAAGGTGTCTTTTAGTGAATCAGAGTCTTTCATTTTACTTTAATCAAATTTACCAACCTTTTGTCATAGTTTGAGCTTTTTACATGTTAAGAAGTCTTTCTCTACTGTATGCTTAAAAAGTTAGTTTCCGGGCTGGTGCTATGGCTTAGTGGCAGAGCGCTTACCTGGCATGTGTGAGGCACTGGCTTCGATTCTCAGCACCACATATCAATAAATTAAAAAAAAAAAAAAGTTTCCTTTATCTTCCATTAATCTTATTTATCTATTTATTTATTTTGGTACTGGGGATTGAATGCGGGGACACTCAACCACTGAGTCACATCCCCAGCCCTATGTATTTTATTTAGAGACAGGGTCTCACTGAGTTGCTTAGCACCTGGTGATTGCCAAGGCTGGCTTTGAATTCCTGTCTCACTGGAGCCGCTGGGATTACAGGCGTGCAACACCATGCCAAGCTATCTTTCACTAATATTTTAAAAGCTTGCTCTTGGTACTTAAGTCCTGTTTCCATCTGAAGATTTTTGGTATATGGCTTACATTATGGGCTGAATTATGTCTCCCCAAATTTGTTAAATCCCTAATCCCCAGTACTTAAGAATGTGACTGTATTTGGAGATAGGGACTTTAAAGGGATAATTAAGGTTAAATGCCTTCATATAGATGGGCCCTAATTCAGTCTTTCATTACCTTAGGATGAAATTTGGACATACCAGGGGACACCAGGGATATGTGCATAGAGCAAAAAGACCACCTGACACTAGGGCAGCTGCCATTTGAAAGCCAAGAAAAGAGGTCTTAGCAGAGACCAGATCTGCTCCAGTTTTTCTGTGATCTTTGACTTGCAGTATCTAGAATTCTAAGAAAATTAACATAGATTAGATGATCTATGAAAAATATAGAGAACAGTTACCTAAATTCTTCGGGCTCCAGTTAGTTCTCTGTGATTTTTGACTTGCAGTATCTAGAATTGTAAGAAAATTAATTTCTGATGTTAAGATACTCAATCTAGTCTTTCAAGGTGAGAGAAAAAAACTTTGACTGCTTTCTTAGTTGTTATACCATCATTTTTGATCTGGATAGCTGATATAGGTCTTTTTTATCTTTTCTTAAAAGTGACTTTGCAATTCCCTTACAATTTTATATAAATTTTATAGTCAACTTATAAATTTTAAATAAAGCCCTACTTGGATTTTTGGCTATCTCTTCACTAAATCCATATATTTAAAAAGAGATCATTGTAATTAAAGCTTTAATACCAATGGCAAATGTATTTCTTTACTTTTTATTCTAAAGACCCCAATTTTCATTCTTTCCACATGGTGGCACCACAGCCCGAAAAATCACATCTTCACAGTAAGAGACAAGAGATACCATAAGACTTAAACAGGCCTAATATTTTATTAAGTGCCTTCATATTCATAAAATGTCCAATAGTCTATCAAATACTAAAGCAAATTTGAATAAAGCTGAAGAGCAAAGGTCATCCTTAGCTTCATGAATAAAGGGAAAGCTTAGGTAATTCTACATTTCCACTTCCAGCTCCTCCCTTTATTCAAGCCCTGATAATCTTGGGGTTAAAGTCTGTTGTCACTATGACAAACATGTCTGGGCTTGCTCTGAACTGTGTAAGGCACCATAAAGGAAAGTGACAGAAAAGACTTTTCCTTTCTATTTCATAATGCCCATAAAGCCTCCTTCCCACACTGTTAGAAGTTTTGAAATAGAATGCCTTTGTAAATGTTTGATTGATACCCCATATACCTAAATTTGATAGTGGACTGGAATAGACCCTTATTCTAAGTACTTTTAGTGGATTACTAATCTGATATCCCAAATTTCTCTGGAACTTAGTAACAAAAACTGTTTTAACTAGATAAGAAGATTCCCATGCACTTGAACTAACATAGATTGGCTGATCTATGAAAAATATAGAGAACAGTTACCTAAATTCTCTAGGCTCCAGTTTTCTCATTTGTAAAATGGGAATAATGTGGGAGACCAGACTATGCTACTTCAAGATATGACCACAGGAGACCAGAATATGTCACCTAAGGTACACTTCTGGAATCAGGATTATTTTGATATAATTATTTAAAGAAATGGCAGGCACAGAAGAAGCCCTGAAAATGGCATCTTACCATTTTTAAGATAAATTCACATTTATTAAAATAAACCTCTACTCTTAAGAGCATCTCCTTTATACCAAGAAGAAATTACTCTAAATCAGAGACTTAACAAAGAAATAACAAACCTCACTCCTATTTACCATAATTTTACTGGTTCCCTTGGCTTGCTGCTTGTTGTAATCGTGGCATTTAAACCCAAATTCTAAGCCGTATCTGAGGTACTTATTCTCTATGTATTTTTCACATGTATGAGATATATACGTCGATAAACTTATTTTTTATTCTTGTAATCTATTCTGTTTCTGGGGCCACAGCCAGAACTTAGGTGGGCAGAGGGAAAATTATTTTTTCTTTTTCAACAATAGCAAGACTTTTCCTTCAGAATTGTTTTAGGATTACATAAGGCATTCCAAAATATTGAAGAATCTTCAATAAATATTTACACTGCTTCCATCAGAGCGAAAACAATAAAAGGTGTACTTCCAGGTTAGTAAAACTAAACAGCAAAATTTGGAAGCTAAAAATTAAGCCATGTTTTAGCTCTTTCATCTAGACTGTTCCTTTCACCTTACAAATCCCCCCTCCGGAAGACTTGAAAATTCAACTCTCTTGGCATCGGGGCTGATACATGACTTACTGAGCCATTTGAACCACGCACTTTTAATAGCCCACTCGGAATAAGTCATAGATGACTTTGATTGCAAAATCCTAATTAGCACGGGGCACACTTTTACCATCACTGACAAAGCCCTCATTGTCCTTTACTGCTGCCTATTCAGACCGCTAACCGCATTTCTGAGAAATTCCACAGGATGGCGCCCTTGCTTTCGGTTCTTTAGACAACCCGAGAACCAAGGTTTCCCAGGGAGCCAGCAATCCTCTCCAAGGTTAAGGGCTGACCTCCGACAGAGGATCGCGCTCAAAGGTGATGGGAAGAGGCTAGACGGACCTCAGGTGACCCTCGTGATCCCAGTCTGAGAGGTGGAGTTCCCTCTCATTCACAAACCGTACTGAGCTCGGAAAGTCCAGCTCTTTGCCCTCTGGCCTTTCACTGGCATGACCCTGCACACTGCCCCCAGCAAGACCCCAACAATTTCTGGCAGCAGCTCCAAGTCTTCCGATGGCCAGGTGCGGCCTCGCGTGACTGTGCAATGGACGCCGGCACTCACATAATGACACAGGTGTCAGGTTGCGGGCAGGTCAGGAAAAACGGGACGGGGGAGGCATTTACTTCAGCCGCCAACGGGCTCCGGTCAACTCGACCGCCCCGCCACCCGGCGGCCGGGCTGGGGGAGGGGCCGGGCGTCGTCCCTCGGGTTTCTGTTTTTAACACCAAAGCTCGGAGCATTCGAAGAACCGAGTGGCGGTTCGCGAACCGCCGGACGCCTCTGCCCGGCCTCCGGGTCGGTGCTAGCGCCCCCTGAACGCGCGTCTCAGCAGCGCGGTCCCGAAGGCGAACCCGAGCGACCAGCATGAACCTTCCTCCAGGGCCGGAGCGCCGGGGCAGGCGATGGGCGGGGCGTCGTCCGTGACGTCGTATCCCGATTTGGGTGCCGCCCCCTTTCTCCCGGCTCATATATAAGGCTTCGCCCGGCTTTCTCACTCGCACAAGTGGATGAGGGCTTCGGGCGCGGGTTGGCTCTAGGGACTGGGGCTCGAGGAAGGTCAGGGCCAACTCGAAGGAGTGTTCTCGCCTCGGAGGCGGCGGCAGGCGGTGTCGGGCAGAGAGGCGACGATGGAGCTCTTGCGGACTATCACCTACCAGCCGGCCGCCAGCTCCAAGATGTGTGAGCAGGCACTGGGCAAGGCTTGCGGCGGGGACTCGAAGAAGAAGCGGCCGCAGCAGCCCCCCGAGGAGCCGCAGCCCCAGGCCCAGGTGCCCCCGGCGGCCTCGCACCACCACCACCACCACTCGCACTCGGGACCCGAGATCTCGCGGATTATCGTCGACCCCACGACGGGGAAGCGCTACTGCCGGGGCAAAGTGCTGGGAAAGGTGATGAGCGGCGGGCGCCAGACTGCCGGGCGGGAGGGAGAGCTGCCTGGGCAAACCCGAGGCGGGAAGGACCGCGCGTCCCCGCTCCCGTCGCTCCTCAGGGATCTGGTCCCAGAGCCACAGGGTCCTCTCACCTGCCCTCCTCTAGCTTTTGTGCGCTTAGGATCGGCTACTCATCAGCAGGCGAGGATGTGTGTGCCTCCCGCGGCCCCAAAACATTCATCTCAAGTCTAGGAGCAAGGTCTTTCTCTGCCGGACCTAGTCCCTGCACCTGCTCCCCAGAGAATTTTTCTGACATGTCGCTTAAGACATTATTTTTTTCATCTTTCCCCATCCCAACCCCCCTCCATAAAGCTCTCCTTTGTAAAGGAAGAAGAGAAACTGTTTGGACTGTTTTTAGGACTGCATTTCCCTTAGTGAAGGACCTTTAATAAAGTGGACTGTATTTCTGTCCACCCTCTATTCCCTACATTTCCCCTGTTTTTATTTTTAAATTTATCCATTTATTTATTTATTTTAAACGTCGGCCCTCCATTTTTCTTCCATGCTCAATTCCATCTCGGCTTTGTTTCCTTTCAGGGTGGCTTTGCAAAATGTTATGAAATGACAGATTTGACAAACAACAAAGTCTACGCTGCAAAAATTATTCCTCACAGCAGAGTAGCTAAACCTCATCAAAGGGAAAAGGTGTGTATGACTGTTGAGCAAAGTATTTTCTTTGTGTGCCGGGGGATGGCCCTACCCTGTTAGGAAAATGTCTTCTGCATGTGTAAGCAATGCTTTTCAGAGATGATGGGAGGCTAATAAGCCTTATCTTGCTTTTTCTTTTAGATTGACAAAGAAATAGAGCTTCACAGAATTCTTCATCATAAGCATGTAGTGCAGTTTTACCACTACTTTGAAGACAAAGAAAACATTTACATTCTCTTGGAATACTGTAGTAGAAGGGTAAGAGCTAACTCCTTTTCAGTACCTTTATTTCTTGAAAACTGATGTGATGTTCAAGTTGCATTTTACCTGGGATTTTAACTGTGGAATTTAATTATTATACCACTTTAATCATTCATCCTGCAAAGGGAAATGACTGATTTTGGTAACTTTCTTTGACAGATCCTCTTTTTTTCCTTCTCTTCCTAGTCGATGGCTCATATCTTAAAAGCAAGAAAGGTGTTGACAGAGCCAGAAGTTCGATACTACCTCAGGCAGATTGTGTCTGGACTGAAGTACCTTCATGAACAAGAAATCTTGCACAGAGATCTCAAACTTGGTAAGCTTTTGACTTCAATATAGACCTAGAAGTTAGAGGTGCTATTCTTCATTTTACCTACAAGTGTTCTTAATTGGGATCTAGCCTATGTAAGCCACCCTTGAATGGATGACTTAATTGAACAACTGACTGGCTACCTCCAAAGCAGATGTGTGTGTGCTTGATTAGAACATCTTTTCAAGGGGATTAACGTTTTCTTTTGTTTATCATCTAGGGAACTTTTTTATTAACGAAGCCATGGAACTAAAAGTTGGAGACTTTGGTTTGGCAGCCAGGCTGGAACCTTTGGAACACAGAAGGAGGTAGGAATCAATCAATCAGACTTATCCTATTAGCATTTCATGGGGACCAAATATGCTTTTATGATTTTCCAATTAATATTTCAGAAAAGGCTATTAAAATTTGTAAACCACAATAATGTTAATTTATTGAAAGAATTATTAAGGGCTCAATATGGATTAGACAGGGTATCATATGCCTATAAGCTGATAATTAAAGAAAACAGAAAAGTCTTATATTTTCCTGAAATGTACAAAAATGTCACACTGTCCCTGTTCTCATTTCACTAAAAATACTTGGTCATGTGGACTGCAAAAATTATACTGGTATTAAAAAAATTACCAACATCACTTGATTAAATGTCAGTTGTTTAAATATCAAATGGAAATTTAATATAGTCCTTTTAAGGTTTTATTCCCCATTGAGTTAATTCAGAGAAATAAGTTTAACAATGGAATATTTCTTAACAATATTTCCATATTTTGTTTTTCCAGAACAATATGTGGTACCCCAAATTATCTTTCTCCTGAAGTCCTTAACAAACAAGGACATGGCTGTGAATCAGACATTTGGGCCTTAGGCTGTGTAATGTAAGTAAATGCACCAGAATGATTAAAAAGCAACCGTGGTTTAGATTTTAATGTTTTAAAGAGTTCCTTTAGGACCATTCCTAAAGATGTTTCTTTTCACACAGGTACACAATGCTGCTAGGAAGGCCCCCATTTGAAACTACAAACCTGAAAGAAACTTACAGGTGTATAAGAGAAGCCAGGTATACAATGCCATCTTCATTGCTGGCTCCTGCTAAGCACCTAATAGCTAGCATGTTGTCCAAAAACCCAGAGGATCGTCCCAGTTTAGATGACATCATTCGACATGACTTTTTTTTGCAGGTTGGTACACTCACTGTCTTATATATTTTCTGTTACATGTTATTGATGCCACTTACCTGAAAGGTTACTGAGGTCTTTTCTAATACTCCACAGGGCTTCACTCCAGACAGACTTTCTTCCAGCTGTTGTCATACTGTTCCAGATTTCCATTTATCAAGCCCAGCTAAGAATTTCTTTAAGAAAGCTGCTGCTGCTCTTTTTGGTGGCAAAAAGGACAAAGCAAGATATATTGACACTCACAGTAAGTTATAAGACTTCTCCCTCTTTCTGTATTCAATATTACACCTACATTTGATAAATATGTTAAAGAGACTTTTATGGGAGTATAATTCAGTCAGTATGTTTGTATACTATTGACCTTTGACATTTATGGCATAATAAATCCACACCTTGAGTCGTGATTAAATAGTTTTTTGTTTTGTAAACACTAAAATGTGCTTCCTGCATGATTGCATTTGATGGCAATGATAAAATGTTGTTTTTGCCTTGGATGCTCATAAGCTAGTTAACAATACACAGGCAGGAAATATGTCTAGCTTGGTTCCTACCTTGTTAAAATAGACTGACCCTCTTAATTTTTTCCCTTGATTTACAGATAGAGTGTCTAAAGAAGATGAAGAAATTTACAAGCTTAGGCATGATTTGAAAAAGACTTCAATAACTCAGCAACCCAGCAAACATAGGACAGATGAGGTATGTTGGGAAAGAATGAAATATATATAAACACTCTTTAAGTCATTTCCACTCTTTTCAACTGGCACTTGTTGTGGCTCAAGCATGTCATATTTACTTAAGATTTTTTTCCAACTTCTGAAAGGAAAGATAACATCTTTTAGTTTAACAATGCATGCAGTTGAGTTACTGCTGTATCTTTTATCTGGCTTGTGTCCATTGCTTTTTGATGAGCTTTTCCAGCAATTGCCACAATGTCATCCTAACCTGGAATTTCAGCCTTTAATTGATTTAGATACTTGACTTATTGCATGACTCTTCTCTTTTTTAAGGAGCTCCAGCCACCTACCACTACAGTTGCCAAATCTGGAACCCCCGCAGTAGAAAACAAGCAGCAGATTGGAGATGCTATTCGGATGATAGTGAGAGGGACGCTTGGCAGCTGCAGCAGTAGCAGTGAATGTAAGTGGTTGTTTATTATATTTTAAATAATAAAACTACAGTGCTAACTTCTAAGTAACTGAAGTCAATGTATTTTGTAGCTGAATTTAACATAGAAGAAGCAGATTAGAGGAATTGGGAAAAGATAGGGAATAACCCTGAGTCCTGTGTATTTAAAATTAGTTAGTGAAAGGAAACTTAGAAACTACCAGAGCCCAAGGTGTTATTGTTAAAGGTTTTGTGACTTATCTCCCTCTAACTTTTCAGGCCTTGAAGACAGCACAATGGGAAGTGTTGCAGACACGGTGGCAAGAGTCCTTCGAGGATGTCTGGAAAACATGCCAGAAGCTGACTGCATTCCCAAAGAGCAATTAAGCACGTCATTTCAGTGGGTCACCAAATGGGTCGATTACTCTAACAAATATGGCTTTGGATACCAGCTCTCAGACCACACTGTAGGTGTCCTTTTCAACAATGGTGCTCACATGAGCCTCCTTCCAGACAAAAAGTAAGTGGATCCAATTAATGAAGACTGATTTTTTTTGTCTACTCTTAACACTAAAGAAATCTGAAGACAGTGACTAACTGCTTCTGTCTTTCCTTTTCTTTTTTTCCTGATTTTTAGAACAGTTCACTATTATGCAGAGCTTGGCCAGTGCTCTGTTTTTCCAGCAACAGATGCCCCTGAACAATTCATTAGTCAAGTGACGGTGCTGAAATACTTTTCTCATTACATGGAGGAGAACCTCATGGATGTAAGTACTGTGCTTTGAAGCAGTGATATTTGAAGTAGTCCACAAACCGGTAGCATCTGCATTATTTACTACTTGATAGAAATAGAGATTCTCACTATCCTAGATCTACTGAATCAGAATCTCTGGGAAGTGGAACCAGGAATCTTCAGGCCATTTGGATGTTTACTTAAATTTGAAAGTCATCTTAGAAGAATAGAATGTACACTGGAAAATTTTCATATGTATTAACACCCTCTTCTAATCTTTTCTAGGGTGGGGATATCCCTAGTGTTACTGATATTCGAAGACCTCGGCTCTACCTCCTTCAGTGGCTAAAATCTGATAAAGCCTTAATGATGCTTTTTAATGATGGCACCTTTCAGGTAAATGAACCCTTTATAGAAGTACATGTTCAGGTCCTTAAAAAAGTTGGTATTTACCTAACCAGTTTAATTTTTGACTAAACTTTTTAAATTCTCGAATATTTAGAGATATCTAACATCTGTGTTTATTTTTTAAGGTGAATTTCTATCATGACCATACAAAAATAATCATCTGTAGCCAAAATGAAGAATACCTTCTCACTTATATCAATGAAGATAGGATATCTACAACTTTCAGACTGACAACTCTGCTGATGTCTGGCTGTTCATTAGAATTAAAAAATCGAATGGAATATGCCCTGAACATGCTCTTACAGAGATGTAACTGAAAGAAAGACTTTTCCAATGGACCCTATGGGACTCCTCTTTTCCACTGTGAGATCGATGGGGAAGCCAGTAGAATGATCTAGAGTATGTTGAAAAAGATGGACAGGTGGTGGTACGAAAACAATTCCTCTGTGGCCTACTGGACTGTGTGGAACCAGACCAGGCTGAGGCAAACACTTCTTGACTTTGGACAATCCAAGAGAGAATCAGAATGCAGTTTCCTTGAGATACCTGTTGTAAAAGGTTTTTCAGTCAATTTTGCAGAAAGATGCATTGACTCTTAACTTCTCTCTGTTGAGAGCATTTCAGCCAGAGGACTTGGAACTGTGAATATACTTCCTGAAGGGGAGGGAGAAGGGAGGAAGCTCCCATGTTGTTTAAAGGCTGTAATCAGAGCAGCTTTTGGCTGCTTAACTGTGAACTATGGCCATACATAATTTTTGTTTGTTTGTTTATTTTTGAATACACTTGTGGCTGGAAAAGTGCATTCCTTGTTAATAAACTTTTTATTTATTACAGCCCAAAGAGCAGTATTTATTATGAAATGTTTTTTTTATGTTGACCGTTTTAAACTGTTGGCAATAAAGAGTATGAAAAAACAGAAATAGTGGTCTTTGTCTTTAGTAAAATGCATCACCGCACATCTCATTCTATAGTCAATTCTTGGGACTGTTTAGCTTGACATTAGGTACAGAGGCACACTAGAAAGTGTATTTATAAACATAGCTTCTAGGAAGTCAGTCTTCAATTTCTGAATTATAAACTTTCTTGAGAAGATTATAACAAAAATACTATTTATTTCAACTAAACTACTGGCTTCTACTAAATCTCAAACCAATTTCTCCCTTAAGTATTTCCTTAAAACTCTTTTAACTTAGAACCGAAAGGCAAATTAATCCTGTATAAACAGACCTCTGTTATTAGGTGTCAAGAGGCACAGGAAGTTTATCTTATCATGAGCAAAATTCTATGCTTTATAATATGCACACCATCTAAATGTATTACTCAGCTTAAACTTGCCTAAACACTTCCAGTGCCACTGGCAATAGTAGGACATAATTCCAGTAGTAGGAAATGCTTTAAAAGCAAGTCATTTTATTTTCCTTTTGGGTTTTGGTGGTTGAGAAGAGGTATGGGAACCAAATTATGTTTCAGGGCCCAATTTTTAAACTGTTAAATTATCCAAGAAGCAAATCTAATGATATGGTTTTCTCTTTCAGTACAATGTACTCTTTAACAGGTATAAAGAAAAGCTGCTCATCCTGTTACTCTGAACTTATAGTGACCTTCATAAGATGTAAATAATTTCTTTGTTCAATTGTAATTCCACTAGAAGGAAAATACTATCATGTGGATTAAGACTATGTTTACATTTGGTCTTACACAGGGTAGTACAGAAATGATAGTTGTACACTTAAATTTTTCTCAAATTGTTACAAACTCTGCACTTTGCATACTTTGTTATTCAAAATCAAATTTGTCATGAGCATTTTACCAGTCTTACATTAATTTCTGTTGGCCAGTGTTCTCTAGCCATGTACACAAAGTCAGGCTTTGTTAAATGGTTTATAGTAATAGCTGAAGAAAATTCAGTAAAAACTAGGTATACAAAAGTAGAATCTTATTTTTTGCTAGCAGAGAAAACTTCAAAAGAATTTGCAGAAAGTGAGAAATGGTGTTCCTTTTGAGATTCACACTGTAGTATTGTGTTTATTTTTTTTATGGTTTCAGAACATGCTTACCCATCATTGTCTACTAACGTTTTCTGGATGTATTTGGGTGTCCTTGTATGAAACTAAGTCAGCCTAGCCTAAGCTGAATCAGATACAGGGCCTGTCATTGGCAATGTAGAGTGAATCTGAGCCTCTACCTGCCCTACAGGAAGTCACAATGGAGTGGTAGAAACAGTAGATTTGCCTCGTAGTCTGGTAAGTACTAGTTGTTGGGAGAACTCAGAACAGGGAAAGGAATCCTGAGGAAAAAGCTGCAGGCAAGGAGAGGACTCACAATAGATTCCAGAGCAGGAAATTCTTTGCATTAGATTTTGAAAAATCAGTGAGGTTAAATAGAAGTACCAGATGGGAAAGGGTATTTTAAGTAGGGGAAATAGCATGTTCAGAAGAAGAAGGAAGAAAGCATTCATAGTAGAAGTAGTGTGTTAGTCTGAAGTATCATAGGTAAAACTGAAGAGACAGATGTAATGTGTCTCACATGCATCCTGAGGCATTTAGGCTGTATCTTGAAGGCTGTTCAGAGCTAGGGGTTGGGGTAAAGCTCAGCAGCAAAGCGCTTGCCTAGAATGCATGAGGCCCAGAGTCCAACCCCTAACACCATAAGAAACACACACAACACATACACACACACACACACACACAAACACACACACATTCTTCAGGAGAAGATGGTGCTGTATTAAAGATTTATAAAATTAATTCTGAGGGCATAGGTGTGTTGGGTAGGGAACAAGAGGGAGAGAGAGCCCAAATAGTAAATAAATTAATCTTGTGATCCAGATGAGAAAGGACCTGAGACTTAATAAAAAGGAACAAATGATGGATTACTATCTCCTTTGGCCCACCTGGTTTATTTCAGTATTCTCAGCACTGAGCACCAGACTTGGCAAGGAACAGTTAGATATTAAATGAATGAAGAAAGGTAGATTTTGGAGGGACTTATTTGATTTTAACAGGATGTGGAGCCTGGCTGAATGTGGAGACTGAGAAAAAGGGTGGTGTTTAGGATGACTGGCTGGAACTGTCAAGGGGAGAAAAGTGGTATGTATTGTGTGGCCTGAAATAAGGATGACAGAAGCAAAAGCCTGATATTCAGATAAATATGGTGAGCTTAGGCTATGCTGACTTAGTTTCATACAAGGACACCCAAATACATCCAGAAATCACATGGATATGGATGTCTGAAGAGATTGTGGAGTAATCAGGTTCTGGACAACCTTAAGGGAGTGGATATAGACATGTAAGGATGGATTTTTGTTGCCCCTTCTACCCAAGAACATTGCTTTGTGTGTTCTGCTTAGAGGACATCTCTACAAAGCACAACATTATTGATAAATCTTTGCCATGGAGCAAGGACAAAAGAATCTCAAATAAATTATCCTTCTAAACAGAAAGCCCCTAACTGAATTTCATAAAAACAACTCCAAAATAGCATTTGTTTTAATGAACATCTTTATCCCCATGACTGTTTCTCCATTTGCCATCACAAATCCTAGAAGGGTATCAGCTGAGAAAAATCACAAAATATAAAGATGTACTAGTTATTTATCAGCTGAGTTTGGTGTGGCTATGACAATCACCTAGACCTTGGGTTATTTGACATCTACTACTTTAATGTCTTAGTCCCCTCAATCTTCCAGAACTATTTCTGAACTATAATTTTATGTCTTCCTGGGGGGAAATATATTTCAGTATGAAAGCTTTGGAATTATTCCTGAATTCAAATTCCTGTTCAGCCATAGAATAGCAATGTGATCTATAGTGATTACCTAATCTTTCTAAACACCAGTTTCCTTGTCTGTGAGTATGAAATGATAATAAAGCACTTACACACCAAAGGTGCTCAATAAGTGTTCATAGCTATCCTTGTTCTGTGTTTCTCCTGCCTCTTTCCACACCCATAATGGCAAGAACCCTAATTACCTAGAAATGAAAATAATTGACTCATTCTTGTTTCTCCCTCTTCCAGTATTCCTTTCTGTGTCAGTCATGGTCCACTCAGGAATAAAAAAAAAAATCCCTTTAGGCCTTTCAAAGAGAAGGAATCTAATGGAAATTATTCACTAGCCAACTGATGGAATAGCTCAGAAGCCAATTGGGAAGTGGGGAGACAACCTAGATATTAACAATAGCAGGAAGTCACTACTTACTACCCAAAGGTTGGAGAAACCTAGAGAAAAAATGGATTTCCTGAAGTTCAGAACGGTGATCTTCTGGCACAAACTAGAAGCATGGTGGTCACTGTCAGAAAATTGAGATCATGGAACAAATGTAGCCACTGATTGAAATGACCCTACATTTTTGGGTGAGGAAAGAAAGGAGAATAAATATTCTAGATTTTTTTCTTCTTCTTGCCTGCCAGCCTCTCAATGATCAAATGAACTTGAAGACAGTAGAAGAACAATCTGAGAAATGTTGCTGGAGTTTTTCTTATATTGCAGAACAAAGGAAGGGAAGGATCTGAAATTTAACTGTCAAATTTCTTCTTTGACAAGCAAATAGGTGGCCTCGCTGCCTTTCTTAATTTTTCTCTTCCATTAACTTTATACTACTTTTATCTTCTCTTCCTCTTAAATCCCAAAGTGACATAATTGCTAAGAGCTATAATAGGCAACAGGATGACAGGCAGTGGAAGGTTGAAAGTTGAGCAATACAGGATTGAGGGCATTAAGACTGAATTCATGTTTGTTATAGGCCTCTGGGATTTAAGATTCATTTTTGCTTTAGGCCTTTGGATTTGTAACATTATCAGACTGTTTTTACATTATAGACATTTTAACCTAATGAAAATACACGTGACTAAAAATAAATGCATTTTTATAAGGTACTCAGGTAAGTCAATATCGTTAGTGACAATTCTGTGCATAGGATAGTCGGTGTATTTTTAAGGTTTGTAAGGTAACTAACTCTTCCATAAACAAAAACCTGTGGAATCTACTTTGTTTTTCCTTGATTTGAAAGAGATTCTAGTCTACACTATGCTTAGATTCATGCTTTATTCTAACACTCCTTTATGCCTTATTAACTTTTATAATGGAAAGCATCTCTGTGAATTGCCACAATTTAATTATATTAGTGCATTCAAATTAAAAAGTTAAACTTCCATACACAGTGTTGGAATATAATATCATGGTTCATCAATGTTTGGAATTTAATCAAATAGGATACACAGATTTTACCTCTGGGGATCAGCCTTATAATACCTTTGTATATAAAACAAAGTTGATTTCCATGATCAATAAAGGTACAATAACTTCACTTCTAGGATGAGACAAAGTAACAAACTTATGTAGCAATCTCTTCTAAGAAGTATGGGATGATTAGATATTTTAACCCAAACACAAAAGTTAGAATAAATTCTGTTTTCTAGGCCTATAATGAATCAAGAAATGAATACAAGAAATCAGGCAACAGGCCTAAATGAAATAAAATGCACAATGCCTTTCTTGTATACTCCCCTGGGATCTATGGCAGCAAAATGTTAAAGTTGTGATCCTGTGGTCAGACATGCCCAAGTTTCACTGGCCTATCAACTTATTATATGATTCACATGGCATCACTAAACCAAAAGAAAATGGGAAAATATAGGAGTACGTGAATTTTGAGAACTTTGTAACTACAGGGAAGATGTTTTAAATATTTTAAGAGCTAAAGAAATGAAAAGTCTTAGCAAGTGATGCCGTAGCCCGGAGAGGAGTGTGGACAGAGAATTAGATGAGGACATAGCTCATGTTTCACTGGTAAATGTAAAAACAAGCTTCTTGGGAGGTGCTGAGGATCCTGACCGAATCAGGAATCAAATGAATCAGCATTTGCTGATTATTTGGTGTGAATACTTTCACCATGACTGATAGTAAGACACCAGAGTGATGTCACTCTGGAGAATATGGAGCTGGAAAGAGATTTACAGCCACATGCCATTGTATTTATATCATACAGATGAGAAATAGATAAAAATGACCTGAAGAAAGAGATAATAATAAAATGTAGTAGAAAAATAATTAGATAATCATAAATTTTGAGTGTTTATTACGTTTTAAAATTATGATTTGATTTTTAATAATGGTTGTGTTTAACTACTGGCTTGCACAATTCTTGAAATTTTAACAATCAATTTTCACTAACTTGTACAGACTAGCTCAGCATAGCTATCATAATGATTCAAGCCTGGGGATGTGGAGGATACATACTGAGAAGAGGAAACCACTGCTATACTCTGAGTAATTAATGGGGCGTGGTATGTTCATTTTCTCAGAGAGTACTCCAGTGAGTATCTTGGTCTGTATCTCTGATTATAGAAGCAATACTAACTAGCCTAGGTTACAAACAAAAACTGTTTAGGTGACATAATAGTTTATTTAGAAGGAAAGTATCTTTCAATTTAATAAAAATTATTATCAAGCAAATAAGTATTGAAGATAATCAAAATAATGGAATCAATTTTGGTTGAAGAATCTCTACATATTAAGTCAAGCATTGGAATTCTATGATACTATATCATATATAGTAATGTATTGGTAGTATAATTCAAATTGAGAAGTGAAATTGTAAAGCTCAAGATGTGGTTCCTGGGTACAGCATTTGCCTGACCTAGCATGCACGAGGTCCTGGGGTCAACCCTCAGTATCAGAAGAGAAAAAAATGAAATTGTAGTAACTGACAAAGGTTTAGAATTTTAAGCTAAAACGTATTTATTTATTATTATATTTAATATTAAATATAATGTTAAATTTGTATTTAATATTATAGTATATGATAATATTTTCAATATAGGTTAGTTGTAAGTCAAGGTAAATGACTGGAATAGGCACAAGAGGACCACCTGCATTTTCAGTTTTGTTCAAACAATATACTTGGAGTTGAAGTAAATTGTCTTTCAAATGCAAATTTCCTATCCACACTGTTAAAGAAATAGAATTACTTTCAAATTTTCTAGAAACTGATATATTTCTCTTAGGTTTTTGCTTCTCCAGGAACAAATGAACACACACACACACACACACACACACACACGCACACACACACGCACACACACACAACAAAACACACATGTTAAGCTAAAATGATGTTGGCAATGGTTGAGAATTTTGTTTTACTTTAAGGAAATAAATCGAAAAATAAATTAAAGTCATATTTGCAAGTGGGGTTTTATAAATGCATTCAGGAATAGCAATGAAAACCAAATTATTTTATCTAATTGTAAATACATAAATTAATGTATTTTCAAAAATCTTGTTTGCCAAAAGAATATGGTCAATCTCAAAGAAAAGATGCAAATTATATTGTGTTTAAAATACAGAAATTATGGCAAAAATCTTATTCCCAATGAGGTAAAAATGTAGCTAAAAATAAACAAACTATAAAAATATATGATGTAGCAGGGAAAAGCTTATAATTTTAACCAAATATATCAAACCTGAAGCAATTGGGCCAATTGTTTGTTGAGTTTTCATGAAGAAGACACCATTTCTTATTTTTCTCTTCTGTAAACAAGGATAATAATAAAAATTTAAATTGAGCTCTGTGGTACACACACCTGAAATCCCACCTACTTGGAAGCTGAGGTAGGAACATCTCAATTTCTAGACTAGCCTAGGCAACTTAGCAAGATCTTCTCTCAAAAATATAAAAATAAAAAGAGTGGGGGAGATAGCTTAGTAAGAGAGTAACTTTGATCCCCAGAGCAGTGAAAAAAATGTATTAGAATCTATTAGTTTGAAAATAAGATATTGACAAAATTTGATGATTTTTTTTTAACCTACAACTAAAGTCATCTCTTATTGTTCAAAATGATATTAAAGAGGAGAAATGAAAATGTTGAGTTTTCCCCTCTGCCAATTTTAACATTATCTTTATTAATATTTCTTTGTGTATATTACCTCTTTTTTAACATTGACATGATTAGGCACTGGTATTCTTATCATATAATAACATTACATTAAGAAAGATTTATCTTATACTAACAATTGAATTATTATTAGGGTTTTTCAATTATTAATTGCTTTATTCATCATGCTCCTTAGGAAACCAAGTTAAGGAATGCCCCAAATGAAAGCAATTACTCTCTTATTGACTGACAAAAATCCAAGGTTAGTAACATCAACATCTCTCACATTTGGAGTCTTCCTTTTCTGTTTTTTCTTGTTACAGTTCCTTCTTAACTATTTTATTAAAAATTCCCCAACGGTGTAGTGTGAATATATAATTTCTTGGATATCCTAAAATATTTCATGAAAGATGTACTTTCTGGCAAATTCTTTTAAAAAAACACTTGTATAAATAAAATTAAACAAGATTCTTTATGTCAAGACTTCTTGGGAACTTCAGTATACTATATCTGCATTATGAGTCCCTCAGAGAGGGATCGTGTGTGAGGGAAGGGTTTTTCAAAATTATTTGCCCTGATACATTATTTTTCTTGCTTTAACAGCCTTCTGCTCCCAGCATTGGGGATTAAATCTAGAAGATCATGCATCCCCAGCAAATGATCTATCCCTGAGCTACACCCCCAATCCTCTTGGAATAACTTTTGAGATCACAAGGAATGTTCTTGGGAAGATAGTTTTTATATATGTAGCAGTAATCCTCCATAAGCTAAATTTAGTTTTAAAAGATAATGTACCTATAAATAGGCTGGAATGCAATTTCTGATAATAGGACAATATTTAGGCAAATAGAGACTTTAGCATATCTATATCATCACAGTAAGTTCTCAGATTCTTATTTACAACCTCTCTCAGTAAGAAAAATTCTCTTGTCCAGGGAGAAATTCATGGCCCAGAAATGTACCAGATGGCCAGGTAGCTAAGATAACTTTGCAATGCAAACATTGTAAACAGTTAATAAGAAATGACCTGCTTGACTTTGGCATATTTCTGTTTCTTTATAATGGCAAAATTGAAATGTTTTAAAATAAATTTAGTGTATGTACATTCTGGTTTGCAAAAGGCATTCAGGATTTATAAAAGAGTTTTTTTTTTTTTTTTTGGTAATTCTTTATGTTGAACAGAGCAGCTATAAAACTTATAAAGCTACTTCCTGTGAAGAACCCACCCATTAAATTTGTGAATAGATATTATTGAACATATTAGAGCATGATTTTTAGGCTTGAATTTAGTCAAAAGGCCAACTAGTGCTTAAAGTGAGATTTTCAAAAGTTAAAATTTAAAAATTATTGTACAAGGGTAGGGTCCAATTGATTTATTTTAATGATACAATGAGGAAAAAAAAACTATGCCTTCAGAAGCGATATAGAAATACAGTTCAGTAAAGAAGTCAGGAAATGAGAATTAAAGAAATCTCATAATGTTCCTTATATAAAATTGTAACAAACTTACAGTTCCAGTTCAACTGAGATGTGTCCCTCAATGTCGATTACATGATTTGGCACATGTTAGGTTAGCTATTGATGAAATAGCTCAATTTTTTTCTTATTAGTAGTAATAAATAATTCTTTTCTGCCAAAAATATGACACATATACTTGGATAATGTATCTGTTTGCTTGGGAAAAACTTAAACTATGCCTGTTCTAGTCAAAAGTGTCCAGGGGCTGGGGTTGTGGCTCAGTGGTAGAGTGCTTGCCTAGCATGTGTGAGGCACTGGGTTCAATTCTTGGCACCACACAAAAATAAGTAAATAAAAATAAAGGTCCATCCACAACTAAAACTTTATCTATTAAAAAAATAAATGTCCAGAATTGGAAGAATTATATGATTACCCTATGAAATATTCACTGGTATCCCATGTGAGTTTTAGGTAGCTAATCCATAGCATGACCCATTCCCCCTGTTAACACACCTTTAGTTTCAATAACTTCTCCTATGAAAGGCAGGTTAAAATTTTTGCATGCTGTAAGTGTCTATGACCTTGTTTTTATGCTTCATTAAGCAGAGAGCAGAAGAGTGTATTGAGACTACACACATTTATTTAGATCCTGTCACATAATATATGACGTTTAACCTTTTGTGCTTAAGACCACTATGACTGCGGTGATAAAAATTATTAATGACAGTCAATGGCACAGGTACCATCTGGTAAATGAGATGAAAGGAATGTATTTGGGCATGATAGCATTTTACTAACCACTATTCTTTAGGAAAAACCTAACTCATAGTCAAGTACTTGTCAATTCAACTTGGAGGTCTATGGTTATATTAAACAGCAATATAACTTTACCCTATTTTCAAAGAGGATGGAATGAAATAGAAATGTGCAGCTCTGATTTTAAATAAAAATGGTTTCCTTCAATTTACATAGACACAAATGGAAAAATAATTTGAGAGGAAAAATGAATGAATTTGAAAAGTACTCTGGGAATAATAGATCTCATTGATCTTAAAAATGTTTAAAATATGCTGTGGGGTTGTGGTGAAACTAATATAGAGATAAGAGTTTAAAAACAGCCAAATTAGCTTCTTTGGTCAATATTGGCTGAAATGCCAGTGCTAACTAAACATACAAAGATGTCAGAATTATTTATCTAGAAAAGGAAGTTACAAAATGATATTCTTCTGATTCCCTAGATACATCAAAAGAATTTCACCTTGAACTTACTAACAATATTAATTTACTTATTCATTTAGTGTTGCAATTGAATTGATATCTTTTATACGCTTAGCTAAAAAACTAAAAGAAAAATGTGCTTTACATAAAGATGGTAACAGCTGGCTTGCTTTATTCACATAGCTAATATAATGTGATGTACTACATAACAATTTAAAGTTTTCATTTGAGTTTCTCAGTGTTGAAGTGCCTTTTCTCTGAGCATTCACGGCATAAAAAATGCTGTGGTATGGATTTTGAAGCTCTCTTTCTATTTTATTGGAGATAAGAACAAAAGTAGGCAGGAAAATTGGAAATTACAATAATTAAATAATAAGACTTGTTCTTTAGGTTTTTAAGAATGTAAAAAGCAACATAGTGTTTAAAGTATTTGGGCTACGTCATTATTTTTATTGAAACCCTAAAAGGTTGTGCATTAAAAAATAACAGATATTATAGTCACATCACAGAACCCAAATTCCTATTTAAAAAGGCGAATTTGAGTTTTTATTCTTCACTGCAATTAGTTCAGCATTAAAATGGACAAAGTAGGGGCTGCAGGGTTTAGCTCAGTGGAAGAGCATACAGGAGACCCTGGGTTCCATCCCCAACACAGGGGAAAAAAATAGCCAGAGTAACTAATTCTTTAAGATGTCATTTATTTCAATTACACAGACCTGGTTTTAATATTTCTATGTTTTTCAGTGACTTTTTTTCAATGAAGCACTATAAAATTTTCAGAAAAATTTTCACTAAACCCATTAATATTATTTATCTAGCACTGTTGCAATTGTATGATAAGAAAACACATCAAATGTCTGTGAGGGCAAGTTTCTGGAGACTACAAAGCAATTTTAAGTCAATAAAGTGGAGAGAATCTCATTGTTTGTTTTTATTCCAATCTATTGACCTCATTGGAATTACTATGGATTGTTTTCCAAGCCCTGTGTTCTTGATTTAAGGAGTAAAAGATGAGTAAAAGGACAGTTTCTTGATAAGTTTGTGGAAGAATGTTGCTTGCTTTATAAAATAAAGCAAAACTGCACAAATGGCACAGCCCTAAAGAAAGTGTCAGAAACATGGCAGGTGGCCTTAGAAAAAAATGGATATTTTTAGTGCTTTGAGTTAGGACTTCTCTATTTAACAAAATAAACGAATAAAATCCCTTTAGGAATGAGTTTTTTATTTGCATCAAACACTACTGATTAGGAGTAAGGAAAGCACTTTGACAAGTGTTTTACAGAGAATATTTAATTATTTATTGGAAAACTTTCAGAATGTGTATTAATTCATCATCCTAAAATGAGAGGAAAATGGAAAACTAAATGACACTAACTCACTTTAGAAAATATTCATTGCATATGAAACAGTCACAACGTATAATATCATTCATGAAAATCTTCATTAATTTCAGTTTCTTTGAGAAAAATTCTTCTGCATTGCCAGGTGTGGAGGCACATTGACTCCTAAGGCTGAGGCAGGAGGATCATGAGTTCAAAGCCAGCCTCAGCAAAAATGAGGCAATAAGCAACTCTAAATAAGAGAGATCCTGTCTCTAAATAAAATACAAAAAAAATAGAGCTGGGAATGTGGCTCAGTGGCTGAGTGCCCCTGAGTTTAATCCCCCTTACTACCCCTCCTCCCCCGAAAATGTTTCTGCATCACTTGGAGCATCTCAAGGTTCAACTTGATAGCCAATAGCAACTTTATGGAAAATATTTTGTTGGTTCAAGTGCTTTAGGCAATCCAATCCAATGTGAACAGTTTGCACTTCTTATCTTAAAATGTCCTCTCAAGAATTAGCATATCACTTCAAATTCCCATGCTGCAGCCGTCACCTGCACGTCACGGCTTAATGGTTTTATCCCCAGTAGCTGGCTTGTTCAAGTAGAGTCATTCATTTGGAAGACATCAGTTGTCTGGCTGCTGTACCTCAGGCTCTTTGTGGAGAGATTACCCATCCTAGAGTTCCCTGGAGTGGGGAGACCTGCCAGCCTGACTAATGAAGACTGTCACTGAGATGCGACAGTCACCAGGCCCAGAAAGAATATTGTGCCATTGCTGGATTATATAGGGCAGTGGTATTTCTTGTGTCAAAGCAAAACCTTAACCATCATGTTACGCTTTTTTTTCTGACCCAGTGTCTAAAGAACATATCATTACTTATGTAGAGCAAAATAGACAATGTTTATATCTGTAGAAAGTAAAATAAAAAATCAGGCAGAGGTTGCAATATAAGGGGATCGAAGTCCTTAGATATGAGCTCTTAAAGTGTCAGAATCTCTAAAATTACAATGTCCACTTACTACCATAGTGCTTAAAGTGAAAAGAATAATAATAACAATATCACAAATTATGAATATCTCAGTATGGCAGAATTTTGATGAAATTTTAATTTCAGTGTAAAAATCACATTTGGATGTATTCAATGTAAATGTCACATTTTTGTTTCTAAAGCACCTCTTTCACAACCTTCTAGTTTCTTCACTCTAGTGTTTGTGGTGAGCAGCAAGTATTATTGTCTCCATTTAAAAAACACATTGATGTTTTTTGTTTGTTTGTTTTGTTTTTGGTATTGGTGATCGAACTCAGGAGTACTCAACCACTAAGCCATATTCCCAGCCCTACTTTTTGTATTTTAGATCATCACAGAAGAGAATACTTCATTTATCATTGTAGAGTCAGTGATAAATAGAACCTGAAGACAAAGAATGTAAATAAAATAAAGTTCATCTCTTTGTTCACTTCATCCAAAAAATTTTGAAGAGGCCCTTCTGCCACTGAATTCAGTGCCAGAAGTAAAACTTAAAGATGGATTTTCCCAGCAGCTTAGGTATTTTTTTTTTCAGAAGCTTGGCCACACCTGGAATGCCAGAATGGGAAGGTGGCAAGAGAAGTAGGTAGATTGTCCTGAAGATGGTTTTGTCCCTTACCAACTGTTTGACCCAGTCCAAGTTTTTCCCTGAGTACAAGTCCTCACCTATAAATTGAGGACAAGGCTATTCAAACTCCATATCAAGGGTATTATGAGGATCACAGGGAACAACAGTCTTGAAATATTTTTGTAGAATACAAAGTGCTGATTCTGATAACTAATCACTGTTAAGGATGTCATCAACAAGGCAAACTTAGAAACTTACTCTATTGTAGGTCCTAGGGAGGATGATGTGACAATATTCATATGGTGCTTGAGGAACCCAAACTTCATCTTTCATCAGGACTGCTCTTTATTGGACAGATCTCATTGAAGGCAAATATATGGGCAGGGGCTAAGGTGAATGGTAGATCCTGTCCTCCACACCAGTCCTGAAAACCTTGGATTTTTTTCTGAGAGCTCTCATTTGCGTTCCTTCGTCTCAGTTGTCTATCATGATGCCACTATGATACTGCTAGGGTTGTGTGTGTGTGTGTGCGTGTGTACATATGTTATAATTATTCTGTTATTAGAGTCTGTCTAAAATTTTGTTTTTGAAGATAAAATCCTTCATACCATGCCTGTGCTTTCTTCTCTTTACTAGGAAGTGCTGGGAATGGTCATGGCCATAAAAAGCAATAAAGTTGTTTTATCTATAGCTCTACCCACTCCAAAGATGTCAGAAGCATGAAACAAAACACAACATAAAACAAAATAAAAATACTAATGATAAGATTTGGGTAACAGCCCTAGTCTAGCCCCTTCCCAACACCTTCATAGCTGCTATTGATGTATTTTCTTTGGATTACTTCCTAAACCTATGCATTAACGTTGCATGTAATTACAATATCATTTTACTTCTTTGTCCAGACAATTACGTGCTGTTGTAAGGAGACAAACTCAGTCCTTGCTAAGTGAAGTATAGTATTCTGATAATGCACAATGAGCCCACATATAATTAAAACTGAAAACAAAGTTATTGTAAGATGAGTGAGAAATGTTTAAAATGCTATTTATCAGAATGTGAAAAAGAAATACTGTTGGAGACTGTCTTTGTGAGACTATAAGGGAATACCACAGACTAGGTAATTTATAAAGAAGAGAAATTTATTCTTTACAATTCTGGGTGCTGGAAAATCTAAGATAAAGGCAGTGGCATCAGGCAAGGCAGCTGTTTGTTTGCAAGATGGAGTCTTGAATGCTAGATCCTATGTCCTCAGATGGCAGAAGAGCAGAAGAGAGTGAACACACTCCTTTAAGCCCTTTTTATAGCAGCATCAATAGCAAAGCCTTTGTGATCTAAACACCTCTCAAAAATCCCATCTCCCAATACCATTGCTTTGGGGATCATTTCCAACACATGCATTTTAGGAAACATGTTCAGACCGTATTAGGGACTAATGCCATTTTCATACATTGCTCCAGTGTGTGAGAGAAGGAACAGGGTAATGGAGTGAGATATAGCTATGGTTAACATGTTATAGTTAAAGTTATGAGTTCTCAACTGAATTTGTTATTGAAGAACCTATATGTATAGAATATATATAGCTTCCAGTGAACTGCACCTCCCCTACTTGTTTTTGGAAACTGCAGAAGCTCTCTCACTAATATTCTTATGTGAGTTCTTTTAGTTGCTTTAGCCATTTGCATTCTTCTGCTCTTAAAAACACTGTTAAGAAAATGCCTGGACCTGAATAATGCTTTTGGAAGTATGGTCATCTTGATAATATTAATTCTGCCTACCCAAGAGAAGGCAGATCTTTCTATCTTCTAATGTCTTTTTTGATTTCTTTCTTTAGGGTTCTGTAATTTTGATTATATAGATCTTTTACCTCTTTCATTAAGTTGATTCCCAAGAATTTGGATTTTTTTTTAGGCTATTGAAAATGGGGTGGTTTTCCTCATTTCCTTTTCTGTGGATTTGTCACTGATATACAGAAATGCCTTTGATTTATGGGTGTTGATTTTATATCCTGCTACTTTGCTGAATTCATTTACTAGTTCTACAAGTTTTCTGGTGGAACTTTTTGGGTCTTCTAGATATAGAATCATATCATCAGCAAATAGTGCCAATTTGAGTTCTTCTCTTCCTATGTGTATCCCTTTAATTTATTTTGTCTGTCTAATTGCTCTGGCCAGTGTTTCAAGAACTATGTTAAATAGAGGTAGTGAAAGAGGGCATCCCTGTCTTGTTTAATGCAATTTTTATCAAAATTTCAATGACATTCCTCATAGAAATAGAAAAATCAATCATAAAATTCATCTGGAAAAATAAGAGAACCAGAAAAGCTAAAGCAATCCTTAGCAGGAAGAGTGAAGCAGGTGGCATCACTATACCAGACCTTAAACTATACTACAGAGCAATAGTAACAAAAACAGCATGGTATTGGCACCAAATCAGACTGGTAGACCAATGGTACAGAATAGAGGACACAGAGACTAATCCACAAAACTACAATTATCTTATATTAGGCAAAGGTGCCAAAAATATGCCTCTTCAACAAATGGTGCTGGGAAAACTGGAAATCCATATGCAACAAAATGAAATTAAACCCCTATCTCTCACCATGCACAAAACTCAACTCAAAATGGATCAAGGACTTAGGAATACAACCAGATACCCTGCATCTAATAGAAGAAAAAGTAGGCCCTAATCTCCATCATGTGGTATTAGACTCCAACTTCCTTAACAAGACTCCTGTGGCACAAGAATTAAAATTAAGAATCAATAAATGGGATGGACTCAAACTAAAAAAGTTTCTTCTCAGCAAAAGAAACAATCTGTGAGGTGAATAGAGAGCCTACATATTGGGAGCAAATCTTTACCCCTCACACATCAGATAGAATACTAATCTCTAGGGTACATAAAGAACTCAAAAAGCTAAACAACAACAACAAAAAAAAAAAACCCACAAATAACCCAATCAATAAATGGGCCAAGGACCTGAAAAGACACTTCTTAGAAGATGATAAGCAATCAATCAACAAATACATAAAAAATGTTTATCATCACTAGCAATTAGAGAAATGCAAATCAAAACCACTCTAAGAGTTCATCTCATTTCAGTCAGAATGGCAGCTATTATGCATACAAACAACAATAAGTGTTGATGAGGATGTGGGGACAAAGGTACACTACACATTGCTGGTGGGACTGCAAATTCGTGCAGCCAATATGGAAAGCAGTATGGAGATTTCTTGGAAATCTGGGAATGGAACCACCATTTGACCCAGCGATCCCTCTCCTCTGTCTATCCCCAAAGGACTTAAAAACAGCATACTACAAGGAGACAGTCACATCAGTGTTTATAGCAGCACAATTCACAATAGCTAAACTGTGGAACCAACCTGGATGCCCTTTAATAGATGAATGGATAAAAAAATAAATATGGCATATATATACAATGGAATATTACTCAGTAATAAAAGAATAAAATCATGGCATTTGCAGGTAAATGGATGAAGTTAGAGAAGATAATGCTAAGTGAAGTTAGCCAATCCCCAAAAACCAAATGCAGAATATTTATCTGATATAAGGAGGCTGATTCATAGTAGGATAGGGAGCAGGAGCATGGGAGGAGTAGATGAACTCTAGATAGGGCAGAGGGATTGGAGGGGAAGGGAGGGGGCAGGAGGGTATTAATGATGGTGGAATATTATGATCATTATTATCCAAAGTACAGGTATGAAGACACAAATTGGTGTCAATATACTTTGTATACAAACAGAGATATGAAAAATTGTGCTCTATATGTGTAATAAGAATTATAATGCATTCTGCTGTCATATATAAATAAAAAATACATTAAAAAAAAAAGAAAATGCTTTGACCTGCACAGGGTCCATACACTTAGTACCACTGCTCCTAAGTGGTACTAAGCAATTTCCTGTTCTCTGAGACCTTCATCATGCCAAGGTGAGTGAGGGTATATATGCCAGAACCTCCAGTGGCTGAAGACACAATGCACATGGTAAATTGTATGCAAAAGGGCAATTTACTCTGTGTGCTACTCTGTTGTGTGGATATCAAAGTATTCTCTTTTATGAGCTTTTAGTGATAACTATTTCATATTTTACTCACAGTACCTTTTATACCTGGAACAAGTCAGGGGTCTCTGAAGTTATGGGTGAGGGCAAAACTGTGTGACTAATATAATTCTGAACTCTGGTAAAAGACGTGGTTTCCAAGGTCAGACTACCGAGCCCAGGTCTGAAGTATATCATAACTGTGTCATGACTAGGCAAGTTGTCTGACTTCTTTGTTTGGCTCTTGTTTATACTCCCTGAAAATAAGGAATAAAATCTGTTTTGCAGGACTATGAATCTTCTGAGTATTTGGTACAATATTGCATAATCACGTCTGGAACACAGTCCAGACTCAATAAATACCAGCCACTCTTTTTCTTCAAACTATTCACAGTTGGATAAAATATCATTCTTAATGTAATTTCAAATGAACATAGTAAAAGCTCCTTTTTAAAAACTTTTTTTTTGGTATGCACATGATAAAATTATTATATATTTTCAGGGGTTAAAAAATAGTCTTCAGGCTGGAGTTGTAGCTCAGTGGTAAAGCACTTACATAGCACGTGTGAGGCACTAGGTTTGATCCTCAGCATCACATAAAAATAAACAAATTAATTAAATAAAGGCATTGTGTCTATCTACAACTTATAAAATCACACACACACACACACATATATATATATATATATATATACACTACATATATATGTGTGTGCATATATATGAAAAAAATATATATATATATATAATTTTAAAAAGTAGCCTTCAGAGAGCAACTTTTTCCCATGAGGTAATTAACATCATAGGATCATGGGGTAATTCACATCATAGGATCATGGGGTAATTCACATCATAGGATCATGGGGTAATTCACATCATAGGATCATGGGGGCAGGGGCATATTCTGAAGTTTTGTTGTCATGGACTTATGTACTGGAGAACCATAATCAATTCATTTAGGCCATCTCTACAAACATGTACTTATTATTCATATTATTCATATATTATTCATTTATCCAAATGTATTCATTGAGCTGTTCTTTTTTTTAACCTCTATTGTTGGATTAGCAGCACTGATAGAATGAAAATGATCTTTTTGGCTCTATGTAAATGATAGTCTTAATATTTTTATTCAAGAATTTCTTTATGTATCGATGAGAGTAGTCACACAAACTATAAAGGATACAACAAGAAGTAACTGGTAAAACTCATCAAAATGCTCCAAGATGCAAAGTTCTCTAGAATATGATGATGTATGACAGGTACCGCATTGAAGTCCCTGTTTTGTCCCTAAAAATAATCGTTGCCAATAAACTACTTAATATTACAGGAGATAGAAAATTACCTTATGCTCAGTTAGATTTGAAATCTGATCCTTTCCACATATTCAGTATATGTGAATATGGTCAGAATATGAATGTAGACATTTGTATTAGCATAAAGCAAACCAGAGAGTTATTTTTCATCTGCTTAATTGTATCTGCTGTATCTTCTCAAGGGTAAATCTATAAAATAAAAGACAAAGCTTCAAAATTTAATTTAACTTCATCTCAAATAGATACCTTGAAGCATTAAGTTCAGTTTCCAAATGTGCCTTGATGGTGTAAGATTTTAGTTGAAGAAATAAACCCTCATTTTATGAAATTGCCTCAAAGGGCTTCACTACATTGACATTCTTTTATTCATGAGTAATGAGTGCCAAAACTTATTTCAAAGTATAATGATTAATATGCTAATATAAATTTTGTTTCTATCCACAAGTAATTGAATACCATATGGATGAGAACTAGCTCACAATGGAATGTTGAACTGAGAGTTATGAGGGGTTTCCTTGGTCTTTTCTGCATAAACAAGACAATGGGGAATCAAGCTGTTACAAATACATTTATGCAATGGCTGTTTTCCCTCCATGTCAGCTGAAGCCACTGAATGATATTTTTTAACATCAAATATCAGTATATTTTAACTTCCTACCTTTGCTACAATAATGATTCCACTATTTTGATGTAGGAAGTCAATAGCTTCACAAAAATTTCATATATTTTCCATTGACAGGTATAGTTATATTGAGAAAAAAAAGAAATATAAATTTAGTTATATTTAATTTAATAAGATTTAGAGATTCCTAAGGATAATTAAGAAGATTGAATTATGGATATAATACTAATAAATCAAGAATTATACAATGTATCAAATGTATAGATAACATTTATTAAAATTTATAACAACTAAAAGAAATAGTGCTTATATGCTACTGATAAAAATCAGGTCTTTGTCAAAGTAACACCACCCTCTTGATAAAAATGACATAGGTTACATTACTAAACATGTCAAAGACATACTTCTAAATCATTACATCTTAGTATTTCAAGTTGTTCTTTAAACATTGAGTTTCAAAACCTAGCATCAATTAAATAATCAAATTCAGTGCTTAAATATCAAGTAGTAGGAGACTGCTGATTTTTTTTTTTTTAATAAGAGTCAACTGACAGTTTTACAAGTTTAGGGGTATTGAGGAAGTTGTGATTTGAGCAAAGGGGAGCTACCTTTTGTTTGTGGGTGGTTTTAAGTATAATAATGAAATGTACTTTGATTAGCTGAGTCAGACTGTGCCTCTTGTTCTAAAATGAGCGTTTACCATCTCCAAGATTAACAGCCAAAAATATCACTTACACATAGATCATCTTGTTCAGATTTTCTTACCACTTGTTATACCTCCTCACATATTGATTACAACTTGTTTAAAAAGCAATGATACTATCTAAGAAAACAATAAATTTTAAACCATCAAACATAATGCACTTATGGATTAAAGTTTGCAGTATTAACATTTTTGAATCACATATTTAAAATCCAAATCTTATCCACAGACAGGCTTATTTTTAGGTGTGGTCTTATCAATGGTAAGACCACCTTTGGGAAATTGAATGCTCAACCATTTTGATCTTTTGCAGTTGATGACTAGATTAAGCTATACCAAGATACTAGTTTTCTTTAGTAAAAGTTAACTGTGAATTAGGCTCTTATTGCTAATTGAGACAGGATTTTTAAAAAATAAGACATTTTGCAATAATGAGATTCTTTATATGCAGATTTCCTTTATAAAACCCATATTGACTCTCATCTTTGTTCTGAACTACCTCTGTAATAGTCAACTCTTGATTTACAACATGGAGTATGATTTTGACATTATAGGGCTGACTCAAAAACTGTTGGTTTCAATTCATTCATGTTTAGAAAGGGATTTTCTTCAGAAAAAAATATAGGGAAAGCCAGGCATGATGGCACATGCCTGTAATTCCAGTGGTTCAGGAGTCTGAAGCAGGAGGATTGTGAGTTCAAAGCCAGCCTCAGCAACATAGTGAGGCCCTAAGCAACTCAGTGAGACCCTGTCTCTAAATAAAATATTGAAAAGGGCTGGGGATGTGGCTCAGTGTTTAAACACCTCTGGATTCAATCTCTAGTGTGTGTGTGTGTGTGTGTGTGTGTGTGTGTGTGTGTGTATGTATATATATATATATATATATATATATATATATATATGAGATCTGTCTAATAATACACAATGAATATCTGTCTAATCAGGCACAATGGAAGGTGTAATGAAATTTAATTAATCTGAGTGAAATTTTAAAGATTTTTTCTAAATCCAGAGTGAAATTCACCACAAAACTAATAAAGTTTTACTTGCAAGGGTCCCTTCAATGGCCTTCAAAGCAGCAGAATATGTTCATAAGAATATGTTCACATGCATTTTATGAAATTCGCAAAATATTTTAACCACAATCAGTTAAAACCACCATTTCCATCCCTCCCCATGCTTTACCTTCCCTTTTGTTGGGTAGCGTTGGAGTTGGCCACATTTAGGGCAGTTGACAAAAGATGTTGAATTGGTGGTACATTTAGTATGAAGTGGTTTTTACAGACATACATAACAGATATATGAATTTTACATACATATATGAAAGTAAGTTTGAATTTTTTCTTAAACACACAATCTCCCCATTTATGTAAGCTTTAGATATGATTTTGAATTTGTTCTTTTCCCCTCCTTTGTTAGTAAATTAGTGTTCAGATTCTAGAAAGTATCAAAATATTTGAAATATATTGAAACTATTCTTTATCATACCCTTCAGTAACAGATGAAAAAAAAGTATAAAAGGTAGAATTTGCAGCCAACATAAAAATTTATAACTTTTAATTTCTCCTGAATCCTGTCTTTATTAATAATTTTAATATTTTTCAACATAAAAATTTCATTAGTTTGATTTTTAAAATATTGTATTAAAATATTGATCTTGGGCAAACCCTTGAATTTTGTTCCTAAAGTGAGCCCCTTACTTACATCATCTTGGCCACTCTGCAGTTAATAATAATTTGAATGTATGTATATAAATTATAATCTGAAAAATGAGAAATTATACCCCATTTATATATGATATATCAAAGTGCATAAATACATTCTACTGTCATATATAACTAAGTACAACACAAATTTTTAAAAAGTAATATTAAATATAAAAATTATAAATTATATTTATTACTAAGTAGGATGAGAAAAGTATCTAACATCTCAAAGGATGCCTGAAAGTCAAAAGATAAAATTAAGCATGATAAAAGTAAATCCCTTATCTGCATTCAGAAAGTCAATTGGCAAGTACAAAGAGAACAAGTTTATTAAGAGTTCATGTGATTTGGGCTTGATGGTGTATTCTAGTAATCCCAGCTACTCAGAAGGCTGGGAAGGAGGATCATGAATTTGAGATCAGTCTGGACAAGTTAGCAAGAACTTATCTCAAAATAAAAAATTAACAAATAAGTCTGGGTATATAGTTCAATGGTAGAATGCTTGACCAGCATATGCAAGGTCCTTGGTTTGATCCTCAGTAATGGGAAAACAGCAACAACAACAACAACAACAACAAAGAGTTTGTGGGAAAAATGACCTGAGCCTATCTTGAGTTCAGTATGAATTAGGGCAAAATGATCACCATGAATTGGGCCTCCAACAGCCAGCTGGTTCTTAGATCCATTTCTGACTCTTCTCTGCCTTTGCTGTGTAATTCAGTAACTGTATTTCCTAATTTTCTCAGGACTTGGCTTTCAGTTTTATTCAGCCAATGCAGGGAATTGGCTGAGGGCTGAGGGTGGGGGGGGGGGAAGGGAAGAGGATTAAGAGCATTTTTATTCTCCTGTCCTGCATCTTACAACTTTCATTCCCATGGGCAGGGAAGTCCATGCTAAGTTTTAGTTTCCAACTTCTATTGTGTAGTCCTGGCTGCTGGTCTCTGATTCTGGGTCCTAGGGGCTGTAATGAGTTCCTAGTTTTGTTAATTTCCTGGTGGCCTCTGTGTCCCCTGTTTGGCTTTTCAAGTCTTCCATCCTATATGTAACCAAATTCCTTGTATTATAGCTTCTATGTTTGGAAGTTGCAGAATTGTTTTTATTTTCCTGGCCAGATTCTGACTGACAATAAATTCAAGTTACAATAGTAAAATAATGCAATTGAAGAACACAGGAGATTCCTTCAGTGTGCAAGTATTCTACTTCCTGTGTTTAATTCTCAGCACCGCAGTTACTAGCTGTGATCTTACATGAGTCTATAACTTCACCAGGCTTGAATTATTGACCTATAAAATGGTGATGGTGGTAATATTTTTCCTATATATCAAGAGGTTCAAATGACATAATATATGTGGTAGAGCCTTAAAAGCATAAGGCAAGTGTTATTGCTTTTTTTTTTTTTTTTTTTGTTATGTCATTTGAAAAACTGCTGCCAAGCAGAATAGAAGTCTCCAAAGACGAACTAGAGTAGTCTGCAGTATAATGGAATAAAGAGGTCCAATGGACGGAAATCCCAACGAAGCATATTTGATTCAGCATAAAGCAGAGCCTATCAATAAATAAAGCTGTTCAGTAATGTAAAGGTCTATCATAGAAAGTTAGGAGCTCCTGGTCTCTATGTTGTAGAGCAGGCTGGTGACTCACAAATGGGATAAGATGGTGATTCTTCAGATAACAGTAAATAAAGTAATAGCTAAAATTTCCTAAGGACTTATCAAGCTCAAACACTGTTCTAACCATCTAACATGCATCAATTCATTTCATTTCCACAATAAAACTGGTGCAATTGGATCACATTACAGATAAAACTACCTGAGGCACAAAGATACAGTAACTTGTCCAATATCGAACAACTAGTAGGTAGAAGATCTGTGAGCTACAGTTCTAGGAATTTTAGGAATTTCAATATCCATAGAGGAGATGCTTAATAAATGTGTTTTGACTCAATATATTTTACATAATTGCCTTATATGAATGCTCTTCGTTTTTCTTTTATTGCTTTAGCTTTGTTTCTAATAATATTTTTTCTCTGATTGCAAAAATAATACCTATTTATTAAAGATAATTTGGAATGTACAGACAACAGCAAAGACAAAATAGAAATTACCAGTAGTTACAAAATCGCCCAAATGAAAACTTTGTTGCATTCTACAGCTTTTTTTTCTATGCATAGTCTTTATCTTTGAACAAATATATGTGCCTACACACATTTTTACATGGCTGTTTGTTTTATAAAATTCAAAATTTTTGTAGCTAATTGAGAAAATTTATATTGCTTCACCCTGTTTCCAAAAGAAGTAACCAAAAGTGATGTGATTTTTCAGTGTATACTTAAAATGACCCTCACTTGGAGAGAATTGTCATTGTCCCTCTTTTTCCCCCAGGAACCACATTGCCTAGCATAGGACTTGTTTCAGAATATGTATAATAACATTTCTTAAATGAACGAATTCTATTGAGTTATATATATTCATATATATTATGAGGTAGCACATGCATTATTACTAGTGACTGCCTGGGAAGAATTGGAAATGACTTATGGCCGTCTCTGTTTTCTGGCATGTCACTGGGGTATGAGGCTATGCTGAATACTCCTAGTGTGGCTGTTCTTGTAATTTGTTCAACTGTCATTTAGAGACCTCCTGTACCAGAGTCAGTCTACTACTAAATCATAATTTTTGTGGAAAAAAACATGCACATTTTAAACACATTTCTAGATGATTCCCAGGAGCAAAATGATTGAGAACCACTGACCTTTCTCTTTCAGCCAGGGTAGAAGCAAGTTACCCCTTCAGGAAATCTGGAATCAATATGTGAGAAAACACCTACTCCTTGATGCCTGGCCCTTATGGCTACAGCCCAGGAAAGGGAAGGGAGACAAGGATTTTCCCTCTAACTAATTTCAGATGCACCCTGATGTCCCTAAAAATAATTTCTTAAAGAGATCATGTATCTTAACACTTAAAAATAGTTACTTAAAACATACTCCCTGACTACATGATACTTTTCTGGAAACTAGACAGACAGCTTCTGCTAGAAGCATTCAGTCCCAGACTTCTTAGATAGCGAAGGATAGATGAGGTTACAAGGACATTCCAGTGCTTTCTGACCTGAGTTTTGATAGGGAAGCCAGCCAATAAGCTGCTTGGTGAGTGAGGCATTGTTAACTTTTCTTCGGCCATGACCTTACCACAGTCATTCAGGCAAAAGTATATACAGGTAAGGTCCATAACAATGTCAGAGTAGTTGAGGAGAGAGAATACTCATATTTAAAATGCCAATGCCCCAAGAATTTAAGCGCTAGATCAGTAGAACTGGAATCAGCATATATCAGCTCACCAGATGGCTTATACAATACCCATTGCTGAGCTCCATCCCTAGGGTTTCAGATTTAGTAAGTCTGATGTAGAGCCCAAGATTTTACATTTCCAAGAAATTTCCAGGTTTTTTTGATCTTTGAAAATCACTAGGTTAAATTACATGAGTCTTTTGGTAAATGCTATATAGATCCAAAAAGGGTTTATAAGAGTCATGGAAGAATTTCTGAAAATAGGGCTTTAGAAAGGTAAGGCTGGGAAAGGTGGGTGGGTGTTTAGTTTATCTAACATTGTGCACCAACGTGAGACACAGAGTTGGACAAGCAGCCTGACTTGATGTCTGTCTACCTCATTGCTTCACAGGGAAAAACAGTACCTATTCTCTCATCCCTCCTTTGAATGAAAGGAATTTCAGAACTTTGATTATCACCCTTCAACATTTAACCACTTTTCTTGTAAATCCTCTGGTTTGTCCTGTCACTTTTGGCATAAATGACTATAGTTTTCCAGTTGAGGCCTAAATAATGTGTACTACAGTACAACTGTTACCACTGGGCATTGAATTTCTCTTACGGCAGCCTAAGAACATTTTCAATGATCATGTTATATTAACTAACTTTGAGTTTATATCATGGAAAAGCTTTTTCTGCTCTCAATTCAGTTAGAACATATTAAAATCGCATAGTCAATCTTTGAGATTTAAAAATAATTATTTTTATCATATTCCATACAACATAGACACACATACACACTCATGCACATACAAGCAAACGTAAAACCGGTGCAAGCTGAATAAGGTCCAGAGCCTAGTTAGTAGGAATGTTCAAGGTCAAAGTCCTGGTTTTGACATTGCACCATAATTGCATAAGATGTTACCATCAGACAAAGCTGGGTAAAGGGTACACAAGACCTCTCTGTTACCTTTTTGCAACTTCCTGTAAGTATACAGATATTTTTAAATATAAAAGTTTTAACAAAGTTAGTCATTTCAAATATTTAAGGTTTCCCAAAATGTTTTGGATCAATTTATCTGGCCATTCTTCAGTGTTTTTTATGCATACACTTCACGTTCAAACATGATGAATTTCAGTTTCACCACTTAGTCATTTTGTGACCTTTCATTCAATTAATCCTTCCTGGCATTTCCACTACCATTTTTAGAATGATAGCACCCACTTTAATCCTCAAAATCATTAAAGTAGTTAATATGTGCTTATCACACTATCTGGAACAAAGTGGGAACTCTATAAATATTGGCAATGATGATGATGATGGCAAAGATGGTAAGATAATAAATTTGAGCTCAGGTCAGCTGCTAAATAATCCTGCTTCTGATCATCTGACATGCAAACCCTCCTCACTGCTATGGGTTCAGCTGTATCTCCCTGTGTAAGAATTTTAGGTAGGAAAGGACACACAAATGTGTTGAAAAGACTACAGGAAGTTAAAGTCAGAGAAAACTATGGCTAGTTCTTTGCTTTGCTACTAATACTCATGGAATCAGGAAGTTTAAGCAACCATAGGAATGACCCTCCAAGTTCCCAGCTGGAGAACAAAAACAGGTAATTCTTGGGGAAATGTCGAAAGTCACTAAAAATCTCAACTATATTACAGGTAAGTCACACACTGGTTTACTCCTGTCAAAAGAACAATAGCATAGCTTTGCATCTCACTTTTCTCCAAATTGTGTGTAAGTGCTGTCATTAGCAAAGTTCAACCCAAAACCTTGCCAGCAAGGGCTTTAGGCACAGGTAGCTTCTCCTTTTCTAGCCTCCCGCTTTTCATACAAAGGAATGACAGAAGAAGAGAGCAGAAAGTGTTCTACCTTGCCAACAGAAAATAGACATTTGTTTTTCTTGAATAATTTGGTCATCAGTCCAGCCACTTCTCAGAAGTCCTTTGGCATTTTCTTTGTACCCTATTTTGGAACTTACATATGACCTTATATTGTAGCCATTTTTGAATGAAGATTATCTCTCTTCCTAGACATAAGGTTCTAGAAATTTAGAGGCATGTCCTGCACTTAACAAATTCACATTACACATTCATTAAATAACTGAATGTATTAAGATATTTCATTTTTTAGTCCTTTATTTTTTCATATTCACAAGGTTCTACAATGAAGTAAAACCTTAACTCAGAGGGAAAGAAAAAGAATCATTCAAAAAAAAAAAGAAATCTGAGTGATTTATTTAATAATTTCTAAAAAGCACGTGAAATGTTTCAGTAAAACCAAGGCATTTATACAGATGCTGCCATCTCTACAGAGGTCTAATAGCAGCACTGTGGTTCTGGCCTCTGACTGGCTCTGCCACAGAGAAAAGATAGCCTTGTTCCCAAGCATATGCAATGCCTTAGGAAGCATCCAGGTTCCCTTAAGCCCCCATTTCTTGTTCTATGTGGGGCAAAGCTTCATGAAGAAAACGCAAAGTCCTGAGTTCAGATTACCTAGTAGAACAAACCTGGGGTTATCACTCTGAGATCATTGAAGATGCTCCATTCAATCAGGTATCTGACATTGCAGCTTCTTAGACTTCCATTGTGAGACTGTTTTAAAACAACATGGAGATCACTTTAAGGATGTAGTGTTCTCCTCATGGAACAGCCATGCCACATTCAAGAAAGAGCAGTGTACTGTAGTTCAGAACTGGTCACACATTTAGGACCTGTTGTCATGCAGTTTGTAGATGCTTGTTTTTGTTTTATATTTACCTGTGGGTCTGAATCTCTTCACGGAGACAGCTATTAATTTATGAATCAAATTCTGCTGGGTAGAAGGTGATTATTTCTAAAGGTCCTATTTAGGAAATTATGAAAAAGACTGTAGCTAAAACTGGCATTATCTGAACTATTCTGCTCTTTTATTCAAATTTATTTATTTTTTTATCATGACCTTGAAAAAAAGTCAGTTTTAGAGTTAATCAGTGGATCGTGTTCCTGGATTAATTTAACTGCATAAAGAAAACTTACCCAGGAGTTCTCATTATTTCCTGGGTTATAGTTATAGCTTCAGAAATGGAGAACTATTATTTTGGACCCTATGTGAGGGAAAAACAATATTAGTACTAATTTACTATTGTTTCAGCTGGAAGGAACGTTCCATCACAACACAGTGACTCTTCCTTTGGAAATGTTGACTAGAGGCAAAATTATGAGGAAATTTTTGATATTTCAGGTCTTTCTTGATAGGTTCTTCTTCTCTTGTTTCCTGTTTTGTTCCTCTTGGATGCCCAGTAAGGTTTTATTTCTCTATCTTATTATAATCTAACATAAAAGACAATTTAAATTACTGTCATAATTTTTTACCTAAATGTCTTTTCTCTTTGGGTTTAAATAAGAATATATATACATTTATGCCTCATAGTGAAGAACTGGAACTTCCCCAGCAGGTAAGCAAATCATGTTTGAGACACAGAACATTCTCCCAGGCAACCTTGAACCTCTCTGCATGGGAAACATGATACAGTGTGAGCAGTGAGGACTTGGGCTCAGAGGTGTGAAAACATCTACTCATAGCTTACCCTGGAACAGGAGGATTGCATACATAATCTATATGACTTTCTGTACCTGTAAGATGAGGGGAATGATGTCTAACCTCATGTGTATATTGTAGATGTCTGTAATAGAGTATCTAGCTCTATTCTTGCTTCAGGCACATTTTCAAATACTGTAGCTCCCCTTCCCCTCTTCTCCCTATTGCATAAGAGAGTTGTCCTATGAGGTAAACAACAACAAAAAAATTTTTTTTACATTATTATTCTAATAATAAATGAAAACAAAGCAAGAGAATCAAGAAATGCACCATATAAATAGAAAGATCAAAACTTTTTAAATTATTAATATTTTTTCATTTACTTGAAAAAGTCATCCAGTATTTCTTTCAAAGATAAATGTCAGTTTTTTATTGCTTTAAATATAAATTTTGGCTTTTCTAAATCAAGTTTGCATCTTCTTTTTTACTATTTAAAAAGCAATGTGTTGAGTTGGCTGGGGTTGTGGCTCAGTGGTAGAGCACTGGTCTAGTATACGTGAAGCACTGGGTTCAATTCTCAACACCACATATAAACAAATAAAGGTTCATCAATAACTAATAAAAATATTTTTAAACAAAGAAAAATGGTTGTTCTAGTATCATTTATTTAAAAAAGCAATGTTTTGTATCATTGAGTATGAGGAATTAAGTCAACTATTTCATTACAACCCCATACATCACAACAAATAGATGAATAAAGATAAATTTGAGTTTTCATATAATGCCTTTGTTTTCTATCATTCTTGAAACTTTCTCCTCCTCTTTTTCATATACACACTATTAAAATTGTTTTTGTCTTTATCAAAATTCATAAAGAACTTTTAGAAATATCACATTCATCTCACTCTACATTTTCAAGAAGAAATCCGCACGATAACTGTGGGGACCAATTAAATCTAATTTAAAGTATTGGGTAAAATCATAACTTAAAAATGTCACTTTCCACATGTGGAAACTATAGTACTATACATCGTTCTGGATTTGATGATCCCAGGAGGTTAAAAATCTCAACCCTTCCTGTAATTCTGAGATTTAGGGAATCGATAAAGTAGAACTAAATTTCTCCAGAAGCAAAGCTTGGAAACTTCTATAAACATAAATGAATCTATTCTTCATATTGTGTTCTTGTTTGATGTCTCACTGGTGGCTGACACAATCATAACTTCATCTTTAAAACTATCATTTTTCTTGACTTTGGAAACATTCAATATTTGGCCTTGGTTTTCCACCATCTCATTTCCACTCCTTTTTTTCCACTACAAGATGCTTCTCTCTGTCTCACTCTATATGATGGAGCTCTTCAAGGCACACCCTGAAGAAGGCTCTTCCCTAGCCTTCAATGATTACACACATATGATGACTCCCAGAGGGAATCTCTAGCTTTGACCACTTTTCAGAGCTTCAAACCTATTTGAAAAAGCATCTTGGAGTTCTCAAATTAGATTCAATGCAACATATCCCAAACTAAACTTATGATCTGTTTGTCTAATTCTCAGGCACATTTCAGTATCCCATCTCCCATTGACTAACTCTTCTTAACCATCCAACAACTCCTGCTAGTCTGAAAGCTCACAGTTACTCTGGCCCTGTACTCTCTCTCCCTCACAGTGAATAGTTAAAGTTTTGTTAAAAAAAAAAAATTCACCTTTTCCCATGTGACTACCTCTCAACTCTGAGCTGTAAACTCCCTGGTTACCTCCTGAGAGCTTTAGCAATGAATTTCTGCATCTCTGGAGAAGACAAATCTACACTGGTATGAAACAAGACAGCCAACATTTGTCTATTAAGCAAAATTCTAAATTTCTATAAATGATGGGAAATAGTTTGTCATAATTTCTTACTAAAGGAAACAAATTTAAAATAAGGTCACAATGTTAGAACAAAATATCTCTTTAATTACCATTATTTTTTAGAGCAAAGAGAACAACTCTCTAATGCATTTTCTATTTCTCATTTGTTGTAATTCTCTACATCTTATAGATATTATATAGATATTAATCAGTGAATTGATTTTGACTTAGCTTCATTTAGGGACAGGATTTTCTCACTATTTTTATAATGAAGAAAGTAGGTAGAAAGTTGAAAGAAGTTTTAATTAAGAACCATGTAAGCAATCAGTAAAATTTTCAAAACTTCAGATAAAGAGAACTGGTGAGCATTGAGTTTTTTTTTTCCAAATATATTCAAAAGGGCATCATGTCTGATTGTGTTCTCTCTTTCCTAGGACTAGCACTGCTGTTCCCTTAGTTGTTTTATAGTTTCTTTATTCCACTCTGCTACTCCTTGTCCCTCACTCCACTATTCTTTTTTAAGTCTGAACATAATGACAACATTATGTGTATATGGGCTAGGGATATGGCTTAAGCGGTAGCGCGCTAGCCTGGCATGCGTGCGGCCAGGGTTCGATCCTCAACACCACATACAAACAAAGATATTGTCTGGTGAAAACTAAAAAAATAAATAAATATTTTTAAAAAATTATATGTGTATAAGAGGCATAATATGATTTTTGATAAGATTTATACATAATAAAATGATCCTTCCAATAATGTTAATTAATCCATTGCAGAATTCATTTAGCATTTCTTTTTTTGAGTATACTTATGTTCTATGCTCTTAGAAAATTTCAAATATACATTATTTTTAGCTATAGTCACTTATTAAGTATCTTTTTTTTTTTTTTTTGGTGGTGCTAGGGATTGTACTCAGGGCTTTGTGCACTCTAGGCAAGCACTCTACCAACTCAGCTATTTCCTCAACCCCTTAAAGTATCTTATTAAGTATTTAAAGTTTATTCACCTTACATTTTAAATCTTGGGTTCTTTCAGTAAGACTCCCTTCCATCCCAGGTCCCTGACAACCTCTGTTCTACTTTCTGTTACTATGAGTTGGACTTTTATTTAGATTTCACATGTAGGTGAGATGAGGCAGTATTTGTCATTCTGTGTCTGACTTTTCACTTAATATAATGTCCTCCAGGCATTTTGTTTTGTTGTCACAAAGAAAAGGATTTCCATCTTTTAAGGTTGGATAACACACACACACACACACATACACACACACATACACACACACACACACACACACACCACACCTTTCTTTATCCATTCATCCACTGGTGGACCTTGTTGTTGTGAGCAATGCTATAAATGAAGGAGGAATGCACACAAGTACTCCAGATCCTGATTTCATCTCCTTTTGTCATATATCCAGAAGCAGGATTAACATATCACATAGCAAGTCTACTTTTAACTGTTTTGAGGAAGCTCCATGCTGTGTTCCTTAATAGTTCTATCACTCTACCATCCTGTGGCATCCTTTGATAAACTTGTTTCTTAGTCTCTATTTGCAAAGTGTGTCACACAGAACTGGTTAAATTACTCATTGTGTCCTCATTATTAAGCAACACATGACTACATAATTTTTAAAATTAAAAATATAGAGTAAATCATAAGCTTATTTTAGTGTCCACATACACATTGAAAGGGTGTAAACTAAGTTCATGAAATATGAAGTCAGAAAGCACATGATATTGAAAGCCGTTATTATGACAAATCTCATTAGATTGCAAGATACACATGAAAAGCAATTTAGGTTTAATCTTCAAAAATACTCTGAACTCAGCACTAGTATGCTATGAAACCCATTCAAACCCATGTATTTAATCGTCTATTTGAAAAATCATCTTGGAGACCTCAAATTAGATTCAGTGCAACATATCCCAAACAAAACTTATGGTCTGTTTGTCTAATTCTCAGGCTCATTTTAGTATTCCATCTCCCATTGACTAACTCTCAGACAGGGTTTAGACAGGACCTGCAAAAATGTTTTATTGTGGATCCCTGCCCCCCAGTATTATCAGGAAAAATCTTCCTTTTTGTGATTTTTTTTAAACCAGAATTGGTAATATACTACTGGTTATCAGTGATGAGTCCTGCTTCCTCACATGCTGAAGTATAACATTAGAGAAACAAGCGGAGGCACGCATATAAAGCAGGCTTTATTTAAGAAGGGGGTAACATAGACTTCTCCCAGGAGGGAGAAGGCGGCCATAGCTGGTATCCTGGTATCCCAAGAAGTGAGAGCATTCTGCCTTTTTATATGTCCTTGGCTTCCTTTGTTCTCCTTTTCTCTCCCCCTTATCTATCTCCTAGGGCCAAGAGGTGGGATGGTCAAAAGGTGAGAAGCAGATGGGCTGCTAGGGCCAAGGTGAAGTGATCTGGCAGGAAGGGGACATAATTAACAACTTTTATAACTCCTTATAGGGATAGACAATCCCCAGGGCAGGTTACCTTAGCAACAGGTTGGAGCAGGGGCAGGTTATGGTGATAAGGGTGGAGGAAGGGCTCTGAAGGAATTAACATTTCAGTCCCTCCATTCTCTGGATCAACCCTTGTCTATCTGTCTGTTTAATTCTGGCTTCAGTAACATGGAGGCAGAAGGGTATTCTAATGAGTTGTAAATAAAAATGTATTTTTTTAAAGAAAAGTGAAACTTGAATTAATAGAGCATGTATTCATGTACACATTACACACATAAACCTGTATTAGCCACAGGAGTTCTGCACACATTCTAAATTTTTCCACCAGGCTTCAGTGCTAATATCCATAGAATAAGCTTAATAAATTTTCAAGACACATGAATATAGGCTATGCATATTATGATGATGATGATAATAATAATAATAGTAATAGTAATAACAACAACAATAGCAACAATAAAATATGAAAGTTCCTGATAAAGGCAATACAGTCTTTATCAATAGACTTTATCAATAAACACTGACAATATGACCCAAAATGAAATGCTTTAAGACAATATTTTTTGTTGTTATGCTTTGAATTTTCCTGTGTATTTAGTTGAAATTTCTTTAATTCAAGTGATGTTTCTTGAGCCTCATACTGAGATTTACTAGTTTGTGAAAAATGGCCAGAATCACATCCTGAATGGGGAATTCCACAACAAGGAAGATCTAAGCCTCATTGCCACAAAAAGGAGAAGGTAAGCCTGAAAGGTATAAAACCAAGTTCAAAGGAAAAAGCCCTAAACAGGATTTGTGCACACCTGATGGCTGGAGTGAGCCCTTTTCATATTTAAAAGTATTTTGTTATGTATTTTTTTCCTATTGCTTTTTTTTTTTTGTAATTGAAAAAGACCTCTGTAATAACTAAAGGTCTTTGAAAACTTCCATAGGTATTCAAGGAGCATTGTACCTGTATGATGGTGTTAAACCTTTCAATCACTTCAAAACACACATACTATTGTTAGAATCAAGCCTTCACAGGTATGAAAATCGAGAATCACAAAAGGAAAACTAATTCATTCAAAGTTGCAGAGCCAAAAATAATAGGGTGATTCTCAAACTCCAGTCTCCATGAATCTAAAATCGAAGCTCTCTACTACTATGGAAGTGCCTCCAGTAAAGGGGTTTCTTTAACCATCCTCTCAGAAAAGGGCCAGGAAAACATCTGCACCTGCTGTGATGTCTGGATCTACCAGGAAGGTTAAAGGATCAGACAGGCTTTCCACAGGACCTGCAAAATGTTTTATCATGGATTCCCATTCCCCCTCATATGATCAGCAGGCCACTGAGGGCAGGTTGGGGCCTTGGAGAAAAAATCATTTGGGAGCCTCAGGAAGAACAGATTTCTCTCAACAGGAGGCAGTCACTGCTGGTGATAATTATGCTCTTTCCAACCCCCCACCCCACCCCCGCTTCCTACACTTTAAAGTCAAGGACCCTCTTCCCCTCTGTTTCCATCCTAGGGCACTGTCTAATAAATACTGCGCAGCTTAGTAAATACTGGTCCAATAGAGGGTACACATGAATTCAGAGAGGAAATATAATGATGGTTATGTTTTAGTTAGGCCTCCGGTCTGGAAAACAAAGAGTAAGTTCATTCTACAACGTTGACTCAGGCCTCTGGAACACTAACATGATTTGGGAGGGTGGCTTTTGTAACTGATGATTTCCTGTTAGATGTTATATACCTAGCAAAGTGGTTTGGGACACAAAGTCTTGGCTCAAACTACTTGGATTTGAGTCCTGGTTCTATTTTTCATCTTCCTGACCAAGGGCAAGTTTCTTAACTGCTGTGCCTCAGTTGTATAGTCTATAAATTGAGGGATAATAAGAGCAATTTCCCCATAGATTTATTAAGAGGATTAATTGAACTAAACTTTTGTACATTTCTTAGAATAGTTATAGGAACACATTAAGTAAAAAACAAATATTATGTAATATTTGGCTGAAATATATCTTTCTTTGCTAGATTGCAAACTGACAGCAGGAACTAGAACTGTGATTATTCTCACAATTTTATTACTAATACCTATAAAGGATGCTTACTAGGTATTGAGTCAATAAATCATCTTTGCTTTAAAAAAAAAAAAAAACCCTTAGGCTTCCTTAATCTGAATTTGTATTTTTTAATTGAGTAAACTCTCCATGATACTACAATTCACCAAAACATCCCGAATTCCATTTTAGTATAGCAATAATGAACACTGGCTGCCAAAAAGCATTAACATTCAGATATCCTGATTCTTAATTGACCTATGTAGTATTTAATTTATCAATTTTTTTTTTAATTTCTGAATTTGTTGTTTTTTAGATTCTTACTTTTTTAGTAATTTTCTATTTTTTTTTAAACTTCGCAATAAGAAATCTCTTTACATCCATCTATGGTATTTTTTAAAATTCTTGTACAGATTTAGTAAATATTCCTAAATCTCTGACACAAAAAAATGTTAATGCCTTTTAACTGTGTTTTCATGCTTTACACTAAAAATCCTGTGTGGTAGTGAAGCCAGATTTAAAGTTAGGCAGTCAGTGTAGTTTGGTAAATCGGGTCTAATATCGAGTGAAATCTAAAATGGAGGCCTTGCTGAGAATGAGTTCCCGGGAAAAGTAGAGCAACTCTCGGAATGTTAATGAAGTCCAGGAAACAGCCCCCAACAGATTTGAAGATAGCCCATCCCAAAGAAGTGTTAATGAACAGCAAACTTGAAGATGCTGCTTCAGAAGTCCTTCCTGACCAGATTACTTCTTTGGCCCACCTGTGTCCCACCCCTCGGGCCTTCCCACCTACATTCCATCACCAAAAACTATAAAATGGATAGACAACTGGGTCCCCTTCTTCCTCTGGGAGAAGTCTTTTCTGCTGTCCTTTAATAAACTTCTAATTTCTACTCTGACCTTGCCTCTGCCTCGGCGTGCTTCTCTGGTGTTATTCTTCAACATTGGGGAAGCCAGGACTCCTCGGCACTGGTCAACAGCGGTAACACCATGGTACAAAGCATTTATTCCTCCTCTTCAGCTACTATGTCAAACATCATTGTTCCTGAGTCTCCTATGATGGTCATTTACTCTCCTAAATGTCCCTGTCCTGGTTTCACTCCTTCAACACTTCTCACATTAATTACAGCACAATAGGAGCCTTGTCCTCAAACCATATACAGGACCAAGTCCTGTACATCAACAGCATCATCTGAGGGAAATTGTTTCTAGGACCCCCATGGATACCAAAATCCACTAATACTCAAGTCCTTAAATGAAATGGTGAATGTTGCACATACCCTATACATATCTTCTGACATACTTTAAATAATCATTATGCTACTTATAATACCTAATACAATATGAAGGCTATGTAAACATAGTATATTGTTTAAAAATAATAATGACAAGAAAAACTTCTGTAAGTGTTCAGTACAGATAATTTTTTTTTTTCAGTCTTGGTTGGTTGATGATGCAGAAACTGCAATTAGAGAAGGACCACCACTGCACTACATTTGGCCACTGTCCCCTCTTGACTTTTAACTCCGAGTAGCAGCCCTGCTAAACCCTTAACTTCTTGCAGGACCAACATCCCAGGGCTCATCTCACCTCCATATCTATACCTACTCTGCTCCTTCCACCTCAGAATCCCTCTACTCCATCTGAGCTCACTGCTGAACACCTACTAAATATCTGAAGACTCCATTTCCCTCGATGATATTTTAGAGGGATATCTTGACCCTTCAACATCTTCTTACTGATATGCTGCTTTGTTCCATTTTATCGCTTCTGTTCCAGTGGCTTGTGGATAATTATACCAAAACACCTGTAGAATTTTATTGTATTTATTTGTTCACTTGTCATCTTTCCCCTATCAGCACCTTAAATAGGAGGGTCCTAAACTACATGATTGGAAGCAAAATACAGGCACTTAATACATCCAAATGAAAAAATAAATAGAAAAAGGAAGACAGGTACACATGAGGAAATTGTCTGGCCTTTGTTGTAAGCTACTGTTACCGCTGTTGACCTTCGATGGGTCCTTGCTTCCCCAATGTTGAAGAATAACACCAGAGAAGCACGCCGAGGCAAGGTCAGAGTAGAAATTAGAAGTCTATTAAAGGACAGCAGAAAAGACTTCCCCCGGAGGAAGAAGGGGACCCAAGAGGTGGTATCTGTGGAAGTGCGGGTGTCTCTCCATTTTATAGTTTTCGGTGATGGAATGTAGGTGGGAAGACCCAAGGGGTGGGACACAGGTGGGCCAAAGAAGTAATCTGGGCCGGAAGGACTTCATTAACACTTCTTTGGGATGGGCTATCTTCAAATCTGCTGGCGCTGTTCATTAACATTTCTTTGGGATGGACTTTGGGCCAGGGCTTTTCTGGGGACTTCATTAACATTTCAAGAGTTGCTCAACTTTTCTGGGAATTCATTCTCAACATGGCCTCTATTTTAGATTTCCCTCGATATTAGACCTGATTTACCTAACTACACTGACTGCCTAATTTTAAATCTGGCTTCAATGGCTCTGAAATTTAGAAAACAAAAATTTTAAGAAATGATTTTAAAAGATTGATTCAATTGTGAAATTGTCCCCCTAGGCAATTTTTAAAAATCTCTTTGATGACAGCTTCACTGAGTCCCTTGTGGAGGGTTTGTGTTCTGCGGAGGTGGGCTGCCATCCTGCCCTCAGGTTTGCTTTAATTCATCCTCCCAGAGTCAGCATCATTTTCTAATTTGTTCAGAGGTGCCACAAAAAAAAAAAAAAAAAAAAAAAAAAACCAACTGGAAAAAAAAAGGAAAGAAAGAAACAGAAAAAAAATACAAAAAAATTTTCCTGTAACTCAAAAGAAGATTAACGAAGTGAGAGACTTAAAAGTCAAGGTAAGACTGAATTGAGAATATTTATGTAGAACGGGCCATCAGAGGTGGAATGCTTATTCAAATGAAAACTTTTTAAGTTTTTACTAGAGGGAGGTCAATTTACAGACTCACAATTCTTCCAAAAAGTCTGTTATTTTGATTTTGACTCCAGCATATCCTGAAGTGACACTTTATCAAACTTATCTTACCTTACTTTTCTACTAATAATAGTTATAAATAACAGTCTGTTCCCCCAGCTTTATAACTTCTTGGTTTAAGAGATCTTCAAAACTGATATGCTTGGTACATGTTTTTCCAAGTGTAAAGTTGTTCCCCCAATATCGAGCTGAATTTGAAACTGAAGAAATTATGATTGAAATTGATTCCTTTCAGGGTTTCTGGGCATTAGACATGTGTCTGTTGCTTTTCCAAAATGGCCAGGAGAGAGGGATGACGGAACAGGAACCCTGTTCTGTTTACTCAGATCATAAATTCAACATCGTCAAAAAAAAAAAAAAATTAAAATAAAAAATTAAAAATTAAAAGAGAGAGAGAGAGAAACAAAGATAACTTTGATTTCTTCCAAACAGTAAGAGTAGGGTCTTTGTCACATTTGTTTATATATTGTTCTCTCAGTAGAAAGCCAGCTTTTCTTCCAAGCTGTTGAAGCTGGGGTTTTCCAAGGTTTAAATTTGGAGTAAGTGGGGTAGATATTAAAAAGCACTTCAATGATCTTTCTGAATATCTTCTGTATAGTTTCAAAAAGAGATCTGAGCACAGGTATTTATGTGCTTGGCTTAATTTACATGATCAAATGATCAAAGAGAAAAAAGACACTTTGATTTTGGCTAGCTCATCTGTCTAGCTACTGAAATGTCTATACATAAAGTCAAAAATCTTTTCTTCAATTCTGAAATCCAAAAGATTTTTTTAAAAATGTAAAGATTTTTATAATTCATCTGGTAACAAAATGCTACTTGGCCTGAATCACTTGGCAGCTAAAGTTGACATGAATTGGCACGGGTCTATTTATAGGATTTATTCATTCCTCTCAGAGATTATTAACATTTTAATGCAGTAGGGTAGGAATTATAAGGAGAAGCCTCAGACTTTTGATGGGTCATTAATACATAGTAAATGCAATGGAACAATTTGAAAATCCCTCAATTACATAGTACGAAAAAAAATCTGGTTCCCAAATTATTATATTCTCAAAGTGTCAGTTGTCAGGTTGTGGCCCTGTGTCAACAGCAGACAATACTGAATTCTGTCTTCTGTCTTAAAGAAAATCAAATGCTTTCTGTTTTTTCTTATCTCTTATAAAACTATGTTTAACATAACAAATGCTCAATGCATGTCATTGACTTGACTTATGGTTGAGTACTATAGCTGAAGGCAAGGAAGAGGAGGCCTAAGTGAATATGTGGAAATGTAGGGAGAAAAAGACTTACCTTTGTAGTGAGGGAAACACATTTAATTTTCCAGGTAAGTTTTGAAGGGTTAGAGTTTTAAGAGGTGAGATTCCCAAACAGAAGACTTCTTTAAAATAACCTTTCTTTCATAGAAAACAAAAAAATGATTTTTTTTTTTTTTTTTTTTTTTTTTGCCCTGTGCTTAAAATTAGTCCAGGATACCTGTCACTTCTCAAATACTTTTTCTTATGGATAAAAGAAATGAGGTAACTAAAATAGTTAAAATTCACTTATTAATCAAATAACAAGAATTTAAACTATTCCACTTGAGTGCTATACAGTAAAAATTTCATTTAATCCTCACAAAAACCATATGAAGTGGAAATATGGCCTTTCCCATTTTACAGATGAGGTTTCTGAAAAAGTCAAGTGATTGGTTCTAAGTTATGTAACGGTAAAGTTAGAGTATTCAACCCAAGCAGAACTGATGTTCTTTGTACTCAAACTACTATTCTGCAATGCCATGAAGTTTGTTGTTAAGAAGAAAAACTGTGTATAACATGAGCTGTAATTTATTCTCTCCTGAGGGCTTAGTGTTATCTGAAGGCCCTCCTGGGTCTAAGTTATATCATTAGGGAAGGATTCAACTATAAGAATGGTCCACAGTATTTACACAAATAAAGATTTGTGTTTCTCACAAAATAGGAGGTTCTCAACCTGGATTGATGGAATAAGGATGCTAGGATTAATGTCTTTGTATTTATTATCATTACTACTTTTTAAAAATTTTTCCTTACGGTTCAAGGTGCCCACTTTTATATCCCCATTCAACACAGAAATAAAGAGGGAGAAATATGGAGCACCTATCACTGTCTTTTAAGGAGCAAATAACAAAATTTCATTGTAAGTGTCCCAGTAGTTGTCTAGTTTTCTGACCACCCCTCGAGGCAAAGGAGAGTGATAAAGTGAAGAAGGATGTGATAATTGGGTCAGTGCAACCAGTGGTCTCCAGCTTTGCTCATATTGTAGTAAAAATAGATCAATGAATGGCTCCTCTGTGCTCAAAAACAAAACAAAACTTATTTACAAAAACAGGCAGCAGCACAGATTTGCCTTCTGGCTCTGGTTGACTGACCCCTAACCAGGAACTCAGTGCATTGCCATCCAATCAAATTGCCTTTGACTATTAGCAAGGAAACAGTGACTGCAGGTGAGAACAGAAACAGTCTCTCTCTCTCTCTCTCTCTCTCTTTTTAAATATATATAATATTATTTATTTATTTATATGTGGTGCTGAGGATCAAACCCAGCACCTTGTATGTGCCAGGGAAGCACTCTACCACTGACCCTAGCCCCAGCCCCCAGAAACAGTCTTAATCTTTTCTCTCATTTTCCAAGTTTGCAGCTGGAGGGTTCATGTTATTGTGCAACACGGTTGTAAAGGTAGCAGTATTAAACCTTGCAGCACTCATCAGGAAGCTTGCATGGATTTGGTTGGACAGGCTTGAGGTTGGCTGTTAGCCCACTCGAACTGAACTGTCTGCTTTTGTTCATGACTGACTATTGGGTACCAGGGTGTGGTAGACAGTGATTACTGCTTGCACATAATCCATTTCTATTTTTCTCCCTTACTATTTGGCAAGGGGAAGTAATATTCTCAGATTTTTAAAATATATACATATATATATATATTTTTCCAGCTCCCCAGGCATCGAAGAGTGTTCATATGATGTTATTTTGCCCAATGAAATATGCATGGAAGTCTCTGGGTGGAAAAGTTCTTCATAGCAGGTGCCCCACTGGGCATGAGATTTTGCCCTTCCTGCTTGGACAGAGTCATATTGCAACCACAATGCAATAAGCAGGAAAGTGAAAACTATTTGTTAAATTAACAGAACAGGAGGTTAGAAGGAGCCTAGGTCCTGAATAACACAGTGGAGCTACCCTAGGCTGCCTACCTCTGGATATCTTGTTATAAAAAGAAATCCCTTACATTGGGCAAGCCATTGCCAAGAGGAATACCTCCATGCAGTACTACAAGTATTCTTTGTGTATGCAAATGGAGAAAAAAAAATGGCTCTCCTTCCCACTAGAGCTCAGGCAAAAAAGGACTCCTCGTTTTCTACCAACTCTGTGGTGAGCCATTAGCATTCTTCTTAATCAGGACTTGACTCCTATAATTTTTACTGCTGTTTTGGTTGATATTGGCTTAGTATGTCCCATTGCAGAGAACATGCTGCTAGGTGGTGGCTGGGATCCTGATTTTCCACTTTGGGTTCCCACCACACCTTATTTGTTTATTAGGTCACAGAGGTTTCTTAAAACCTATTCAAGCAGTATAGAGTTTTTGTGACTGCATTTTCTCAGCTCAAGTGTTTAATCTATTTTGAGGTGATGAACAAATAAAATCACTGCAGGATTAGGCATATTTAGTTATATTTCAATTGGCTTACAGGATGATTGCATATTTCCCCCCCCCTTTTTAAAAAAAATCATATATATTATGAGCAGTAAACTTGAGTGTAAAGTCTCTTTGGATGTATGCTTTCTCCATGTTTGAAGTACAATTAACCACAACGATGTCTTTCAAAATCCTTGACTCTGAATGCATTATGTTGAATGGAACTTTAAAATTTCTTTTTTAGTTGTAGATAATACCTTTATTTTGTTTATTTATTTTATTATTATTATTTTTTATGTGGTGCTGAGGATAGAATCCAGTGTCTCACATATGCTAGGTGAGCACTATACCATTGAGCCACAACCCCGGCTCCTCGAGTGGAACTTTTTAAACTAATTTTTTTAAATACTTTTTAGTTGTTGATGTACCTTTACTTTTTATTTATTTATATGTGGTGCTGAGGCTCAAACCCAATGCCTCACAAAGCTAGGCAAGTGCTCTGCCACTGAGCCAGAAGCCCAGCAGCTCCTTTTAAGCCACTTTTTGAAACTGAAATATATCTATATCTCTTTTCCTCATCTACTTTTAAAGTGGCACAATTTATCTAGAAATGTTCATAAACAATATGCATTAGGCACTTATTTAAATCTGATGACTGTTAAACTTCCTTGAAGCTAAAACAAAGTCTCACATGGAAATATAGTATCTTACATTTTTATTTTAATCACATATTGCACATTAGATAACTGTTGAATAACTTGCTTTTCTTAAATCTAATACTTTAACCACCTCTTTCTTCCCATAAAAAGATCATAAAATTCCTGGAGAAGTTATTTCAAATGGACATGTTTTAAAAAGTCACAGTTCCCCAAAGTTAAAAAAAAAATTAGATGCTGGAAGTTGCCTTTTCTCTTACTGATTACATCTGCTCCTCCTTCTCAGCTGACCAGACTAAGACTCTTCATTGTGAAACCAGAAACTGGTGACGTCATGTCTGAGAATTTCATTGTGCACCATTTACAGTGGGAAAGAAAGCATTTTTTTCCATGTCCCTCTTTGTATAAAACAGCATAGTATTCCTCACTTTTGCCTAAAATAAATGTGTGCTATGCCTGATGGTTACTCTATGGGAGGCCCACAGGACTACTATGAGTCTGGTCTCTATGCAGGCAGGTAACTAAATCAGAGATATTATGTTTCAAAATTAAAATAAGAGCTTGGTTCTTCTTTAAAAGAAGATTTCTGTTTTAAGAGCTTGAATCCAAACAACCATATCAAGGAATTATTTCTGTCTAGTTTATGGGGCTATAAAAATAAGATCAATGACAGCCTGATTCGATTATAATATACTTCTCTTTGGTGATACAGGATGTTTCCATCAACTTAAAGTCCTTAACACTTGATATATCACTATTTTGTCTTGAGATGATCCCTACAAGGCATTTCCTCCCTGCGCTCAGTAATAACAGTTATAAAAACCAGGATTTATCAAACTCCTACCTTTCCTAACATGGCCTGTACTGACCCCCACACAGCCTTCTTATGAACCTGGTGGTACGAGGCTTGACAAGCAAGAGTACCTTTGTGCATATTTTAAAAACGTGCCTCATCTTCAGGACAGATCTAGCTCATACCCAGTCCAGGCTTGGACAAGAGTATAGGCTGGATTTTAGTCCCTGCTTGCTTCCTCAGCAAGGTATCCTGCTTCACTGTGCAACCCACACATCTACATCAGTGTCAAGTGCTTTATGTGGGTTAAAACACTTGACTGGGAGATTGGGAACTCTATTAGAGTTGAGAACTGTTATTGCGAGGATAGCAGGCTTAAATAATTCACCTGAAGGGGAAGAAATGATAATGGAGGCTATGCCCAAAACGACTGCCTAGTGTCCTGGATAGGGTCTCACTTGGGCTCAGAGCTTCCTCCAAAGTTAAAAAAAAAAAAAAAAAGAAAAGAATAAAAAATCTTCCATCAATTCAGAACCTTGATATGTGCACGGGAGATTCAGCAGAACCATGAGCAGAGCATCACAGCTCAGGCCCTTATTTTACAAGCATAGGAGGGAAGAAACAGGGTTTGTGATGAACTGGGAAAGCAGCCTAATAAAGAGGGGCAGCAACAGCTCCCACAGAGATGGATGAGAGCTTCATTGATTACTCAGGGTCATATCACTGTAGCCATGTTACTCTTTGGTGAAATTTTTGTACCAGAGTTGATAAGATGAAGAGTTCAAATTATTCATGGACTCCAACATTTCCTAGGATTAATTACTGGCATGAGATATGTCAGTGAGCCAGAGACAGAGTAAGAAAGAAATGCTGAGTGCCAAACTTGGGGATGTGATGATGTCAATGGGTAACTATAGAAAGTACACAGGAGCAGTGGCTGGGATGAGCTTGGGTGACTGTCTAGGAGATGCAGTAAGCATCAGAAGTACTGGCAGCGAGAAGGTGGCAGGGGCCCATCCAGAAGAGCGTGTGGTGTGTGGCCATAGGTTCCTGCCCAAAAAGGACATGTTTGGAGTTCAGAGATTAAGACTTAAGACTCTTTTCCTGTTTGAGCAAATTTTTTTTCTAGAATTGAGATTCCGACTATGATAAATCAGATGTATTGAGCATGTAAGTGGGGATAACTGTAATGGTCACTGAGGACAGTGTGCTCAGGAGACAGTGAGTAGACAAATCTGGAGCAGAAAACTTGTTTTAGGGGATGGTGAAAGATAATACTGGTAGGTAGGTAGTAGTCAGATTGCAGAGGGTACAAACTACAGAAAGGGACTTTACATTTTTTGAATATCTTTGGTTTGCTTTGAGAACTGGTGATTAATAGGTATGAGGTAATTTCATCCTCACTATCATCACATTTTAACTTTTTAATTTATTATTGTGATTCCTATTTTGCTAGTAAGGAAAATGAATTCGAAGGGGCTTAAATAAGAGCATTAGGCCTGGTTCTTAGAAGTTTAAAAGTAGGTAAGAAATTTGCACACAATTCAAAATCCAAACACTTTATTATTCCAATACTAGAATTTGACAAGAAGGTTCTTGAGAAACTTGATAAAATTAATTTCTAAGAAGCATTAATAAAGCAGCTATGGTGAACTGGAATGGAGAGCTTGGGGGCACAGAGCAATTTTTGGAAGTAATTTCAGAGTGGAACCTAGAGCAGGGTGGTTGCAAAGGGAAGTGATACACTTGAGAGACCTTCCTGAGAAAGCATGTGTGGGACTTGGTGTTTGACTAAAAAGCAGGTGAAGAAATGGGGAAAACCAGGTGGAGTAGCAAAGTGTACACTCATTAGGGATTTAAGAGATTTAAGAGCATTAGGCTTGGTTCTACTGCTCATAAAGTGAGCTTGAAGAAAGCAGGAGCTCTCAAAATTTATTGCAAGGTAAAGGGACTGGATTAGGTGTCCTTTAAGAATTTAGCCAGCTCTAAAATTCTCGGCATCTCTGACTCAAAAGATGACTCAAAGGTTGCAAGCCTGGATAGTTGGAAGAACATCTTTTCATTGATGGAAAAACAATAATGGGAAAGGGGTGGTTAGTTTTTAGATTGGAAAAGCATTTTGTTTAGCTTTGTGTGCAGCCTTTGCCCAGATACACTCACATCTTTCACCTGATTCTCCACCTTGAAGGTCCTTCCAGTCCTTCCCTGTTTAAATCCCTCTGTCTTCCAGCCACCACCACACATTCCAGCTTCTAGTTCCCCGCTCCTATGTGGATGTCATCTGAGTAATCACAACTTAGTCTTGCCAAATGTCAATAGTTACAAACTACTTTTTTCATAAAAGGAAAGACCAGACCAAGAAAATGTTTCATGTAAGTTATTTACTGAACAAATACTTTTAGTTTGACATTAGAAACCATGTCTTGAGCTTTCAGCACAATAAGATCTAGAGTATGCAAGAACTTTCCTCAAAATATTTGTATTTTCCTTCAACAAACACAACATACAAAAACATAAATTGACCAAACTGGTGAATTAGGGAAACATTTCCTTATGACAAAAAGCTTTCTACTAGAGAATTTCTTAAATACTGAAATTCTCTAAAGCATTTAAAATATGACTTGAATGTTAAAAAAGTTAATAGCATGGACATATTTAGGTTCGTACCTTGGTATAACATCAGTCACACTTGTGATGGATAGGTAGCATTGTAATTGCATGAGTAAATAACCTAAAACAATGTTTTTGAGAAAGTAAGATGCACCTGATATTCCAAGAGTTTTGCTTTCTCAAAAGGGGAATAAAAAAACATGATAATAAACTCTTTCCTGACCTTCTGGTTCAGATGAGATTTGCAACACAATAGGGAACAGTGGTTATGGGAATGATTTCTTAGAAGTCTCTTGACAAAGACTTTTGCTTCTGATAATTCAGGGACATTGCAAGTGAAAGGGCTTTTGATTTCCATAGCAGAATCTTTTAGAGCTGGCCTGCAAGGCAGGGCCAAATCCATCTGTGAGACTGAGTGGGCCACTGACTTTTCAGTATTAGATCTTTGGGCATTCCAAGAAAGACCTCTGCCAGTCATGCCTGTCTGTCAGACTGGACATTCCATTAGAAACTTTTTTTTTGATGTTAAGGGATATTGATTTCAAGAACTTTTTAATAATGCAAATACATTACCAGAATAATAAAACACTGAACTGGCTTTAATTCCTGCCTTCACTACTTAATGCCTTCAGATAGCAGCTAACTGTCATGGACTCCCGTGACATGGGTGAATGTCTAAAAAACTCTTTTACATTATAATTGACTGATCTCATAAAGGTGAAAAATGTACTCAAGGTCACACCACTGGTTAATAGCAGGAGCAGAGATCAGCTTTTCAAACTCTCATCCGGACAAATGCATGATCTGCTGAGCACATCAGCTAAGCAAAAGCAGAGGAGCTCTGCATTGTTCTTAGTTCATTGTCAATGCTTAGGAAGTCTTCAGTAACCATGATGAAATAGCACAAGAATCTGTCAGAAGGGCGGAGGGAAAGTGAAGACTGAACTTCTGAAATCTAGTTAGAAATTTCACGTGCAGGAGCCAAAAAGATGCTCTTCTTGGCACCTCAGGAGTTTCCTCTAGTAGATTCTGGCACTTTGCATATTGTAGCAAATATACTATTAGTTTAGGAATTAAAGAAGATTCTTTATTCTTGTTATTTTTCCTTCTACTAAATACTTATATGTGACTAAGTCCTTTTAGTGCAAGGGAAAGTAGCAAGATTCCAAGACAGTAGTATATAACTCCCCCTCCTGACATATCTGTACCCATAACTGCCCTTCCCAACTCTGTCACTGAGTTGCATTATTGTTGCCTCATACACAGGCTTTTCTTGGCAGTAGAGAAAGTAGAGAAAGGAGAAGGAGGTGGAAATAGAGGAAGAAGGGAGAAAGACTGAATAGCTGGTTCTTCCCCTGCTGCAGGCATTATCTATTTCCTCACTGAAGTCAGCAATTGCCTGCACAGGCAGGCAGAGATGAAACTCTGACAAGCAAGCACTCCTAACCCTGCCAAAATCAAGCCATGGGGTTGCTAACTAGCTTCCTCTTCCTTGCTTTGAAAAAGACAGACCCAGAGAACTTTGTTACTTCTAACAGTTTTAAAAATTTGTTCTTCAAGATTTTGTGTTTTATGGTGTGGATTGAGGAACTATTTCCCACCACAATTTCATCCATTATAAATTGATTATAAGTTTCCCTCCAGAACTAGAGTCGCTAAGCTGGAAATACCCTTTTCTCCTTGTTTGTTAACCATGGCATTCAATAATGCACTTGGTTTAATAGCCTTACCTGGCTTATTTTAAATCACATACTGATGAAAAGTTTAGACTTCTGTGTTCATAAAACCAGATGGAATTCACATCTGAAAAAGTCTGTTCTCCAAAGTAGATAATCATCTTTCCAGTAAAACACTGTGTCAAGCTACAAAGTGATGATTACCCTTGGGTGGGGCTTTGGTTTTTCTTGTTGGTGAATAGCTTATTTTCTCAGTCAAAATTATAATATATAAGCCAGCAAATTCAAATTTCTTCAAGGAGTTAAAAACCTAAATAAAAAGAGACTGAAAAATGTCATTTCCTAATGTGGTAGGTTATACTACATTTGTATCATCTTACACCAAACCCAGGTAGCCACATGTTCACAGTCTGACAAGAACTGCAGACATATCCATGCAAATAATGGCTGCCTTGGAAACATTATTAGATGAAAGACATATAAAGAAATATACACTACCATCTTTAATTTTTGGAATTGAATATCAAGTGTAGATTAATATTATATTATGTCAATGAAAAATTTAAAGAATGAATGTGTTTTAAATAAGCAACTTTGTTTTGTTTTGTTTTGGTATCAGAGATTGAACCCAGGGGGTACTAAACCACCACACCACATCCCCAGTTCTTTTTTATATTTTATTAGAGACAGGGTCTTGCTGAGTTGCTTAAGGCCTCACTAAGTTGTTGAGCCTGGGTTTGAACTCGTGATCCTCCTGCATCAGCCTCCGAGCTGGGAGTAAGCAACATTTTGATGCAAGCAAAAGCACAGATCTTGTATGCCAATGTTGTTTTTGAAAGTATGATTTTGGAGGGATTTGGAGGATAACCAACGAGAAATATTTCTCACTGGTATGCACTGAAAAGCTTTCACCTAATTCATGCTCTGAAGGGCTCCATACGTATACATTCATACAATCATATCATAGAGTTGCATCCATATCACACACCTCCTTTCCATGGGAGATCTGAGCAATAAAATATTTGAATCATTTCATAATGCTTCATGTCCTGGCATGTCTCATTACATAGGTACAGTTTTATAGTGGGAATCTACCTACTACTCACAAAGGCTTATGATTTAAATGTTTCAATTTCATTTAGATAGGCAAAGAGAGACTGTATCACCTCATTCTCTGGAGTCATAAAAGTTATGATGGGCTTTTTCCTCTTTGTGTGTAAAAGATCTGTGAGAAGCCTTTCTACCAGCCCTCAAGTATTCAGATCTGTCAGGATCAATGACCAAGCTGCCATTCTTCTAGCTGAGCAGGCAACATAAGCTTGTCCCTCCATCACAACCAAGTGCAGAAACACAACAGAAGCATGCCCAACTGGGAGATAATTTGTGAAAGGTTTCCTTTTAGGAATTGATCCTACAATAGTGGGAGGGTTTTTCTAGCTCTCATGGGATGTATTTTTCCTTTTATTAATGGCCAGTACTTACTATATGAGTCAGGCCTTTAGGAGACCAAGAGGAGCCTCCACCACAAAGTATCTATCCTTCATATCTTTAAGTCAAGAACATTCATTGTTGGTCAGAATTTCTAGTAGGTAGTCAGGTTGGTAATTCAATGAATCACTTTCCAAATGAAGACTCTGGGGGAGGAGGTGTCTTGTGAACAGTTTGAGACCCCCTTAGTGGAGAGTTACATAAAACCATAAAGATATCCATTAACTTCATTGCTTAGAGATCTGAAATCTTCCAAATTCATGGTACCCATTCCGGTTAGTGACCTTAATTTTGTGAAAGTCTTTTACCCTGAACAAATAGGTTACAAAAGTAACTTAATGGAATTAGCTAACCCCTACTGAAAAAAGCTGTCAGATTATTAAAAAAGAACCTGTAAATCTATATTGTTGCTGACATGGCTTAGGAGGCTAAGGCAGAAGGATTACAACCTCAAACCCAGCAATTTAGTGAAGCCCTCAGCAACTTAGTAGATCCTGTCTCAAAACAAACAAACAAATAAATAAATAAATAAAAATAGGGCTGTGGATGTGGCTTAGTGGTTAAGTACCCCTGGGTTCAATCCCAAGTACCAAAACAACAATAACAAAAACTGCATTGTTGTTTATGTCATTTTATATGGTGGAGGTGAAATGTAGACATTAGGAGTAGTCAGCAAAGTTTGCATGTATTTCAGATGAGCGCTTAATGAGACAGAAACATAAAATTACTTATTTCATAAGATTTCCTTCGTGACTTAAGTATACAGACCAAAAAATGGAACAATGAAAATAAAACTGAGACATGACTTAGTGGGACATTGTTGATCTTGGGGTGGATTCTGGCTAGCACTCTAATAAAAGTTGGAATGTTTATCTTCAACTTATTGTGTCTCACTTTCCATTCAAGGCAACTCTAGGCCACTTTAACCACTCTGAGTGGTACAAATGTAAGGGACCAAGTCATACTTTTAATTACTCACCACATATAAGTAGTTTATTTTCTATGACAACTATGCACACACCAACTAAAACATTTAATGAAATAGACTTGACTAAATGAATTTCATAACAAGTTAATTAATAGCAGAGGATGAGAATCCCCCTTTTCTTTCTGCAGTTTCTTGCTCCCTTTTTCCTGTGCCCACATCTGTACCAGTCCCTCTCCTTCTGTTCTGCCTTCTCACCTTTAGCTTGAATTCCTATAAATGGCTACTCCTCAGTTGGTCATGCAATTCCAGGGGTCTTGCTGTCTTTCAAGCATATAATGACACTGGTCCTGGGACCACCGAAGGTGAGCCAAGAGATGGTGTGAGGGGAGAACTTGGTAATGATATTTCAGAGGCTGTTTTGACCCGTCATTAAACATCATGAAATACTAATTCTAAGAAAAAAGCCATGGGGAAAAGAAGGAAATGGAGCAAAATCAACATAATTTGCTCTCTTTTCCCTCATATATCTATTCTAGTAGATTATCTGCATAAAATTCTAAAACTTCAGCATGCTGAAACTCAAGTTTTTTTCTATTGGTGCAATTCAAAACTTTTCAATAGTTACCATGTTACAGGAGAGGAAATGCAAGGGTAACTAAGACATTTCGCCTGCCAGGATGTGCATAGAAAGTTTAATGATCGATTCTCTCTATCCTCTTCTGGTATCTACGTCCATGACTCTCAGAATTTGGGAGGGTGAGGTGGTAGGGGAGGAATCTTGGGTATAGAGAACAAAGTAGTTTTTCATCTTTTCTTTTTCTTTTTCTTTTTTTCTGTTAAGACAAAGTTTTAAGGGAGAAGTGACCACCTGCTACCTTTGGGTTGTTTCCAGTGATTCGGTAAACAGGAGAGAGGCTTGCTAACCTGTGTGTGAGGAGGAGCCTGCAACCAGAGGGCCTGCTTAAGAAGGCCAGTTAAGCACATAGAAACTCCAGAATCATGGACAGAGTAGGAACTTTCTTTTGTTTGGGGAGAGATATGTAAATGTGCTACCTTCTACAGAGCCTAAGGCACTAGTCATCACTAACCATCACCTCTATGATGAATTCTGCTCAATCTCCAGGGCATTCTCTAATATTTCTTTCTACTAACCGTGAATAAATAGAGCTAGGTGGGATATAGTTTATTCTATTCTGTCCTTCTTAGTTTTTATTTCTCATAAAGGAAACTGAGTATTTGAACTTGTATTTCTAATTCACAGTACAATACCATGTTTTCTTAAAAAAAAAAATGTGGCTATGGTTGACCAAAAGAACTTACAAATTCAAGAAAATTCTAGTTGAGACATTGCCAGGTAAACAATCCAACTGGGAAAAGTAGAGGTTATGACCTGGATGATTATTTATTTTTCCACAATTTGGTCTAAGCACGTATCCGAGAATTTATGCTTCTTTTCAGAACAACTAGTTCTGTTAGAATGATCAATTCCTGGCAGAAATTAGAGCATTTAGAGTCAACACTCTGGAAACAGCTCATTTTAATCTAATTATTGGCACAGGTAGATTTTTCTTGAGGTTGCTAAAATTGCATTGGTCACTTGAATGGAAATTATGCAGATTACTTGAGATTTCAACAGCTCTCAGTGGGAATGTACTTATAGCCTTGATTTTTAAAATAATGTTTGCCTCCTTAGCCAGCAATAAATGCTGACCACTATTTGTAAAAGAAAGCTCAAAGACCCCTTTGATCTTTCTTGAAAATATCAGATAATAAACATTCATCTGTGTATTATCAAATTTATATACTTACAATATAATCAGTCAATAAATATTTATTGAGCACCAAACATTGTCTTAAGGACTGAAAACAGAGCAGTAACAAGACCACAGAGACTCCTACTACCTTTTTGGAGCTCACAGTCCAGTCAGGAAGACAAATTACTGAGTGAGTAGTTATCAGTGTAATAAAAACCTTCCTCAACATGGAAAGCAGCATGCTTGATAAATGTGTGATAGGAATTTAGCTGTTAGAGTATAGGAATGGCTTCCCAGAGGAAATGCAAGGTGATTAAATGAGTGTTAGCCAGGCAATGAGCAGGGGTTACTAAACAGGATGTTTCCTTAAGGGTTTAAATTTGCTGTTAGATGAGGATCACATGACCAGGTTTTTCTATATAAAACTACTGAATTTCTATGGTACTGAAAATGGATTATATGCAATGCAAGAGTAATTACAGAAATTTTAATTAGGAAGAGATTATCATAGCCAAGAAAGGGAGGATTGTGGATGTGCATATGGAAGTACAAACTTTATACACACATGGAAGTCAGATGGGTATGTCTTGGTGGATAATTGGCTCTAAGTGATGAGTGATGGTGTGGAAATCTCCTGTGAGACCAATCAGGGCTGATGCCCAGCAGTCTATGCCTCACAAGATGATTGTAGTTGTTTAGTTAATTTGATTAATGTAGCAGATAATAAAGACACTTAAAACAAAATTAAGCAAAAATCACCTTACAATTTGGGGTAAGAATTACCTGATTTGGTTGCCTGATTTGAAATAATTAAATTCAGCACTGAATGATGTACACATAATTTCAATTAGTGAATGGAGTAAAATGCAGTGCATACATGTATCAAATATTACCTGATACTCTGTTGATATGTACATCTTCAATGCTTTTTGTGTATCAGTTAATAATAAAAAATTTATAAGACCTAACAATTTAAATACTTGTAAAAAACCCAAATAATTTCCATTATAAAGACCTCAGTCAAATATAAACTCTATTTCCAAAATTTGAGGATTTCTCCTAAGAACTATTATGAACAGAGTAGACATATGATTTATCTCTTTTTTGAATTGTTTTTAAATATTGATTCCAGTCTCCAGCAGATACAAGAGGCAGTAGATTATAGTGCTGAGTGTCAGGCTTTGGATTCAGACTTGGATTAAAATGCCAGAATTATCACTTACTGTGTCAACCCAGCAAGTGAACTTCTCTGAGATTTGTCTCAGAAAACTTCCTGAGTTTATAGAAAAGGTGTATTATTATTTTCAAAATGATACTCAGAAGGAATATTTCTTGCTTTTAAACCCAGGTTAAGGTGGCCTATTAGCAAAAGGGTGCCTCTTCAGAGAAATACCTAAAGCCATAGGACCAGCTGCCCCAAAGAACACTTCAGAACACTCTAGGATATATTTTGGTAAGGTAATTAGATAACTGGGGGAAATGGGAGAATCATCAGGTGTGGTATTTGTGTGACCTCCTGAACTTCTGTGAGTGCCTTCACTGTGCCTACTGCCTGACCTTGATATGTCCTAGTTCAAAAACAAAAGCTTGAAACTCCAATGGATTATTCCTTATATTTTATAGCCACTTTCTTTAAGTTCCATAACAAGCCAGGCAATAAGGAAGAGGGACAAAACAAGAGATTTTATATGATAGTTTGAAAACAATTTTTGAACAGCATTAAAGAAGAGTTCTGCTAGTTGTGGTGGCACATGCCTGTAATCCCAGAGACTTGGGAGGCTGAGGTAGGAGAATTGCAAGTTCAAGGCCAGGGTTAGCAAATTAGTGAGGCCCTAAGCAATTTAGCAAGACCCTGTCTCAAAATAAAAAAAAAACTAAAAATTTTTTAAAAAGTCGGGGGTTGGTGGGGATGTGGCTTCGTGGTGAAGCACCTTTGGGGTCAATATCCAATGCCAAAAAAAAAAAAAAATGAGTTTCCATTAAAGGTACATGCATAATTCATATCATCAGCAATTCTACTTTTCTTTCTTTTTTACCTTATCTCTTGTTTGGTTAAATTAACATTAACTTATTTTCACCAAGTGATACAAAGAATAATTAGGAAACTTCTAAAGTACTTTTACTTTTCATACCTTATAATTTAATAGTGATGTAAACAAAGTGAATATTTCCATAGTAGTCATGCATCTTGCTTTGTTATGCTTGACAATGTTCTTCAAGAACTGATTTTAAGATTCACAATGATGTTATTTTTGGTCTAGAAAAAAAACCCTGTAATCTAGAAGGAAAAAGGAAAGCTCAAAAGTCACTTTATAATCCCCACCAAGAAAAAAAAAATACTGGTACCAAAAAAAGTATGATCTCCATGTAATTGACTCATCTGAATGGCTAGTTACCAGTGCCAATAATAAAATGTATCCATTGAACGAAGCATGAAGAAATAATTAATTCATTAAGTTTTTAAAAAAAATACTTATTTTTTAGTTGTAGTTGGACACAATACCTTTATTTTATTTATTTTTTTATGTGGTGCTGAGGATCGAACCCAGGGCCTCGCACATGCTAGGCAAGTGCTCTACCACTGAGACACAATCCCAGCTCAATTCATCGAATTCTAAAGGTTTACTTCTGGAGTCTGCAAATACAGAAATGTCTTTGTTTCTTATACATTTGAAACATAATTTGAAGGGATGTGAATTTTCAGATTTTATTTTATTTTTTAAAACTCTACATAATGATTTTCATTAGTGGTATTTGGTGTTCTGTATGAGATGTCTAGTTTTTTCCCCTCAGATGACACTTAGCTTTCCTATTTTATATTTGAATGTTTGTTTGATTTTTTTTCATAATCTTATTAATTCACTGTTTTCTAGACTATATTTAGATGTCAGTTGAACATTATAAATTCTGACTGATAGGGAGGATCCTTTCAACTAAAAGAGTGGGAGAGGTTACTGTAGTTTTGAATGTGATTTTTATTTACTTTCATATTTTTCTAAAAAATAAATTACTTCTATGTTTAATTTTATTCTGCTCTCTGTGTGTTTATACTTTTCTTTTTTCTTTTTGGTATTGGGGGTTGAACTCAGGGGCACTCAACCACTGAACCACATTCCCAGGCCTATTTTTTTTTTTTTTTGTATTTTATTTGGAGACAGGGTCTCATTGAGTTGCTCAGTGACTCGCCCTCGCTGAGGCTGGCTTGTAGCTTGCAATCCTCCTGCCTCAGCCTCCCAAGCTGCTTCATCTTCTTTCTGATGTTCTCATCTATCTTCTTTCCTTTGAAACCAAAGAGGTTATTTTCAAGACAGTGTTCATTCCAATTCAACTTTCTGCCAATTGTGTGTATGGTGTTTGTTTACTAATACTGTTTAAAAATTCAGCCATAGGTTTGCTCTTTAAAGCTATCTCAGTTCTTCTGGGTATCACTTTATCTCAAGTCTTTGTCTTATTGCCTTCTTTTCATTTATCATAATTTATTTAGTTTCTTTGAAAAGACAAAACATTTTCTCCCCAAAATGTTCTCCTGTTTCCTGGAATAAATGAGAAGTGTGCTCCTCACCGGGTCCCTCTATACTTTATCTCATGCCACAGAACCTCTTCAGAGACTCAATGGTGGTGCTTTTCCTTCTTTTGGTTACTAACCATGAATGAGGACAAGCTTTTTCTGGGCTTGGTGGGTGCCCCCAAATACTCTACACTAATTATATATAGTATCTTCCCAGTTTTTCTAAACTCCAATCAAGATTTTCTGTTAAGAAATAAACTTGGAGAAAAGACCTCTGGGCATCCATAGCAGGAGCCTCTGAGATGTGGTGGCTGCTCAGAGTACTACAGTGACACGGCTATGTCAATGTTTATAGCAGCTCAATGCACAATAGCTAAACTATGGAACCAACGTAGGGGCCCTTCAGTAGATGAATGGATAAATAAAATATGGTGTGTGTGTGTGTGTGTGTGTGTGTATTCAAATGAATATTACTAAGCTTTAAAGAATGAAATTATGGCATTTGCCAATAAATGGTTGGAATTAGAGAATATCATGTTAAGTGAAATAAGCTAATCCCATAAAACCAAAGGCAGAATATTTTCTCTGATAATATGTGGATGCTAATTCACAATGGGGCAGGAGACACTAGGGAAGAACAGAGTTACTTTAAATTAGGTAGAGGGGAGTGAAGGGAGGGGGTAGAATACAGGGATAGGAAGGATAGTAGAATGAAGCAGGCATCATTACTTTATGTACATATATGACTGCATGACTGATGTGATTTTACAACATGTACAATCAGAAAAATGACAAATTATACCCCATTTATGTATGATTTATCAGAGTGCATAAATGGATCTTTTGCATGGAACTGAAGGCTTCTGGGTAAGAAGAAACTTTCTGTCTCATGTCAAGAATGTCTCTATTTTAAAAAGCTTTCCCAAATCAGGGTAAACTGGTCACCCTGGTGAGAAATTCTGCCCCAGGAAAGCACTGGCCTCACTCTACCTCCAGCAGAGTCACTTCTGCATGCTTGTCACCTGGTGAAGCTCTAGATATTATATCCCACCTGGTTCAAATGTATGATATGATATTGTACTGTCATGTGTAACTAATTAAAACAAGTAAAATTAAAAAAAAAAAGAAAAGTGACCTCCAACTCTCCACAGTCCAACAGCATCATCTTTAGGTCCCCCTTCAAATTGGGGACTCCTCTCCATTCCCCAAAGTGCTTTCTCATATTACTGTCACCTCTTGACTCCACTGAGAAGATGGGCCATAAAATAAAGTGGCCCATAGCACCCCCCAGGTGTCTGTGGGGTACAGCTGTCACTTTCTCATTCTAATTCCTGCTGGTGATGCCTGATTCTCTGGTGGCCTCCAGGACTCAGCCCCATCCTCCAAGAAAACTTTCTGGAATATTGCAGGGGTTCCAATCCCAGGGTCTTTATTTATTACTTGTAAGATTTCTGTAACCTTATGGGAAGTGGATTTATGATCCAGTCTTTGATATTGTTCCAAATATAATATATCCCATCAAAATTCCTCCTATTTTGTGGCAAGAGGTTTTCAAAGATTCTTACTGCCAATTCTGATTAAAATTTTTATTTTTAAAATTTTTTCTGTGACTTTTATTGTTGCCTTTGTTGGGATTTTTTGTTACATTATTCTTTATATTACAATCTTGTCAGCTGTTGTAAGGTTCTGGTTAGTATGGTCTTTAAGGAATTCCTACATTCTTTCAGTAAAATGTACTTAGGAGTTCAGTTAATCCAAAGAGTTCAATTTTGTATTTAAGGGCTTTGTTTAATTTTAGAGTGGAAAGATTCTTGCATAATTAATCCAAATTGAAAGTAACTATTACAATGGACTTGTTCCTTCTTTTATAGGTATCTGTAATCCACAGGGTAAGGTCAGGTCACAGTGCTCATTAGTGGCCTGGCCAGCACTCAAACTCAGATGTCTTGATGCCCTCACAGGCTTTTCTTGTGCTATAGTCTTGTTTCTTCGCTTTTGGCTGAGACCGCATATGTGCATATTCTCTGTGTAATAAATAGGAAAATAACCATTTTGGCAATATCGTACATTATTGAAGATTGTATTCAAAAAGTTAAAAATCTTGTATAGTAAGTTATAAACTGTCATTATATTGCTAGTCTGATAATATGATGGTCTAATAAAAATGAATGGAATAAGATCCACATGGCCTGAGCCTGATTCTGTTCCTGCCTTGTTCTCCACGGTGATTGGATATGGATTATATACACCACCCCATGGGAATTTTCAAGGCAATGGCATTATTGTGTTATTATTGTACAGCAAATTAGCTTAAGGCTGATTTCTATACTTGGTGTTGCTTAGTTGTCTCCCCTCAGGATTCCTTGCCAGGGGTTCTAGCATTAGGTTTGGAATATGTAGCCATCCTACACTTGCCGCCATAGCATCCCACTTGCTGGTTACCTAAACAAAGCTTTCTTTCTGGAGATATCTGCTTGTTGGCCATTGTTCTTGTGTGAAACTCCCATACCTGCTGCTTGTCTATGGGTTGGTTTGGCTGAGGTGTCATATTGTAATTCCAGTCTATTTGCAGAGAAAAAAAATGCTCTGAACTGATACACTTTATAATGATCTCATTTAATCTTTCAGCATTGGACCATGATGACTATTATTTTTCTCTTAAAATCCAACTCTTCTGGGGATGGGGATGTGCTCAAGTGGTAGCAGGCTTGCCTGGCATGCGCAGGGCACTGGGTTCGATCCTCAGCACTACATACAAATAAAAATTAAAAAAAAAGATGTTATGTCCACCAAAAACTAAGATAAATAAATAAATATTAAAAATGCTCTCTCTCTCTTAAAAAAAAATCCAACTCTTTGATAGTCCTGTTATCTTTCAGGCCTGAGAAGAACACGGGAGTCTGGAATCATACTGTGTGAGTTCATTCATGCAGCAGTTGGCTATTCTTTCAATTATGCTGTGTAACAAGTAACCATTCTCTCCTGATGGAATATGGGACTTGTTTCTCATATGTCAGTGCATCAGCTGGACTTGCTCTGCTGATTTCAGGTGGCTTTAGTTAGGGGACTATGGATCAGCACAGGATCTACTGATGTAGCCTACATTGGCTAAGTGTGTGTTTTTTAAGCTGCAGGTCTAACTAGGTATAGATGGAACTCAGGTAAGTTTCCTGTTTAATCATTTTGAAAACCATGTTAAAGAGAGCAGGCTGGGAATGATCCTAGAAATATAAGAAAGACAATGGAAACATCAAATGTCTCTCATCTTCTAGTTTGAAACAGGTAAATTGCAATTTCTGTTCACATTCCTTTTGGCTATAAAACTTAAATGGCCAACCTTGAAGCCAAGGAGTGTGAGTGCACCCTGTCTCTGTTGGGAGGGACAACAAAGTCCACGGCCAAGGTGGTCCATCAGATTGATGGGAAATACAGGGGAGGACAGTTAAATCTGCCAGAGAAACAAGAGTACTGTTCTCAATTCTCTCAGAGTACAGCTCTACATAAATATTTTGTTGCATGGAATTCATAAACAAACTTGAAATTACTATGATAATAATATTGACTCCTTGTATCCATGAACATGATTTAGCTCTTCATTTATACAGGTATTTATGTTTTTTCTTTCTTTCTTTTTCTATTTTCTGTTTTTGTTTAGTTGTAGATGAACACAGTACTCAATTCAGTGGATTGGGTAAGTTACTTCCTTTTTTGTAAATCTTGTCTAAATTTTATAGATGGTAATAATTTTTATTTCATAGGGTTGTAATTAGGAGAAAAAAGTGCATGTGAAAAGACTAGCAGATATTATGGCACAAAGAAAAAGCCAATTAACAACTGGAGGGTAGTGGCCTTATGTCCTGATTGTCTCCTCAGCCCTTTGAGTGTGTCCTTTGCAGGCCACTCTCGTATGGTCTGACGTGTACATATAGCTGCTTCCCACAATTTTAGCTGGAGGCCCCTTCCTTTCTCACTCTGCTCATGCTGTGTGGGTAATCAATTGCATATCCACAGTAATCATGGAATGTGTAAGACCATGCCAATCATCACAAATCTCTTTGCTAGACTTGGAAGCCTCTAAATATTTCTGGTAGCAACCTTGATAGATATTATTTCTATAATTGTTGATGGAAGTCAAAATGGAAGAGTCAAGGGATCAAATTTTAAAAATAAATACATATGTGTGTATATACAAAAACACACATATTTCAATATGTATTTCAGGAGAAAGAGAATTACTTAAAATCATGACTAAAACTTGATGTACATAAATATTGAGGGATCGAGGGCAAAATGCTGTGAAGCCCAAGGAGAAAGGGAATGTTGGTTAAAAATAAAAATGGAACTGGCATAGTGTGGTCCCAATGCAGGAGTACTCCATGGCAAAGATGGCAGTTCCAGAGGAGAGTCAGAAGGCAGAGGAAGAGCTGCCCATGCTCATCTCTGAGAGCCTAAGCTTCCTGTAAACATTTTTTCTGTTGTTCTAGAACAGGCTGGCATTGGCTGCCTGAGCTAACCATTTGGCCTGATGAGAACCTACACAGCCTGCATTTTATTCTACTCAAAAGGTCTGGAAGAGGATTTAGCAGATATGCTTCATCAATGTAGTCTGTAGAATTTTGTCTTGCATCCTAACATTTGGTCACCAAGTTCCATGAGGTCACTATACTGAGGGGAAAATAGGGAAATTCTTCTGACAAGGCCACATGACCTCAGTGTAGGGGAGGACATATTATAACTCAATACAGAAGTTCCCAACTATAGATGAAAAGAATGGTAGATTTGACTACATAAACTTTAGTAACCTTTGTAAAGTAAAATACAACATAAAATCTAGTTTTACTATCAGTTTTGGCAGAAAATAGAAATTAAAAACAGCTCTACAAAAATATTTTGCTGCATGGAATTTATGAATAAACTTGAAATTACTATGAGAATAATATTGACTCCTAGATCCATGAACATGATTTAGCTCTTCATTTATACAAGTATTTATGCTTTTTCTCTTTCTTTCTTTTTTTTTTTTTTAGTTGTAGATGAACACAATACCTTTTTTTTTTTAATGTGGTGCTGAGGATCAAACCCAGTGTTCTAGACAGCTTTCTACCACTGAGCTACAATCCCATTCCCTTTGTTTATGTTTTTAAAATGAAGTTTTACATGATTCTCTACAAGTATTTGCATCTTTTGCCAGATTTATTTATTCTTAGGCATAAAATAAATTCTGTTGCTATTGGAGATATTATTTTACATATTTTCTAATTAGACTGGTAATAGAAATTCAATTGCAGGTATATATCTTTATTTATGTCTATACCTATATCTTAATATTTTTAATTCAAGTAGTTTCTCTGTGGGTTCTTTTAAATTTTTGTTTCACAAATGTATTATTTATGAATAATCTTTCCATAGTGGATAAAGAGGCTTCTCTCCTCCAGATCCATTCTCACTAGCCTTATGATAGTTCTAATTTTGTTCATTGATGCTATTTCCCTAACTAAATTTTCTAAATTTTTTGTAAGGGGAGATGCTGAGGATGCATAGTTGTGATACATTTGCCATCAATAGAAATCTTCTAGAGGCTTTTGGGTGTTTTGAAAGAAAAGTTTTCCTTTGGCATTCCTCCCTTACCTTTTGCCCTTCCCCTTTCTTCCTGCCTGGATGTGCTAGTGATGCTTAGGAGAGCAGCAGCTATCTTGTGAGTATGAAGATGAGAATCCCAAACTGAGGATAGTGGAATGGAAAGATAATAAACCCCTGGTAACATTCCATACTTCTGTAAAGCGCAGAATTATCTACTTACATGAAAAATACAATCTCACATTTCTTTCAGTCTCTACATGAGATTTAAAACACAAAACTGAACAGTTTTAATTTGTTAGCTCTTATTCATTCGAGTCTACTGTGACATTTGCCCTTCTCTTTTTGGTTTTAATTTGCTTGTTTGTTTTCACTTTTCTGCACTGGCGTAGCCTCAAACACTTTCTAAGGTCAATGAGGAATGCCATATTTTTAAGTAAAATTTCAGTGAAGTTTTAAAGGCAAATAGTAGTCATAATCTTTACAACAAGATAAAAGCTAAAAGCAGGGATCTATTTCACATATCTGTGCATGAATTGATTTATAGAATCTAAGATGGCTGAATATATGTGCTCAATTTTTATTGAAGAAGCCAATATGAATTTAGTTTTTTAAAAATAAGAATCAGTAAGAAAAAAGTTACCACCTTGTATTCTCTGTCACACACACACACACACACACACACACACACACACACACACTCATACATATATAAACATCATGTGCACACCTACCTGATTATTTATTAGCATATAGTATTCCATACTGGTTAAGAATATAAGCTTTATATTTTGTCAGCTCAGCTTCAACTCCCTGTACTACTGTGTACAACTCATTTGACCTTACACCACTCACTTAGCCACCCCTTTTTTAATGATCATAGGGTCCAGCCGCAGAGAACATCACAGGCACAACAAAATACAGTTGGACATGAGGGGTAATGTGAATAAGCTGAACTAGAAGCTGAGACTATGTCTCTAGGCTTAAGTTGCTGTAGAAAATTAAATTTTGGATCCAAACCAGAACTAAATTATCCAATTGTCAACAATGTTTTTCCTCAGTTTTTTCATATTCCTTTATTCCTGTGTCCCAATCTTGAATACTAAACTAACATAGGAATCTTTGTTCTTAAAGGTTCATCTTAAGCTTGCCTTGGGACATAATATGTCCTAGAGAGAAGAGTGTGGAGTGTCTAGTTAGAAGTTCTTTGCTATTACCTAATGACTCGGGGGTTGGGGAAAGTAAAAGGGCTCCTTGAACTTCATTTTATGTATTTGTCATTATACCTTTCTAATTCTATTTGCTTTATTTCATAGGATTTTAATGAGGATCCAATAAAATAATTCACATTAAAGATTTTGTAATGCTATATGAATGTCACATTTCACACAGCATTTGCTCCAAGATAATTCTATAGAATATTCTCCATAAAAATCTATTGATTAGATTACTGGGTCCTTCCTTGTTTTTTTCTGTTTTTGTCTTTGTTAGAGTCAGTTACTAACAAAAATATAGCATCCTGAAATATCCAACAGACTTCTGCAATTTCTTCGTCTCTACCATCTTTTTTATTCTATGACTTACTTTCCAGTTTCAAGGTATAAGACATGGAAAATAATCATGAATTTTGAATAACCACAATCCCAGCTCCTCAGAGAAAAGAAAAATGTCTTTGCCTTCTTTCCTTTGTTACATTTCAGTTCCTTGGAAATTGTTCCTATTTCTCATGCAGGTTCAACCAACAATTAAAATATTCATTTGCTACCTGTCCTGTCAACACTCCAGCTGACTGAGCCACACCGCTCACTCTCTGTTGTTTAAAGCTTATTAAATATCGTCAGCTGTTAGTTTTCTCATATAGTTCTTTGAGGATTCCTTTAGCTATTGGGATCATCATTATCACACCACCTAAGGTTAACCAGCACAATTTGTTCATAATGATTTTTGTAGTTCTCGTGACAGCTACAGTTTAAATGCATGATAGAATTTTTCTACCCATCAGAATTATTGACATGTGAAATTACCTTCAAAGTGAAATATTTAGTATCATGGAACCTCATAAACTATCCTGGGATTGTTTTCAGTCACTTACTACATGAAAAAAATCTGGTATAGATCTTAGAAAATGAGAATAAAATTGCTATTCTTATTCTTAAAAGAACAGATGCAGCATGGAAAGGGAATTTTTAAATAATTGATGGTATATATGAATTCCTAACAGTGTTAAAATTACAAATGATAAGACTTCAAAAACAAGATTTTCCACACCATTTTGAAACTAGTTAGATTTTGGTTATATCATTTCTTTATGTTATATATGTGAATTTTTCTTCTTCTTCTTCTTCTTCCCTTCTAATGTATTTTCAATCTTTTCCTTTCTGTTTTTATTTCCAAAATTCTTTTCAAAAAATTCCTCCATTCTCTGCTGTAAAGCCTGCTTCCTTTATGTTTTTCTTCTGTTGATTCCTTTCATATCCAATATATTTGATATATCATCATAAATCATTTTTACTTAAGCAATTCATTTATTATGCCAAATATTTAAAAATTCTTAATGGTCCTGTTTCCATCATGAGAATGAGAGGGAATGAAGAGTCAAAGATAACTGAGGTTTTCCTAACTAGAAGATGAAGTTGTTACCAAAACAAACATCCAGAAGAGAGATTGGTTTAGGGTAAGATGGAAATGAGGAAGGCCATTGAGCTGGAGTGACCTCCATGACATTGGTATAGCTAACAAATGGATAGTCACATTTGATTCTCAAGAAAGATCAGAGCTGGGCAGAAATGTTTGGGAGTCATGTTATTGAGAGGATGAAAACCAAAAAGATAGATCAGATTACCCAGGGAACATCTATAGACTGAGAATAAATCATCTAGAACTTAGCATTAAGTTCTGATAGCATTAGAAAAACTTCCAGTATTTGAGAAATTCCTGTGTGCCAGAAGAATTAAGTTAGCATAACTATTTTTAATGGGAAGAGCTCTAGAGAATCCTATTAGATCTCATTTGGGATAGAAACATATAATAACTAGATCTATCAATGGCAAAGACTGTACCATTCCAGGACACACAGGAACAGGAGTGGAGTCACTTTTCATCAGTAGGTTGGAATCACAGGTTTTTGGTATGTTGTAGAGAGGACCTCCAGGGAAAAAGATTGATGGGGAAGTTTCTCAGATTTTGTGATTGAACATATATTGCATTTTCTCCCCTGTTTGTAAACACCTCGTACACAACGATTATTCTTAGAACATCAGGAAGCATTGGATACAATGTGGGATCTCAGGAAAAATTATAGATTGTTAGGACTTTGAAAAGCTCTGGATGTTTAGACAAACGCATTCTTTTTAATAACCCCTATTTCTAAAGCATTAAAAATGACTTAGAACTAGGGTGAAGGAATTAGGAGTGGTGGTGGACAAGAAAAGAGTGGGGACAGGCAATTGAAGGATAAAAATGAGCCCAACTAAAAGGGGAGATTTATGGTTGTTTGCTTTAGAGTAAGGGCTTAGTTACTGATAAAAATGATATTCCAATATAAAGTACTAGAAGATATTATATATATATATGTATATATATACATATATATATGTATATATATATATACATATAGTGTCTTTGTTATGATAGACTGTGAGAATGCCAACATTATTAATAATACAGAATCAGAGAGAAACACATACACACACATAGAAACACACACATATCCAATAAAACTTGACTTTTCCTTTTTCTGCCCTGTAATAATATCTAAAAGATAGTGGCCATATTAAACAGAGGTATTCCACATGATGCTGCTTCAAACTAAATAAAAATCAAACCACACATTAACATATACACTAAAGCTTTTTGCTCAAAGCCCTGCAGTTGGTATCTACTTGGGAGAAAGGAGGAGGAGTGTCGTCTATAAAAAATGGCATCTTCAGTCAGCATCTTTAATTATATCTGGTGCTAAAAAATGTGGTTTGTTCTTTGTTAAAAATTTTGTTATTTAAAGGTTATCATCCACTCACAACTAGTTGAAACATACACCGGCTATGAAAATTTGCAGTTGTAAATGTGTGTTCTATATTTCCCATGTTTAAAAGAGTCCATTAGATTGAAAGCATAATTTTCCTGGTATTGTGATTGTAAATGCTACCAAATGCCTGCTTTTCTTCCCTGTCATTGCCTCATTTAAGACAATTATATTCACTATAGCAAACAGTTATGTTGTTGATCTTTCAGTGCAGATATAATCCCAAGGAACTGGGTTGTTTGCATGTGTCTGATGGCCATTTCCAGGGTTAATTTCAAAAGTAAGAGATAGTTTGCAGAGTCCATGCAACAGAACTGAAATTAGTCTTTGATGTCCTAGTATTTTGTACTCTGTTTGCAGCTGCCAAAAATGATCTTTTCTTGACACTGAGAAAAATGGGGCTAAATCCAGTTCAACAAAACTATGGTGATTGCATTTTGATTGATTGTTCAGTGGAATATTACATTGTTTTTTCAGAAAGCTGAGGTAACTACAAAGGCTCCTAACATTGCCCTGTAGCTGCACTTGCAAAATGTCTGGGAAGGAAGTAGATTTCCTATGGAAGAACAGGTAGTCTGTCTTGCATAATGGACCCTGATGTGAGCAAACCACATTCTTGGTGAGTTGCCTGTCACTTTAAAATATCTAGACCTTCTGATTGAAGGCAATAGGAAAGATTGCTAGGTTACTTTGCTTATAAATCTATTTATTTATTTGGTACTGGGGACAGAGCTCAGGGGCACTGTCCCCTGAGCCACATGCCACATCTCAGGTCTTTTTACTTCTAATATTTTAAGCCAGGATCTTGCTAAGTTGCTTAGGACCTGACTCAGTAGAGGCTGACTTTGAACTTTCAAACCTCCTGCCTCAGCCTCCTGAGTCTCTGGGATTACAGGCATATGCCACCATACCCAGCTATAAATCAATTTCTTATAATGATAAAACCCTCAAAACCATTGACTTGGTCACAAATCTGCTCCCCACCTCACAAAAAAAACCCTCAACAACAACAACCAGAACAAATACTAAAACTTCAACAAATTCCATCTCTAATAATATTAATTGTAGCCCAAATCAAATACTGCTTTGTACCAGATACTATTCTAAGCACTTTATGTATACCACAATTCTCACAAAGCTCAACAGTATGGATACCCTCCTGATATTGCCTCTCATTTTACTTATGGGGAAACTGAGGTGGGGAGTAGTTAAGGAGTTGCTCAAGTTCATACAGCTATGAACTTATAGAATCAGGATTCAAATCTAGAATCAGGATTCCAGTATCCCAACACTTGAACATGTTACTGAAGTTATTCCCATTTTTTGGATGTCTTATTATAATCCCTATTGAGAACTGTTTCTTCAAATCTTTCTTCAGTCCTATTTCTATTTAGGCTGTTTCCTTATAAACCTATTTTCATATCCTTATTCTACTTCTTTCTGATTTTATATTTTCTGTTTTGTCTTTTTATTGATGAGGATGCAGTGAATACTATCATGTGCACAGTACTTTAACAGATATATCATTATTTCATATAAGTTAGCAGCAGGTTTTGCACACATAAGCCACATTCATTTATTTGGAAATTCTACTAAAAAATAATATTTGTATCACTGATAAAGATTTACCTCTAGTATGTTTTTAAATTAATTTTTAATTTTTGCAACATAATTATACATAATAGTGGGATACATTATGACATATTTATACATGTACATTCTACTTTTTTTTGGTAACTGAATATTTTTTCTAGCACATTTTTTATTCCTTTTTTTTTTTTCTTTTGTACCAGGAAGATTGAACACAGGGGAGCTTACCCACTGAGCCACATGACTAGCCCCTTTTTAAAATTTGTGACATGGCCTTACTAAGTTGCTAAGGATGGCTTTGAATTTGCAATTCTCCTGCCTCAGCTGTCCTATTTTTTTTACTTCCTTATCCTTTCCCCCCAACATTTTCCTCCACACTTTATTCCTGATTTATTTTAATTCCTGTGCTTACCTAATATCCTGAATTATTATTCTTCAAGTGGAATAATTATAGTAACCTCAGTTAGAAGACTACTTTCCAATTTTCCTCTTAATAACAGTCTCTACCATCTTGGAGTTCACCAAGTCACAAGCTTAGTTGTATTAACACTTCTCAGAGCTGTTCTGTCTATCTCCACTGCCATTTTGTGGTTTCAGACCTGGGTCATTCGTTGCTTCAATAAGTGCAACCAACTGCTCAGTAGTCTCTTTATTTATAGGTGTATCGCTTTTAGATAAGTTTTCTCCCCAGTTACTATAGTTTCTATAAACCCCAGTCTGCATTTGTCATGCTCTTGCTCAAAACCCTTCAGCACTTCCCCAGCCCTGAGAACTACAGAACCACTGACTCTCAGGCTCCTCTGTCATGTCACCACTCCTGCAACTTCCTGCCTTCCTCTCTTCAGGCTTTACCCTCTGGACATGCTGAGCTTCCCAGAGCTGCTTGCTGCTCTCCATTCTTTCCCCTCTTTTTCACCTGGTTTACTACTTGCCACTTTGCAGAGTCAATGCACAGAGTATTTCTTCCAGGATGCCTTGCCTCTCTTTCCTAAAGATTCTCCACTGCAAACCTTTTTGACTTGCTTGGCTGGTTCTCTTTTGTGTTTTCCTCCATTGTGCATTTACTACAATGACTCAAAAGATATTTCTTTATTTCTATACTCTATCAAGCCTTAGTCACCTTTCTGTCTACTTCGTTGTATTCAAATTCAAGTGCTCGGCTCAGAATGGATTTAGCAGATATTTGGGGAAACTGAACTAAAGTTTTCCAATATTTTTCAATAAAGGAGGAAACCAAGAGCAGACAGCACACAGTCATCAAAGGTTTAACTTTTGTAGGAAAAGAAAGGAAGATTATTTCAGACAGAGTCTCATAGGCTGTTTCTTATTGTGTGTTTTAGAACTTGACTTGCTTTAGCAATGCTTCCACAGGACTAACCCAACTGAAGTCACAGAATGGTGGTACTGGAGCACCACTCTGTTTAAATCTAAATCTCCTTTTAGATTTAAGGAAATGACAGGCTGATGCTGTCACAATCCACCTCCCAGCTTTCGCAGATCTCCTGCAGGGCCCAAGTGAGCCACAATTAGGTCAAGTGTCTTGTTCTGTGAGTCAGTGGCTCTGCTTGAAATAGAATGCAGATGGATAAATCACTTCTCCCAAGCACTGCTCAAAGCTAGAATTTTGATGTAATATTAAGCATAGCTAGAAATTAACTAAGAAGCTAATACACCTGTTGAGAAAAAAAATATTTGGGGCAAGGATTTATGACAAAGTGACAATATGGGCTTATTCCAAGTTGATTTCAAAGGAAGCAAAATATATTCAATACTAAGAAAAAATCATTTAACTAAATGTATCTATGTGAAGGAATAGGCTTGGTCCATAAATATGATTAAATTTACCTTTTAGAAAGATGCTCCTCATATCTTGTTGTCAGTATTAAAAAATATCTTTATGAGATGCTTTTAAAAGTCCCATGACTAAGATGTGGGTGTGAGGCAAATTCAGTTTCAAAGAAAAGAACAGAAGTTGGTCTTTCACCCTTATCTATGACCTGTTATCTCTCCTGACCATGACCTTCAGATGGCAGCTACATTGCCTGCGTTAATTCATGTCACACTACATCTCACTTCTGAGCCCTAGTTAATTCTATTTTCCATCCTCTGCATTCACTTAATACCCCATGTGCCCATTCTTCCTACACTTACCAAGTTGATATCTGCAGACATTTTCAATTATTAGAATTACTTGGGAAGATGAGGTTTGTTCTACTTGGCCTTTAAGGGTAGAGGTGAGGGATCCTGCCAAATATTCTACAATGTGAAATTCCAATTTAAAAATTGTTAAAATGTTAGTAGAGCAGATGTTGAAGAAAATCCTAATTTAGAATGGCTGTTACAAGAAATAAGCTTTTTGCAAATGCTTGAGGAAGCAAGGAAGTGTCTATTCCCCTAAAAAAGTAGGGTTTAACAGTTTTTTAAAGATAATAATTGCCTTTTAAAGACTGATTCTCAATAATAAGATCAGGTCTATTTAATACTTTAAACATAGAATATAGTCAACAAACCCAAGTTTGCAAAAACTTTTTAGAAAGATTTTAGCACAACATTTATTTTAATTCCAGTTATAATATATTGAAACTTGATTTGATTACTGCCTCCAGTGTTTTTTTCCAAAGAGAAAAATGTTAGATTCTAAGAGGAATATATTTGTAATTAGTGTATTTATATTTGGATGGGATCTGGACTCTAAGGATTTGGAATATGACACTGTGCCGTCTTGATCCAAGCTCATATGTTGAGAGATCTATATTCAAAGGAATCTAGCTCAGGAAATATGTTTTTCTTTAGGAGTCATTCCAACACCTTCCACCAGTCTTAGGCCAAGGAATGTGGTATATCTGGAATAACTACTCTTGAAGGAAGAATGCCTTTACCATTGTAAGTCTTTATTCTTATTTCATCTCTTTTGGAAAGTAGATTTCAGTTCTTTATTTAGCAGCAATAGAGGTTAAAGCCTATGACTGCATAACTATAGATCAGAAATCTAAGTTCTTCATTTCTTCATCATCATAGGCAGGACTTGAGCGACTATATAAACAAGACATGAGGAAGTTAAGTTCTGCTTATCCTGGTTTTAGTTGGAAAGTCTAAACTATCTTTTTTAAGTCCCAGATTTGGATAGAAATGATCCAATTATTTAAAAATATCTATCCAAATCAGATGCTCAGCAGCAACAGAACTCTTTAGAAATTTCATGAGAGTTAATGCATCTTCAAATTGCGAAATTCTTGAGATTTTACAGGACTTGACATCCTGTGTGCTACAGGAGATTGGAACATTTATAGCTACTGTGTTATCTAGAATTCTGGATTTATAAAAGTTCTTTAAGAACACCTAATTTTATTATTTTACTTTTCTATGAAATGGCTTCTCAGTACAGAAGAGAAAGGAACTATGAGCTGCCCCTACCTGGGTTGGATTCTAACTCCCTTCAGCCTATGAAGGCATTGGCAGATACTTAATAGTTCTGCATCAGCCACACAGGTAGTGGAAAATCCCACAGACATTAAAAATGCCAAGCCAGGGTGGATGTGGAGGGTGGGGTTACTTGGGACTGGGTGGGGAGGGATAGGTCAAGATTCTGAGGCACACTAAGGTGGAATTGCCTATCATTGTCCTTTCCACTTGTTGCCAATTCTGCTTCCAGGGACCATGTCCTAATTTGGGCAAAGAGCAAAAGTCTACCTGAAGGATTAGACAATGAAGGACGGGATTTAAGAGTTGAGGAAGTTGAGGAAGTTAAGCTCCATTTGCCTGTAGTTCAGCTCCTACAGAAGGAAAAAGATGGAGCAGTAGATGAATTTGTCTTCTTCAATAATCAACTACCCAGTTAAACAAAATTGGCATCTCTAAAATTTGCAAGTGGCACACACTTTTTTACATTCAAATTATCCTAGATGGTGACAGAATAAAAGGTAGATGAAAATTCTAAAGCAAAAACCCTATCACCCACTCAACACAGTTAATATTTTAATTAAGCTCTAGAAAATAGAAAAAAGCAAGTGCATACACATGAAATTACCTTACCAGAGGGAAAAAAAAAAGAAATGCAGCTCCCAAATTTAATTTTGTAATTGAGAGAAATGATCCTCCAGAATAGGTATGTCCCAGAGATAATACAACTCCTATGTTCCCCATTCCCTCTCTTTCTTACAGAGCTATCTAAATGAGTTTTTCTGTATTCTTCTTCTCCTGGTTACTCTAGATAAAAACATTTGTTTAGAAATAAGTTATTGTACAAGATACCTTTCTGATATTACTATAAATAGAAGAGTGTTTTGTTTTAACATTTCCAAGTAGGAGAATGCATATGTGCTTTTCAAGAAACCTCTGTTAGAAGTAATTGGACCTGGTATTACAGTTTATGTAGCATCCTTAGGCGGGAAGTGGACAGATTCACACTCTATTGCCACCTTTTCTCAGCAATGCATGTGTCATCTAAAGAAGAAGAGTCTGGAGAATACCATCTTTGGGACTCTGGTTGGCTGTGTGTTCTTGGTCTTATACTCATCCAGACATGCTGAGGCATTATGAGAATGGAGCATCTGGATGATTCATGGTAATATACCTTGTATGCTAAATCAGATTCTGTCTAACATGCAATAAGCATACATGCCATCACCAAAAGTTTTGTCAGGCTTTGGAAATAAGAAAGTGTTTTATACTTATTATTTCCTTTGCTTTGGAAGTACTGTTGATGTGCAAGATGTACACTAAAGATTTTTCTCTAGGCAGTTGGTTGACTTTACATATGAAGAATTTGAATGAATTGATATGTATTTGCTTGGAATTAATCTTTGTTTAGTTCTTTAGTCTGTTTAGCATATCAGTATGTATAGAGTGATCATATAATTTATTATTTAATCAATGAAGCTTTTGTTTGAGAAAATACTAATGTTAAATAAACACTTGGATACACACTAGGGTTTTTCCAGCAAATTAAGAGTGTGTCAGCTTATTTGTGAGCAAATGAGCTGGGAGACATGGATCAGTAATTCAGATACTATACAAACGATAGTCATGGAAGACAACTGTATTCTCCGTTAACTAAAGCACAGACTTCTGATTTCTTAAAAAGTGAAATATATGCCTATGAATTGTTTTAATTTTTTGGTCAAAAAAAGATCCAGAACCTCAAGGGAATGGGATTTGTAGGATGCCTCCATTTTCTTCTGCTCTGCTTACTTACCAAATCATAGGACATCAATAAAAATGTAAAAAAGGTCCTTACTAGTATTTTAGTTCAGTTAGTTCAACTGAGGTGAATATAGAAAGATAAAAGATGGGGCAGAGGAAATATATTCTGATTCATGCCCTAAAGAATACATCACCAAACCATCGCAATTGTCAAAGCAAAATTATAAATTGAAATTTATAATCTTGTCATTTTCTCCATCATCATCTACCATGGTATTATGAGTAAACTTTCCTTCTGTTCTCCTGTTCTTTTCCACTGATCTTAAACATCTTTAAACTGTAATTGTTATAAATTATGTTCATAATCTTGAAATTCTTAGCACTGTTAGGACTTCAGTATGGACTCCTAAAGAATTATGTTTTTACTTGTTGCTCCTATTTGTTGAACTTGTTGGTTAGTTTGTGTTTAATTGACATGTAGTTCTGGAATTTAAGAGCTTCTCTTTGACATCAGTCAGAAGCTTTTGGCATTGATCAATCCCCTGGTAAGAAGGCTAATCAGCATTTGAGTGGGTCATACCAACCTCACCAAACTTTGGAAATCTATGCTGTATTTTGAGTGCTTGGTGGTTTTCACTGCCTGTTTTTGTACTAGCTGGAAGCTGACAACCTTCTGCATTTAATAATATCTCATTTCTCTGCTGGATCATGGTAATTCTTAAGGTACTTCAAAAGGCAATTAGTGAATCACAATTGTGATTAAAATTCGACCACAGGTGCTGCTACAATTGCAAATATCCCAGTAGAAGTGACAATACATAGACAGATACCTTTATACACATTTAAATTTGCATATATTCAGGCAGTTACCACAAAGCATAACTTATACTCTAGGAGCTAGTATGTTGCTTTTCATTTAATTGTGCAATGAATACTTGATTTCAAAGACATTGCAATGTTGGCAAAATATGCCCACAAAGCAAGAAAATACAGTAATGTATTTGGCTAATTTTCTTTCTTTTTTTTTTTCCACAGAGAATTAAAGGCTCTGAAGTAGCCACATAGTTAGAATTTTCATATAACAAAGGAAACAGGGTAACTCAATAACTCTTCTCTCATACTTTGGTTGCTTTCATTCTGTTTTATAGAAATCAGAATAATTTTAAGTAGTTAGACACATTTATTTTTAAGAAACTTGACCATGGCAATGGTTGGTAGTCTCTGTTTGGTTACTATATTTGGTAGCCAAATCAGTTTTAAAAATGTGTTAAAACCCAACAATGAACAGGAAAGATACACGGGTATAAAGATATTTTGAAGGATGTGACAGGGCCTTGTGATCTGATCAATCAAGAGAATAAATAAAGTCTGGTCAGAATCATCACCCTGTCCTTCTCCCAACTGATCACATCAACATTGTTCTCACTATCCTGAAGGGTCTCTCTGCGTAGTCAGTTTTATAAATTACTTCAGGGGCTTTCTCCCTGTTTACAGAGCCTGTTGCTGGATTCTGCTAGATGACCCAACCTGGTCAATACCTGTGTGACTTACAAATTTAGAATGACATTTGGGCTGCTGGTTTCCAATAATCTTGATGATTATGACAACAGAGTTGCTACTGGAGAACTACTGGGAACTCCTTATTTGTCATTGAGTAGGAGGTGACACCTGCTGGGCAGGACAGCTCAGGGATAGTGAGGACAAGTGGGTGCTCCCCCACATTTCTATTTCTAATGAGTCTTTTTCATGCAACTGAGCCAATACCAGTACAGAGATCTTAGTCCCTTGTGATACTCACCAAGTATTACCCACATGTTTTAAGACAAACCACTCAGTGCTACCAAAAAGAAAAAAAATCAGCTATCTCTTTATGCAATCCTATGACATCTATCACTCTGGAATTTAAGTGCTACTGCAAACCTTGAACTGAAATAGATCAGGTAAGAACATGCCAAGACAAGGCCTTTTAAGGTACAGAGGTCCCTAGATGATTATGATGTTGTAGCCCACTTCCAATGTCCTATCACATCTCAAGAAAAGATATCTTTGATACAGAAGTCCATTTCAAAGACAAAGAAGGTGTGTGTGTGTGTGTGTGTGTGTGTGTGCGCGCACACACATGTGCATTTTGTGGTACGCTAGATACTTTCTCTTCTTCATCTTCCTGTTTTCATAAATATATGTCATGTACACCTGTGTTCCCAGACACAGGTGAAGTTGAGCACTGGGCTCATCTTGTTAGAATTAAAATGGATGCAACAATATCTTTGTATCTGAAATGGAAATAAAAATGAAGCACAAAAGTGAAATGAAGTAAAGGGCCTCACACTTAGGAGACTGGTCAGCTATTCAGCAGTTATTTAAGGGTGACCTAAACTTAGAAGAAAGACTAAACTTGTAGCAATAGATTGGACGCAGACAGTGCAAACAGCAGCCCCAGGTAGGACTGGAGGCAGTTTAGAGTCAAGTTGAAAGGAGGCCATAATGATGTTGGAACCAAAGCTTAGGAAGTCCTAACAACATGCCCACACACATCTCTGCTGCAAGCAGACTAGCTCATTATCCTTTTTGAATTTTAGACACTAAGAGGCCTCCCAGTTGGAGAAACAACTAAGACATTTTAATAGGACTCACCAGAGCTGTCTTTTATTGTCAGGACGTGCACCCAGTTGAACCCACTGTTCATGTGATTCCTGGTGTTGTAATAAGTTCTATTTCTTCTCCACACCTAAGCAATACTTTTCCACTTCCATTTTTACAGATGAAAACAGCTAAACCTGTAAAGAGATTAACCAGTGAAAAACTAAGAAGAAAATATTAAGTAGAACCCCAGACCCAACTTTGCTTTCTTTGGCCCTGTTTACTGCCCCCTTCATAGACCTAACACTTCCAATATTTGATAAAATTGTGACACGTCAGTCCACATGATCCTGAAAGAAGAAATTTCCAGTTTATGTTTAGCAATTTATGGCAGATGAAGAATGACCGAGGCCAGCTGTGTTTATTAGCTCACAGACATTGCCCTATTGCTACCATCTGCGTGGAGGTGCTTTGGTCATTTAGGGCTTTCTGTCTGTATATTTTGTTTCCACCCTTCCTTATTTTGTTTTGTTCCCTGGGTTAAACCCATACATCATGAGAGCAGACATGACATATATCATGAGAGCAGGAAGATGAAGAAAAAAGGAAATGTCTTTGATGCTTTTTCCTTGAAAATTTTCTTCAGAGGTAAGCTATTGTTCCACTGGGTTTTGAAGGTCTCTGTACAGTCTTCTTGGGGAAAATGATCCACAGGGAAGTGTCTACCTGATTCCCTGGTAGTCACTCAACAGTTCACAGAATTGTGCTGCAAATCAATATGTCATGTCAGTAGCACAGAAAAGCTCACAGCATGTGACACAAGTTCCTGTGAAGAAATGGTCTCTCCAGGGAAATGGGACTGAAAAGACCCACTGAGAAGGAAGAATGGAAATGGTAGGGGGGCTGCTTTCTACTATGAGTGGCAATAACTTAAGCCTGGGCCTGACCTTCTCTAGCAGGAGGTGGAGCTGTGCAGGAATTTGCACAGCTGCCCCAAGCTTGTCCACTTAGAGACTGTCTTTGGTTTGAAGGGAGGTGTGCTAGGTTTTGTACTGATTGCCTTCTATTTCCTCAGTTGACTTTCATGGCTATCATCCTACATTCCTCCCAGGGTGGCTTCCACTGCTCTCTTGGTCTGATTATCAAAATTTCACACTGATTCTAAACTGAAAATAGGAAATGCTGTAGGCTTTATTTGCTTTAAAAAAAGTCAACTTTTAAACTATCAGACATTTCTCAGCATTCATTTGTTTTTCCATGGGTAACCATGACATTCAAAGGAAAAAAAAAAAGTCATAGCTGGATATGCTAGTCGGCAACATTGAACTAAGAGGCTAAATCACTTTAAAACACTTATTCCATTTTTGTACATTCTATTTTGATTTTTTAAAAATATGCAGTCAATTTATCGGTTTTGTCAGATCCCCATATCCTCATAGCTAAAATGGACAGCATTCTTAGTGTGGGAAAGCCATATAAGTCAGATAGGGCAGAAACTTTGTGAAGGATATTCAAATGGAGGCTATAAAATGGCTAAGAGATTACAAAAAAAAAAAAAAAAAGAATTGTAGACAAAATGTTATGATTGAAAAAGCCAGTGGAAGCAGTGGATATAAAGGACACAATATAATAGTGTTTGCAAGGTCACAGAATAATTTAAAAAAATTGTCTCAGATACTAATACATCACACATTTGCATAGTGCTGGTTGAATTTCTAGCTAAAAAAGAGCTGGTTCATCTTTCGGTTCTGAAAGGAAGTGGTTGGACAGCAATCCCATGAGCACATGCAGACTAGCTCTACCGGTACGGGCACTGTTGTGATAGCTTACATGAGGTGTATCATAGCAGATGAAGGAGCAGGTCATCAACTGCAACCAAACAAAGCAGACCAAGCCATGGGAACATGTCTGTCCACAAGTACTTTTCCAAGGGCGAAAATGGTGTAGTGTTCAGTATTGCCCCATGTAGGATGGCATTAGCAATCTTCATGTTGGTGTTATTCATCTAAGAAAATAAGGTTAAGATATTACAAAATGACTGTCCAAAAGAGGTATCGTTTCTGAATTCAGAACCTATTTCAGAAGGGATCATTTGGGATTAAGTAATAAAAATAATAATTGCTAAATCCCTATTTCCCTCTTAACAATGAGCAGAATTAGATAGAATCAGAATTTACATTCTGTTTTTGCACTTGAATGGCCTTTATAAACTCTGAGCTTCAACTTTTCTCATAAGGTGAAAATAATGAGGTTTTCACATGGTCATTATAGAGTTAGTTTTGGGTTCATGATAGATAATTAGAAAATATCAGCAGTACATTTTAATTTACTTTTGAGTTAGCTCTGTAAATTTGGTTCAACAAATACTTATTGTGCATCTATTACTACTGTGAAGTATTCTGGACTCTGGAAACAGTGTGAATAAGACACAGCCCCTGCTTTCCAAGAGTCTATGATCTAGTGTAGGGAAAGACTAATGCACAAACCTGATATGATCAGTCCTGAAAACAAAGTCTTACTGGGACATGGAACAGAGAACAATTAATTCCAATGGATGGGATTTGAGGACACTTCTTGAGGAGGTGGCTTTTGAAGTGATGTATGAGTAACAAACATATATTTTTTCTTAGTTCAATTTGTCAGCTCAGTTTATTCCTGATCAGTTTGTCATGATAATTATGAAGGCAATGAATGTCATACCCTGGACTCAATGTCTAATTTGAAACAGGAGACAGAAATGCATTTCATCCTCCATGTATTATATGTACTTTACTACCAACTTTATTGGTTATCTAATAAGCCCACAATGTGACTATGAAAAAGGAGGACCATCTGCAAAGTCATTTTTAGAAATAAGGAAAGAAAAGAAATAGGAAAAAATCCTTTTTTTCCATTCAAAATTCATTACTATTAAATTCTATAGCTAAATATGCAAAAAATTAATTTAAAATGTTGTTTTAAGTAGTAAATAAAAGGGCTACCAGAGAGTAAGTAATAATAATTAATATTCACAGAGTACTTACCATGTACTGGCTACTCATCTATGTACCTTAAATACATTAATTTATTTGATGCTCACAATAGCCACATGAGTTAGACATGTATGACACTCACTTCACAACTGAGGAAACAACCATTAAGTTCAATAATTTTTTCCAACACCACACAACTAAGTCTAAAGACCTTGAAAACTGGGAGACAAAGTCTACATTTAGATTTGTTTCAACTAAGATCTAGCTGTGAGATCTTGGGCAGGGTACCTTGTATTTCCAGAGGGCCACAATTTAAGTGAATTCCCTGAGATTTTCCAGTTGTGCAAACACTAAAATAATCTTTGTTTTGAATATTGTTAGATATTTTCAATAATTTTCACATTCATGCTTTTAGATATTTTAATTTAAAGTGAGTCTTCAACTTCATTTCCTTTCCTATTAGGTGTAACTAAGAGCATCAATCCAAGGTAGTTTTACATTAAGAAAAATTAATAACACCCTTAAATCTTAAGTGTGAGAGAAGGACAAAGGTGGAGAAGATTATGTAGCCACGTACATGAGTCTTACTAACTGACTAGTCACTGGCGTCTTTGCTTCACATTTCCTTCTGCTTCAGAGTAGGCCTTAGATGAATATTCACTCCACATCTATTTGAATTTAGATATAGAATCTTAGTTAACATAGAACGATATGATCAGTATCCTTATATCATCATTTCTTGATTAGATCCTGTCTATACTGGTTCCCATAATAGACAAGCTGAGTTTCATTGCCTGTAAGAATGAATTATAAAAACACAAATCTGAAGGAGACCGGTGGAAGATGAACATTAAATCCCTGGGTCACAATGGTGACTTTCCTTCTGGTCACTCTCAGAGGCTGAGGACAGGGTTAGAGAGACTCTGGCCACTGCTCAGCTGGAATCCAGCTTTCCTACTGATGGACTGTCTGGGCACTTGGCTTGTGGCTTTCATGTTCAGTCTGTTCTCAAAAAAGAAGCTTAGAAAGTTTACAGGCTAGATTCTCACTTTTTGTGACGCTAGGGAAGGCTTTTTATTATTATTATTTTTTCAGTTGTATATGGTCTCAATACCTATATTTGTTTTTATGTGGTGCTAGGATTGAACCCAGTGCCTCACACTTGTGAGGCAAGTGCTTTACCACTGAGCTACAACTCCAGCCCCTAGGGAAGGCTTTTCAAGCTCACTTAGTGAGATGACAAGCCCAGCCAGGAGGCATGATTCTCCTCAGAAAAACTTTATTCTTGAATAAAGCATTGTTTGAAAACAAATCCATTTGTCGCCAAATCCCCAAATATACAAATACACAAAATTTGGAGAGGAAATCTACAAATCCCACAGGGCATGGTTTATTGCCAGCCTGTTCTCCTGAAAAGTTCTGATTTCCTTTAGCTTTACATAGACCTCTCTCTTCTACCAAGGTATAAAAGTTCATGCAAATTCTCAATCTCTTAGGTTTGACCTAAGTCATTACCCTGGCTTGCTTTTTAAATGTACTCTCTTTTACACAATCCAAAATGCAGGGATAAGAAATTTCACATTTCTTTCTTTCTGATTTCTTTAAGCACTTTTTTTCTTTCTGAAATGTCTGGCTTCCTTAAGACCATTTCTCAAATTTAAATAATTCATACTTTACATTCTCTCCCACTTCTCATAGTCAGAACAACTGTCCCTTCTCTTTGTGATTCCCGCCTGCCATCCCTCTGGTCCCCTGTTTCCGGCACACTTTAAACTTTTAGCTTCTTAATCCAGGTTATGTTCTTTCCATTCCTCATTGCTGTGCTGGGGAGGGGCTGTGTTCTATGTACCTAGTTCTGATCTGTAGCTGTTGTAGATTTGAAGAAATGAGATGGTAAATGTCATCAGCGTGGCACCCACAGTCATTCCATGCACTCACAGGCTGCCTGGGATCTCCCATGGCTCCTTGTAATTTTCCACTCCAGTTGACACTGTACTTCTTGCATATGCAGGTTGCCTCTGGGCTGTGGCCACATCTGTACTGGAGGTGGAAGTAGGACCAACCCAGGTGCCAGGCCACTGCAATTCTAGACCTCTAGTTCCAATTAAATGCATCATGCTTTGGTGAGGGACAGGAGGAAATAAGCAAGTCTTCAAATCCCTCTTAGTCTAACATCCTCCCTTTCTACCTACTATGGATGCTCTGAAACCTTAGGCTGCTGCTACCACAACTGCTGCTCTTCCATTTTAACCCTAATTTCTTAAGACCTCCTACAATCCCTAGCAGTAAAAATGGCAGTAAACTACCCTGTTTATTCTTTTTCCTCTGTTTCTTCTTTCCTTCCCTCTTTTATTTTCCCTCCATTCCTCCTTTCCTTCCATTTAATTAACTGAACATGGGGTATTTCGTCTTAGTAATAATTAAAAATTTATTCTCTTTTATTTAATATAAACTTGTCTTTAACTGTTTTTATATTCAAAGTTTCAACGAATTATTTCATATTACTGTCGAAAGAATACATCTATTGCTCCCATGATAGTTTCTAGCAATGCTTACTTCTGATAGAACGTCATTCAAATGAACATTTTGTAGATTCTAGGAAGTAGGACATGTGAGCCAAGTGCAAGTTAGAGTACTTAAGCTTTATGAAATCCTGAGAAGTGTAAAAACACCATTCTGTAGTAACTCCTGTCCTCTTACATTTCAACGATGCCTTCCATGATTAAAGACCTTAAAAAACTTAGATCGTTAAAAATTGTGGCCAAGGACCTGAACAGACACTTCTCAGAGGAGGATATACAATCAATCAACAAGTACATGAAAAAATGCTCACCATCTCTAGCAGTCAGAGAAATGCAAATCAAAACCACCCTAAGATACCATCTCACTCCAGTAAGATTGGCAGCCACTATGAAGTCAAACAACAACAAGTGTGGCGAGGATGTGGAGAAAAGGGTACACTTGTACATTGCTGGTGGGACTGCAAATTGGTGCAGCCAACTTGGAAAGCAGTTTGGAGATTCCTGGGAAAGCTGGGAATGGAACCACCATTTGACCCTGCTATTGCCCTTCTCGGACTATTCCCTGAAGACCTTAAAAGAGCATGCTACAGGGATACTGTCACATCGATGTTCATAGCAGCACAATTCACAATAGCTAGACTGTGGAACCAACCCAGATGCCCTTCAATAGATGAAAGGATAAAAAAAATGTGGCATTTATACACCATGGAGTATTATGCAGCACTAAAAAATGACAAAATCATGGAATTTGCAGGGAAATGGATGGCACTAGAGCAGATTATGCTTAGTGAAGCTAGCCAATCCCTAAAAAACAAATACCAAATGTCTTCTTTGATATAATAAGAGCAACTTTGAACAGAGTAGGGAGGAAGAGCAGGAAAAAAAGATTAACTTTAAACAGAGACATGAGATGGGAGGGAAAGGGAGAGAAAAGGGAAATTGCATGGAAATGAAGGGAGACCCTCATTGCTATACAAAATTACATAATAAGAGGTTGTGAGGGGAATGGGAAAATAAACAAGGAGAGAAATGAATTATAGTAGATGGGGTAGAGAGAGAAGATGGGAGGGAAGGAGAGGGGGGATAGTAGGGGATAGGAAAGGTAGCAGAATGCAACAGTTACTAATAGGGCATTATGTAAAATTGTGGATGTGTAACCGACATGATTCTGCAATCTGAATCTGGGGTAAAAATTGGGAGTTCATAACCCACTTCAATCTAATGTATGAAATATGATATGTCAAGAGCTTTGTAATGTTGTGAACAACCAATAAAAAAAATAAGCATAAAAAAAGAAAAAAATTGTGATTGTAACTGCTTCCTATTGTATATGTCAGACAATACAAAGGGCAAATAAAACGTGAACACTCTCACACTCACAACCTATGCTCATTCATAACCTGAGTAATCAGCATAAAAGGTTTTATGCTGCTTTTTCCAAAGCTTTCTTTACAAATGTTTACTTACATAGGGAGGTTTTTGTTTTTGTATTTTTGTGAATATGGAATTAGACTATGCATATAACTCTACAACTATTTTTTAAAACAATAGATCTTAGCTATTTTTTCTAACCACCTATAGATTCATTCCACTGGTTTCAATAGCTGAATATTAGCCTACTTTGTGACTTTGTATGTTTGTGCATAATTCACTCAAGCATTTCCCAGTGTTAGACATTTTGTGGTTAGGTTTTGTTTTGTTCTTATTTGGTTTTGCAATTTCAAGCAACACTGTATTAAATATTCACTTATAGTTGATGAATTTAAAAAATCTATTCTTATCTGATTTTCAGATATAGAGGTAAAGACTTTGAAAATTAGCCTTTAAAAATAATTTTGATGTTATTTTTTCTTACATAAAAAAGAAATGATGCCAAATCTGTGGCATTCTTGATAGAAAAATCACAGTAGAAGACACCATGACTTCAAATCACATATCTAGTTTTACTTAGATATACCACTTTCACCTTTGGACAAATTTCTGTACACTTTCAAAATTTTCCTAGTCCCCATTTTTAAAAAAAATTTTAATTTTTCTGAAAATAAAATGAATAGATTTAGGAGATGATAATAACATATATGTTCCAACTTTGAACATGAAAATGGAGTTAAATAAAACAGGAATGAACATACTAATTTGAGAAGCCTAAAATTATCTAAAAACAGAAGTCCAAGATTTATTCAGACTTCAGATATATGCCTAACTAAATTTTGCTTTATTCGGTTTTGCTTATTGCATGCTGCATCAGATCCCATTGTACATTATGAACTCTTAGGAGTACAGGGGATACACCAGTAGAGATTATGACTATTTCATTCCTTCATCTAAACTTGAGTTGAACAGATAAAGCAAACATCTACTTGGACACTTTTTTGCCATATTGGAAACCAATAACTAGGTGAACACCTTGCCATTTACCATGAATGTCCAATGGAAATCAGACTAACTTCCCAAATATGGAATAGCCAACCTGGAAAGGAAGCTAGCCTTGACGACCTGAGTAACAGTGTAACTACCTATTCTAATTTTCTGTTTAAACACAATCTGGCCTAGTGCAAAGTCCCTGGAACTCTAAACTAAAATGCAAGCCCTTGCCAGGAGTGAAGTTCTAAGAATTCAGAAAAACATTTTTGAATATTCTTTTTTAGTCTTGTTTAGTTTTGTTTGTTACTCGACTCATAAGCATATTTCTCATCTTCAAGGAATTTCTACTACAATTGTTGTTGTTATAAAACAAAAATAAAGCAGTAAGATGCCATTATTTTGGATTCTCTTGCAATATAGCTTCTACTTCTCAAGAATTAATTCTAAGCAGATATGAGTGGTATTGAAATGATATTCGCTGAATGCTACTAGATATCAGATACTGCTTTTAAGCAATGGCATGCATTTTTTTTTTATTTAGTTCTTACAACAAACTAACTGCAGTAGTTGCTATGAAATTGAGGCTTAGGGAAATTAAGTAACTTGCCATATATCACATAGTCATTGTGGTAGAGTTCAGTTATTAAGCTCAGTTCAAGATTTTTCTTTTAGAATTATTAGAAACACTAAAATTACTTTGAGAAGCTATAACAAGCAGACCTACATTATGACCACTCTGGCAAAATCAGTGTTTATTTCTTGCTTATGTAATAGTTGCAAGCCGATGCTACTGGTCTGGGGACAGCTTCCTCAGCAAGGTGATTTCAGGACCTCATCTTCTGTTCTGTGATTTTGTCAAACCCTAAGGACTCATTCTTACAGAATGAGACAGAAGCATGGAGAGAGAGAGAGAGAGAGAGAGAGAGAGAAGTGTGAGCACAAAAGTTTAAACTGGAACAAGCAGAGAAGTGGCATAATCACTGAGCTTCATTTTCTTGCAGAAGAGACTGGGAAATGCAGTCTCGCTTTATGACCAAAAAGAAAGAAAGAAAGAAAGCTTGTGTGAACAACCAAGTAGTCTCTGCTACAGCCCGACTGTTAATCCACCAAGTAGTGTCAAAATACCTGTGTGAAGAGGTGTGAGGGAACAAAGACAGAAAATGGTACCATGCCCTCCAGTTATTAATAATTTAATAGAGGAAAACAGAAATTAATATAGAAAGAAAAATAACAGGACAAGTTGGCAGGAGTAGAAGCTAAGGGTCTTATAAGAATTCAGGAAAGGAAACAATGATATTTGGTGGAATTCTTCAGGATGTGAATTCTATCTACAGAGGAAAGAGTCTTTGTTACCTGGGAGAAAAATCCAAAGAATCATGAAGTAAAGAAACAATCTATATTTGGACTGAAAGCCTCACATTCAAACTTCATCTACTTCACAGTTTTGTCTTGAGCAAGTGTCCACATGTCATGATAGATGCAATATTCTGTGGGTTGCAGAGTTATTTGCTTTCATGGAAGATAGTCCTGGGCACCCAATTATGTTTTTATAAAACCTAACCAGAGAGACTAAAGTTGACTCTTCCAATTCATCTTGGCCATATCATATTGTAACATTTCATATTCTTACAATAGAATAAAAAGCCAGATCAGGAAGGGTGATTGGCCAATATTAGGAACATGGAGAGAATTTTATTTGCATTTTTCTACCTAATAGCTTGCTGCAGATAACTTAGATTGGTGCACCACTCTAAAACCACAGACTACTCTCCTTAATCTGGAGTCATCATTATATTTTCAACAGAACCATGCAATTCTTCTGTGAAGCAAAATAATTTTATTACTTCCTAAAATTGTCTATTTTTGCCCCAATACATAAAGTTCATTTGTGTTAATATCTAGTTATCTCCTTACTTAACCTTGGAAAGTGAAAAAGATGTGAAGACCCTCAAAAGCACAAATTCCCTATAGATCTTTTCACAGGTGACTCATATCAGGCCTGTATTTGCTAGGAGGCAAGGTGGTGGGAGGTGGGGTGTCTTCTTACTTAAAAATATCATAAAATCCTTGTTTAGCTTATGAGGAAGTCCACCGATGCAACCAGGCACTACTACCCAATATCGAGTCATAGAACAATGAAGCTAAGTGTAGATGTCTCTTAAACAATCTATTGGGTCAGAAAAGAGGAGAAAGGTTGGTAGAAGTGAGTACAGAGGAGTAAACAAAATACTGAGCAATTTGGAGCATCTGTTTTTTTGCTTCTGTGGATCTGGTTATGCCGTGGTTCGAGGTGAGCCCTGGAAACTACTTGAGCCTTTGATTCATGCAAGCAGCATGCTCTGGGGGGCATAGATTAAACTGAACTGCTGTGAAGACAAGAGGCAGGATTGTAGAAAGAGGCCTAAACTAGAGTGATGATAGTATAGGTGATGATTGTAAGAGTGGAGTTGTAGAGAAATGGATGGATTCAGTGGGTGGAGATAGCAGTGGGAGTACTTGCCAGTAAAATGTAATGAAAGAGACTGGGGGATGAAGCTAATGATCCTTCAACTCTACAGGCGTTTGATAAGAGTTGTGTTGCTTGGGTTTGGGGGTGTGGCAGGATTGGCTCTTAGACTGTGACACCAGATATTTTGAGACTATGGCACAAACATTCCACCTCCCCTTCATATTTCCACTGATTCTCCACCCACACCCAAGCTCTGTTTCCCTAACCCGTTTTCATCTGCCTTGCATGTGAAGTGGTTGTTTCCCCGCTGTGATTTCCATGTTGTTGTGAAGGAGTGTGTTGTATACAGATTGCTGTGCTTATTTCACAGGGTGGAATTTTCTAAACACTAAGGCCTTTCTTATACCACTCTAGAAGTATTGGACCAGGCCCAAGAAATGTTTTGTTCATCTTGATAGGATTTGTTTTTATGCAAAATATTGTTTGGAAGAATGCTGAGCTCGGGTTTTAAATACACCTTGACTAATTTATCAGAAAGGCTTAGATAATACATAATTCATTGACAGCAACCTGCTTTACCAAACATCTACTTAAACATGACCATGGCTACGTACACATGAACAATAAAGTGTTATAATAAAGTGTTGCATTTTGAGTCCTTCAAAAATAGATACGTTGGAGTTCTAACCCTCAGTACCTCAGAATGTAAACTTATTTGGAGGTGAAGTCTTTGTAGAGGTGATCAAATGAAACTAAGTTATTAAGATGGGCCTAATTTAATGTGAATTGAATGTGTCCTCAGAAAAAGGGAAAATTTAAATATGGAGACATAGAGGGAAGATGATATGAAGACACATAGAAGATGGCTAATGGTAAGTCAAGGAGAAAAACCTGGAAGAGATCGATTCCTTATAGTCCTAAGAAGGAACCAACCCTAGGGGCACCTTGATCTTAGACTTCTGTACTCCAGAATTTTGAGACTAAACTTTCTATAATTTAAGCCATGCAGTTTATGGCACTTCAAGATAGAATGAGAAAACTAATATTTATATAGAAAATTCTAAAATATAAGCTTAGTAATTTGAGTAAATCAAATTCAGTTTCCCAAACCTAGAGCATGTAGGTTACCATTAATTTTGGAAAGAAATTAATTTACATAGTATCATTTTGCAGAATGCAATGATCTAAATAAGTAAATAATTCACTGATTCTTATGAAACATTTGTGTATGTCCAGTTTCGCTTTATCTGTGAATTGTTAATGTATAGCTCACATATACGAATCACATCAATATAAGCTGTTTTAAGAAACTTGCTTTTTTAATGTAAGATTATTATATAATAATGATATAGAGTTGAATACAATTCTTGATATTCTCCTTTGTTATATGTATCCATTTTGGATACATAAATGTATTCATTTATGTATATGTGAACTTAGGACATCTTTTTACCCTCTTGTTGCTTCAGCCTCCTTGGAGGTTGCTATGAAGAAAAACAAATGTATGTAAAGTGCTTAGAACAATACCTCCTGTATAACACCCAGTAAATGCTACCTATCATTGTGCCATGAGCCAAGCATTATCTTAAGGTATTTGCAACTCGAATGGTTGATATAAATAGAAGACTCATTTACAGATGAGGAAACTGCAGCCACAGGGAAGCCTGATAATATGTGAGAGGGGAATTCAGGATTCAACTTGCACATACTGCAGGCCCTTGTTCTTACCAAATCACTGGATGCGCTCTGTGTGGGAGGCCTCAATACACTATTTTTATCATAGTCATGCATGTTTACTTTCCTCAAAAAATCATAGAATTATTTTCTAGAATTCCAAGATGTCCTGTCTAAAGACTTTTTATTGGGATTTGCTTGAAATTCATACATCAATTTGAAAAGTATTGACCTTTCAATATTTATATCTTTAATGCTTAGTTTCAAATTTTCTTTGTAAAGGTCATGTCCATTCTTTTGTAAATGTATCACTAAATATCTTATTGTGTTATTTTGAATGCCAACTCTTTTCCTTTTTTTCCCCTTACCCTTTTGTATTTCCTAGATAAATAAATTGAAGGAAAAAAAAGTATGAAAGTACCCGATAAAAGCATTATTTTAGATGAGACTTAAAACTCAACCCTTAAAATGTTCGCTAAATACAGTTCCTTGCTTACTCTGTGCACACACCTGCTGTCCACTAGCCGAATGTGGCTGGAGGACAGCACACCACCATGTTACCTGGGCTCTTTCCAAAGTCACAGGCAGTTATTCTCACAGAGCTTTGGTGCTGCCTGGCAATTCTACTACATTTCCTCAATCCTTTTCCTCTCAGTTCTGCCTACACAGATACTTAATAAGACTATCTTCACTCAATTGAACCCCCAAATACCATCTCCACAGTTATCCTCCCAATTTCTATTTCTCTGAGAAAACTAGAGCAATCAGAAGAAACCCACGACCACCCATCCACAGTCCACCAGCCTGTGAGCCAGCCCTGTGCTCTTTCCTCTTTTCTTACTGCTGTCACTATTGGTGCAGGGCGCAACCTCCTGCCTGAAGCCAACTCTTCCCTTTGTGTGCTAGATCCCCTCACCGCTCACCTACTCATGGGCTTTGCTCCAGGAAGTGACTGTTCCTACTGTGGCTCCAATTGTCAGTCTTGCTTTCTTCACTGGGGTCTTTTCTATCAGCATGCACCCTGTGGTCACAGTTCTCACACTGAAGCATACAAGCAAAACTCTCCACATTCTACTTACAGAACTCACACCTTCAAAATAATTGTGTATTTTTGTTTTTTCTAGTTCCTGTACTTGCAGTTCCTGTACTTTTTCCAGTTCCTGTACTTCCTTGATATTTAACATATTTGATGGCTTTTGAACTAGTGATAACGTTGCTCTTTTTGGTATTTACTTTGCCCCTCTTTTCTGTCTAGTGAAAGTCCCTTCAATTGGGTTCCTCTGTCCTTTTAAAATGACCCAATTATTCCTTTATTGTTTGTTAAAAAAAAAAATTCCTGGATCATCATGTATATTTCTTTCCTCAGATTTGGACTGAGACGTATCTCCATAGTACTCAGTTCTTTCATTGGAAATTTTGAGACCACAATTGGGGCATCAGAAGTACTACCAACAATTAGTACTTTATAGCTTCTAAGCCTATTCAGTGAACACTGCTATAGAATATTTGAGATTTATTTTTGTTTTTGAAAGACAAAATTAGTCATAAATTCTTATTGTTATTAAAAATTCAAATGTAAAATCATAGACTTTTCACTTGACCTCTTTATTTTTTACTTTCGTACCTTTTATCTTGATTTTTGTCTTGATTACCAATCATATCAACATAATTATTTTCTCTATGTTAATGTGTCAAATGCTTTCAAAATATATTACGATAATAATGTTGATGAATATAGTTTAAGTTTTATTTACTATCTTTTTTGTCTTTAGAAAGTATCCCAGTAAGGATAGACCTGTAATATTCAGACAAAATACAGATTGAAAAGTCAGTTGAAGTCATTCTTCTCTGTGGTGAGATTTGGTATACAGTTACAGTCCTTTTTATTCTCATGATTTTCCAAAATTGTTTTACCTTAATTTGTTTTCTATTTATTCTTTTTATTTTTTTACTTGGTCCATAATTATGGAAAAGATTTCATATGAATCATATTCTGGCTGTTAAATCGCTTCCAGGTTTGGGCATTTTTAAGTACCACTGCAATGAAGAAGTCTTAGCAATCTATCACTTCATATTTCTGACTGGATTATGCTTGAGATCAGTTCCTAGAGTGAGATTATGCTTGAAATCAATTCCTAGAAGTAGGATTATTTGGTGAGAAAACATACACATACACTGTAGAATTTCCCTCTATAGAACTTCTATCATTTTTCCTTCTAATAATGTATAAGAGAACTAGTTCTCCATAGCCTTATGTCAGAATTTATGTTTTTAAACTTTTGTTTAATATCTTTTTAAGCTTTTGGATTTTCTTGGGTGTGTCTTTTTAAAATTTGATAAGAAATGATATGTCAATATTGTTTTATTTTGTATTCCTCTTGTGATTGAGATTGGGGTTATTTTTGTGAGTTTTACTTTGTCTAACAGATGCATTTCATTCTCTGTGAGCTATTGTACATACAGTTCTGCTCATTTTGCTATGGGTTTATTTTGCTAAGGATTTTTCTTTCCCAAATATACCATTATCTTTGGAACACAGTCCAGTTAGGCTTTTGCTTCCACCATTATACCAATAAAGTTACATATTACCTTCAGCAGCTAAAATCAATGATCATTTCCTAGACATTATCTTATCTGACCTGTCAGTAAGGCACATAGCTGACAATGCCCTCCTACCAGAAAGGTAGTTTTCACTAGATTTCTGTCTTGTCATATACACCTATTTTTCCTGTCATCTCATTGCCCTAGAATACTCAATTTCTTGTGTTTTGTACATCCACCTGACCTTTAAATATTGGCATATCCCAGGAATCCGTCCAATTACACTCTAACCCTGAATGGGTTTGGTCAGTTTCACTGCCTTAAACACTCATAGACTGATGATTCTCCAAGACGGACCTTCTACACAGAACTCCAATGCCAGCTACTAAGCTGTGTACTTTCTTCACTTGGATGATCTACAGACATCTCAATATTATCATGACTAAAATCCTTCTCATTAGTATTTCCTAAATCCACTCAGCACTCACATCATATCTCCTAAGGTTTTTTTTTTTTTTTTTTTTTTAATCACCCTTCAAGTAGCATGGGCAAAGCATTTTAGATTTATATTTGACACCTCTTTTTTCTCTTATAATCTGTATCTAATCTCATAGGGGATCTTCTTGGCTCTTTCTTGAAATTATATATCAAATATGACCTCTTTTGATTGTAATTTCTCTCCTGGGTTTTTGCAAAATCCTTCTCACATGTCCTGTAGTTACATTCTTGTTTATTCTAACAGAGCAAAGTTGTCCTTTTAAAATGTATATCCAGTCACATTATTCCTTTGTTCAAAGCATTGCAGTAGTTTCCCGTTTCATTTAAAATGGAAGCCAAGATTCTAACAGTGGTCTCAGACCTTATAATACATTGCCCTGAGATATGACTGAGATGTAGACTCTTTCTCTTTTTCTCTGACATGAGACTAAATTCCAGAGCACTGGCCTCAACAAAAGTAACTTACATTTAAGTGATTCCGCAAATGCTGTCAAAAAAAATAAATCATTTTAAAACTTTGCTTAAAAGTTAGGCATAAAGACAGAGTGCAATAATTATAACTTGAAGAGCTCTAAGAATGTTGCAAAATGTTAATTAAAAAAAACCTGTGGATTAGATACATGTAGCAACATATTAGTTGGTCTATTAACAGTTATTATATCCTTCCTCTGTCCCCAGGTCTCCACTCTTCTGGTTAAAAACAAAGAGATGCTCTCAGAAAATTCTCAGGACTGACATGCCAGTTCCTGCCACCGTTAGAGAGTGGCATTTGGAGTTGGAATATATTTTGTGAATTATAAAGGGAATAAATCTCATTTGTAGTCCATCCAGTACTTTAATTAGAAAAGAAATGAAAAGAGAAAACACAACACGCTGTTTTAAGCCACAAGAACCGAGGGTTGGCAGGAAGTAATTATTGTTCTTGGAGCCACAGCAAATGCCCAGGGCTCAAGTACAGAGCCAGCTCCAAAATTCACTGTATGTGCATCACAAGGTCCTGCTGCAAATGTCACCTTTTACTCTCAGAAATGTGCCTTCTTGTTCACTCTTTCCAAATTTCAAGAGGGCCAATAAAAGGCCTTTCCTCACCTCAGTTTTTGAAGTCACTTTTGTGTGATTTATCTCAAGTTTAACTTCAGTTCTAGAATAATTTCTGGATTGATCTGAAGAAAAAAAACCTCTCACTTTTATGCAATGACTTTAAGGTTAGGAAAAAGTCAAAACACTTAAAATTAGGCTGTAAGTTTCTGTTTAGGTTCTGAAGTTATTTCAGCGTTGTCAGCAACACACCACTTAAAGGATCAGTGAGGTCATTTCAAAGGTCACTGGTCAATTTCTCTTTAATTGTTTGCTATGATTCTGATGTAAACTTTACTGTGCATCAGGAAGGCTGAGCAGTCATTTTAAAAATTCAGATTCCTCAGCTTGCCCTCCCTAGAGTCTGATTTGTTTGATTGGCTATAGGTTCCAGGAATCTGCATTTAAATAAACAAACTAGGGGACTAAGGATCAAACTGGATTCTTCTTTCTTCTCACTCTGACTAGAGGAAGGTTGTTCTGGTGAGAATTACTAAAGACAAGTCAGGGAGACGCTTTGGGGGTTTCCTCAAGAAGGCTTCTCCCTTACCTCTCTTTTTCTCTTGGAAGGTACTTATACTCTTTGAGCATTTGGAATTTGGGTCTTTGTTTCTTTTCTAGCTTCAAGCCATCAAAGAGAATGAAGCAGATTTCCCTAATCCTCCTTCCTTATCCCATCAAGAGAGAAAGACAGACTCCTTCCATCAGAAGACCTTTATTGAAAATCCTCAGGGGTGACAAACAAGGGACAAATGTTGGGAAATTTAAAACATCCTGAATTTTATCAGACCACATAGCTGTGGTTTCAAGTCTGTTTCCCTTCCAAAGAGATGGAAGAAATTTCATGTTTTAACCTTTAATACTCATTCTTAAAACTAGATATCCCCCAACTTTTCTTTCTTCATATACCCTCCCACTTGTTGCTCCAACTTTGGTAAGTGCCCCCAGATCTCTGGATGTCACAGAGTTGTTGTCTTTGTTCAAAGTCTTTTAGTAGTAAAACATATAAGGTAAACTCAATGCACTTAGGAAACTAATTCTCTTAATCAGAAATATTGGAGAAACCAGAACTATTAGGAAGAAGTAACTTCTTTCACAAATCACCCTTTCCTGGCAGCTTGCAGCTAGCACTTCTCTGTCATTCTGAGCAGAAGAGCTTCCTTGGACAAGCCCTAATTTCCTCCACAAATCCTAATAGGTTCAGGTTTTTTAGATTTAGCTTCTACTTTAAAATTCAAATACCCCAAAGGTTTAAACTGACAGTTACTTATTATGATCATGCTGTGAACTAACTCCCTCTTTCCCCACCCTCCTTTTCTTCTTCCATTTTTCCTAGTCACAGCATTTTGGGAGGGTACACCCTTGTTTGGGCCCCAGAGGAACAAGTTGAACAGGAAAGAAATATTTCTAACTCCATGGACAATTTTTTTTTAAATGCATAATTAAGTAACTAAAATATTTTCACGCAATTGTAACTAATTGAAAATGTTAAATAAGAGAATGGCATAGAGACTAACCCTTAACTAACAAATGCAAAAAACAGTGTCTTCATCAGAAAATGTTTTAGAGCTAAGGGCACATCTAAGGAAGAGAGACCCAGGACCAGTTATAAAATGCAGGGCTCTGATAAGGTAAAGAATTGTGGAGGAAAGGCTCACAGGAAAGGAAAGTACTGGTAGGAGAGTGGTGAAAGGACGTGGAGGATGTGGAGGGAGTCTCATTTGGTTATGCTTGGTTTATAATATTGCATTGATTCCTAGTGACAATCTTTTCATTCCCTGTCTTTGCAAGTAAGCACAAAGACCAAAATGATTAACTACTCAGTCTCGACGTTTTGAGAAAGTCAGACTGTGTTCCATGAACTTGAGTTTTCATACTCACCCTCAAATAGTCAAGTACCCTTTAAAAGAAATTATTTTTAAAATAAAAAAAAATAGAGTATTTAACATTTACCCACACATGAATAGTTGGGGGCAGTCCACTCCGTCATGTTTCATTTTTCTTGCACACTTCCATCCGGTATCATTTTCCTCCTGACTGAAAGATTTTCTTCCAGTGTATTGGTGATGAGTTTTTTTAAGCTCTTCACATCTGAAAAAGTCCTTATTTCCCCTTTAATTTTTTTTAAAACTAGGTGTAGAATTCCAAGTTGCCCGTTTTTTTTTTTTTTTTTCAAAGTAATTTAAAGATGTTGCTTCACTCTTTCCTGGTTTGTATTGCTTCTGATGAGAAGATATCTGCCACAGTCTCTATCTTTGTTTCTAAAATATGACACCCATAAGATGACATAATATGTTATGATATAATGTTTTAGTCAGTTTTTTTTTTTTTTTTTTTTTTTTGCTGCTGTGACTAAAAATTCTGACCAGAACAATTTCAGGAAGAAAAGTTTATTTCAGAGCTCATGGTTTCAGAGGTCTTAGTCCATAGAAGGCTGCTCCATTCCTTGGGGGCTCCAGGTGAGAAAGAACATCATGGCAGAAGAGTGGGGCAGAAGAAAGCAGTTCACATGACCATCAGAAAGCAGAGAGAGACTCCATCAGCTAGTTACAAATATATGTCCCCAAGACAGCATCCAATTCCCACCCCCTCCAGCCACACCTTACCACTTCAGTTGCCACTCAGCTAATCCCTATCAGGGGATTAATTCACTGATTGGGTTAAGACTCTTACAACCCAATCATTTCTCCTCTGAACCTTCTTGCATTGTCTTACACGTGAACTTTTAGGGGGCACTAGATCTAAACCATAATATAACATATCATCTTTCTTTAAGATTTTCTCTTTGACCCCAGGTGTGTGTAATTTTATAATATGATTTGTTATAGTTTCCTCTAATATCTCCTGTCCCTAGTGTTTGTTAATCTTCTTGGATCTGTGCCTTTGGAGTCTTTATCACGTTTGAAAATGTCTTGGTCATTATTTCTTCAAATATTTTTCTGTCAATCCCTCTTTTGTGAGAGTTATCATTACACAGATATTTTATATTATAAATTTCCCCATAGACCATGCATATTTTATGCTTTTCTCCTGTGTGTTTCATTCTGGATAGTTTCTATTATTATATCTTCAAGGTGATTGATCTTTTTGTCTGCAGTATCTAATTAATTGTTAGTGTTTCTACTTTACTTTTCATATCAGACATTTTAGTTTCTACTTATAAAACAATAATTTGGATCTTTTTACATCTTATTTATATCTACTTAATATCCTTAATCTTTCATTAACCTACTAAAACATGTGAGATAAGTTAAATGACTTTTAATTTACTTGCCTGCTAATACTATAATCTGCATTATTTATGGGCTCATTTCTGTTGATTTATATTCTTATAATGGGTTGTCTTTTTCCACATCTGATAATCTTTTATTGGATGCCAGACAAAATGACTTTTATCTCATTTGGTGCTCGATATTTTTAAATTCTTTTAAATATTCGTAAGCTTTGTTCTAGGATGCAATTGTCTGAAAATAGTTGGATATTTAATGAATCATTCCTAAGGTTTGTCACGTAGGACTAGATCTTTAGTTTAAGGCTACACTTTCCCTGTTATTGATGCAATTTCCTTTAGAGTACTCTGTCTGGTGCCACATTAAGTACATAAATTTCCACTCCAACTGGTATGAACACAAATTTTTCCCCATGTGAGAGTCAGACTTAGATCCAAAGATGGTTCCCTCTAATCCTTCTGAACAATTCTTTCTCTATCTTCAAGTAGTTTACTCACATGCATGCTTTGATTTGTATTTAGTTTAATACCAAGGGGAGGACTTTCTCTAAGTTTCTAATTTTTTTCTCTTTTTCTGTGCAGCTTTCCTTTCCAGTTCTTTTCCCACTAACTCCAGATGCTCTGGATTCCCCAAATTTTGGGCTCCAAGTCCCCAACTCATAGAGACCATTGAGCTCTGCCTGGGGCCCTCTTCTCTTAGCTGTGTTCTGGTAACTTCTCCAGACAGTAAACAGGGTTGGATGTAGGCCTCATCTCATTTAGTTCCCCTCTTTCAGGTGTCACCATCCTTTGCTGACTGATGTTTAATACCCGAACATTGTTGTTTTCTATATTGTGCCTGGGTTTTAAATAGTTTAGGTAGGAGGACAACTCTGGCATGTTTGGCCAGAAATGAAAATAAGCCCTTATACTTTATCCTGGAACTCACAAGCATGCTGTGTATCTTTGCTATACACAACTTAATCAGAGATTTGTTTAAAATCCTAAGGTTGCTACCTAAAGGTTGCCCAGAAAACAATGACTCATGTTACCTATCCTTTTAGGGACATTGACTATAAAACCTCCAGGTAGACAGTGGCAGCAGAAAGATGAGCAGACACAAACAATGAGATAACTCAAATCCAAGATGCCCACAGAAAGAAAGTGGCAGTCAGAAACCAGGTGTCAGTTGATGTAATCGGTAAGAATGAATCATGGAGCAGAGAAGAGAGGAAAGGAGAGGTGGTATAGGTAGCTGAGTAAAACAGAGAAGCAAGAATTGAGAGAAGGATCATGGGGAAAGTGAACTAGAGATTCGGTTGTGTTCTAAATGATTTTCCCGTTTTCCATGGAACTCATGCTTGAAAGAGTTCCTGATACTCTCTAACTTCTTCCAGAGTCTTTCTAGTAGCTCTCATCATTTGAAGACCTGACCACACTGTTTCCAAAAGAGCTGGAGACCCACGTGTTGCAATTTTGACTATGGCAGTTGGTTGAAACATAAGGCTGGGTGCCAGGCATGAGTACATACTATTAAACTGTTACACAACCATACAGTAGGTCCTTGTAATAAGAGACATGAGTATATGCCTATTTTATTAAGTAGTTATTATCACATCTTTATTACGGACAAGAGAGTTAATTATATAAAGAAAGAAAGAAAGGACAGAAGAAAACACTGTCTTGCAACAAATTATAGGAAGTGATATGATAGTTCAAGAGCATTCATTCTTTAGGTGACAGCTCAGATGTCCCTCTCAGAGATTTTTTGCCTGGTCCCTCCCCTCAATCAAACATCCTGTTATAAACTCTTGTAATACTCTGTATTTTACCTTCATGCATTCACCTCAGTTTATAATTATACAGTTCATGAATGCATAATTAATACATTTTTCCTCTACCTAGATTGTAAGAAGAATATAATAATAATAAATATAATAAATTTTAATGAATAGATGCTGAAAACATGGGAAAACAGAGTTCGTGTGACTATAACTTCTTCTATCCACTTTGAACTGATGACATAATATGGCATTTCTCAGGTTCCCTTACACAGAGATGTGGCCATGTATAGTGGTGTGAGAGTGAGGTGGGTCATTTCCAGACCTGGCCTATTAAGATCTCCCATATGTAATCTCCCAGGAATTTTTCCCTTTTTAGTGTTTAGGTAATGACCCCTCACCTGCCCCCCAACAACACATTACTTTCTTTCCCTTCCTCCAGGTTCAGGCACTACCAGGATAGTAAGTTATAATTCTCTAATGTATAAGGCTTTGAACATTGAGGGACAGATTGCAGGAGAATAGATCTGGTTATTTCCTGAGATTTCTTACTGCTCTCTATAATGCTATTTCTATTTCCCACAGGTACTTACAGGAAAATAATTGACCCTTGTTTACCAAGGCATACATTGTCATAGTGTCTAAGAAACATGATATTGACATTCTGGAATAATTGAGAATTCTATCATCCTATTGGACAAAGTTCCAAACTCCATGACAACAGAGCCCCTGTGAAGCTGATTGCATAAAACTAAAATATGAAAGAAAAAAACACTCATGCAGAGCTCCCGAATATGTTTTCAAAGCCAGCCTTGATAAAAATTCCTGTGGTTGAAGAGTTCAAGATCCCACCTATCAAGTAGAAAAGATACATTCACTCTACCTGTACCAAATGGTACCTTCATCTGTTTGATGAAACCAGGAGTAAAGCAATAGACCAAGTTTTGCTTTTGGAAAAAGAAGATAGATTCAGTCATTGCATATTCTTAATATGCAAATCATTAACTGGTATGTATGTTGTTTAAAAAAATACACAATGGCACAAACAGCCTATGAAGTCAAAACTTGTGTCTGAACTTCATTTATTAAATTAGTTAAATAATTAGTATATTTAGTTTTTCAGACCACCAAATATTTCATTGGAGAAAATAATAACCTTTTTTAAAAAATAATCATTGTTTTCAATAGACAGTCATGAAATATCTCTGTGAGCTGGTACTATATAGTACTGACCTCATAGGTAAAGAAGACATGGCTCCTGTCCTCATGTAGTTCATAGTTCAGCTGCAGATATCAATTACAAACATACGGAGATAATATCAAAGATATTGAAGACAAGTGGGAAAAGTTTAAGAATGTAGTAATTTTTAGAATGATCCATTTTATTATTTTAAAATTTGATCCTGAAAATTTAATTGGTCTTAATCTCATGAGGGTGTCATTATGATTTAGAAATCATTATGTTTTGAAATCAGACTAATTGTCGCCTCAAATTCAGTTATTGATGTGAAAGAACAGGAAGAAAGTTTAGTGAAATAGTAGGGGAAACTCCTGTCAACACTATCTTGTAGGCCATTTAGTTGCAAATGGCAAAACAACTAAAAAAAAATGATGTCCTTGTAATAGTAATTGAGTAGTGCATTTGGAGGAAAACTCATATTGAGATGATTTTCAAAATTAAAATTTGACATTTTTGTGAGACTTGATATCTCAAAGAAGAAGAAGCCTAAACAGCCTAAACAGCCAATTTTGCTTTTCTATTTCTTTATTTTCCATTTTCTAGACTTCTTTTGTACTTATTGCCTCATTTAACTTGTAAGAAAAGATAAGGGCACACAATCAAAGAACCCTGCCATCCAAAATAACTCACAATTTCTACAGTTAGAGCACTTTCTAATCTCAGCACGAATAAAATATCTGTAGCTGGACCATTAAGGGAGATGAATGATTTGCTTAATATATTTTAATGGATTACTGGTTGGCAACCCCTCATCTGATGCTTTCTAAACAGGATGCGTTCTAAACTGGAAGACTCAGAGAATAGCAGCCCCAGGCCATGGCAAAATCAAGTTGGCACTCAGTCCTTTTGATCTGCAGTCTTTTGATACAGTTTGAAAAGTTACCGTGGCAACAGATTATGTCACCTGAAGTTGAAGAACATTGAAGATGTCAGAGGAAATGAGTAATCCTTACCTGGAGAAGTAAGACAAGTAGCCTACGCCTCTTACCAGAAAGTGACAATGATGGCTACATCATTCATTATTCTTCTCTTTTATTAAAAGAACATATATGGTTATGGCATTTGCTATTAATGAGCATGTTTAAGACAAACCATAAGAATCACGTTTAAGGTATTCCTATGATCTCTTGCAAAGTATACATTAAGCTCAAATTTAGACATTCTTTTTATTTAAAACCAAAGAGAAAAATTGGCAACATTAATCTTTGTTTTTGGAACCTAATGATTTACATTTGAACAAGTAGTTTGACTTCCGATACATATGCTACAATTTGATGCACTGGAGAGCATTTTAAGACGTGGTAATAATGATGCAAACATTCTTTCATTGGAAAGATAAAGTGAATTAAGATAATTTTTATAAAATTGTAATCAATGATTTTCATTAAAGTGCGTGTACGATAACAAAAATATATTTAAAATGCTGTGATGACAGTGTTGAATAAAGTTGTTTAAGGTGATGTATACATACAAACACATACATTTATATTTATAAACTTACAGACATAAAATAGAAAATTGTTTCTAAAAGTACAGTTGCCTTTATTTTTGTAAATATATTTTCTTTAGTTCATAGGCTCAAACCAAGGTTGTATAGTTTTTTAACTACCCAATTTTGTAAATAATTCCACCTCAGGTTATTTAGTTTTGAAATGTCTTACTTATAGGCAGATTTCAAAAAGGAAAAAAATAAATTCAGCTTTTTTGAAAAGTTAGAATGGAGAGCACATGGTATTTTTGAAGGCCACTAAGCAATTATTTCACTGGCACCTTAAAACAAACAAATGAAAAACACCAAACCCAAATGACAAACAAAACATCTTCAGTACCTATGATCACTGAATGTGATTGCATATTTTGTCATGCCAGACTTCCATTTCAGGAAGGCGAACTTGAAATCTGTATGTAATTTTTATATAATGAGGTCCCACTTGTCTTGGTTTCCTGATGCATAATTTTTTGGTACCTTGCACTGTCAGCTTTGCCCCCATCGACAGGGAGAACTACCTGTTGATAAATACCCTTCCAGATCTTGATGTAGGGCAAGTAGGCAAAACAGAGAGGAGAAAAATATTACCCTGGATAAAATATTTTTAAAGCTGTTAGCCTTCGGGTACTGTATGAATAATGACCATTATGTTTTGTTTTATTTTGTTTTTCGGCATCAAACCATTTTTCTCTATCCCAATTGTGAATCCTCCATGTCTAAGACTGGATTAAGTGTCTTTCCTCTGTGCTTCCATAGTACCTTGTACAGGTCTCCTGTGGTCTTAGTCAGTTACCTGATAAGCTGCCCTTCTGTGTGCTTGGTGCTTAGCACAATTCAATGATCAACATATTGGACCCTGTGTTTTATCATTTCCAACATGTGCATTTTTACATCACCAATGCATATATCCTAGAGTTAATGTTGACTTTTGGAGGACCACAATCATTCCTGAAACAACAACAACAACAATAAAAATGTTGTTTATGCAGAGCAGTGGAGTGTCATTTGATTTTATTGAAGCATTTATTAATCATTTCAGGAATACTCACAATTCTTTCCTGCAAAGCAATCACCCGCTGCCTTGTGTCCTTGCTCCTTCAAAGTGTGACCCACAAACCAGCAGCACCATGGTGGCTTGGGAGCTTGTTAGAATTACAGGATCTCAGGCCCCACTCCAGACATTGGGAATCACACTCTGTGTTTTCAAAAAAAATCCCAACTTTACATGTCTATTAACATTTGAAAAGCACTGCTTGATAGAGAAAGAAAGAAATAAGAAAGGAAAATATAACTAGATGGATCTGAGTCCTATTTTCGTAACAGTGATTTGTGGAGGAGGATCTTTCACATGCTGAGAGCTGTAGCTCAAGACAGGAAAACCGCCACATGTGCCAATAGGAGAAAATTTAGAAACGAGCACAGGCTGGTGTTAGCCATTCATATGTGGCACGTGCCTTTTGCTAAGGCATTGTCTCACTGTTTAGTTTGCAGCCTGTTTTCTCCAATGATATTTATATCAATGTTGTATCTTCTGAACCTTGGCATCATGCATTCAATAATTCATGGTGTTCCTTCCCTGCCTGCAAGAAGACCTCTCTAAGGCAGGGGTAGGGTTTTGAATCCAGCTGCCCCCAGCACCCAGCCAGTAGTGTCTATGAGCTAGTGGGCACGTCATACTATTTTCAGAAGGGAGAAAATATTTTTTTCTTTTTTGTACATTAGTATATGGAGTTGTTTGTATTAAATGTGTACTGAAAGATGTTTTGAAATATACATTATATATACATACATAGAGGAATAAATAAAAATAGCTAGTTACCATATGTTTTACCTCACATAGTTATCATTTTGTAGTGAGAATACTTTCAATAGGCTCTCATGAGTTTTCAAGAATACAATATTCTGCTAATTAGAATCACCACAGTGGACACTTTTAAAACTTTGTTTCCTTTGAAAAAATGTAGCTAATATTCCTGAGCAGTATTGATCCAAATTATTTAATCCTATGAACCTGGTAGGTGTGATAATTTGCAATTTTCTGTTATAAACTAGGACCAAGAGAAACAGTAAATAAAATATTATTTATACATGTTTTGCATATGATTTATGCAGAGCCTGGGACAGGGAGTCCAGAACCCAAGTTTCACTTCTAGGCTCATGAGCCTCGGGCAGTTCTCTACCTGTCTGCACTTTCACCTCCTTGTTGTTCTAATGAATTGGGCCTAGGGGCTCTGCAAGGTGAGCCCTGTCTGCTTCCCAGGCCCAGCCCACAGGATGAGGGCTGTGTCCTGTCTCCCGAAACCCTCACTGTCTATCCGTGTATCCTTTATTTGCTTTCTTATTTATAAACTTGCAGATAAAAAAGAAAACATTAAGTGTTAGGGTCAAATGTTTGTCCATAGAGTGTTCATTGACACACCTTGCAAGGCTTATGGTTGATATTAAATACATAATTTAAATGAATAAAATGAAGAAGTTAAACAGAACATTTGAACCATGTTTTGTTCTGTTTTTAATAGTTTTTTTTTCCTCCAGGGCGGGGTGGGTGGGGATTGAATTCAGAGGTGCTTGAACACTGAGCCACATTTCCAGCCTTGTATTATATTTTAAAGACACTGTCTCACGGAGTTGCTTAGCACCTCAATTTTGCTAAGGCTGGCTTTGTACTCATCATTCTCCTGTTTTAGCCTCCCAAGCAGCTGTGATTACAGGCATGTGCCACTGCTCTGGCTGTTTCTAATAGTTTTAATCTTAGCCAACTATTTAGAATTAAGAATATTCTGCTCTTGAGATTAAACCCTTTTTTGTATCATTGAGCAAAATATTCTCTCTCTCTTCTTCCCCCGCACCTCTCTCTCAACAGATTGTGGAAAAAATGGCAGCTCCATACATGTTCCAAAGCTTAAAAAGACCATTTATGGTTATAAAGGTGGAGTGTAGCTAGGAAGAGGACATGTGAAAAAATATCAGGGTTTACTTTACATTTCAAGCAAATGAACAAGTCAAAGTCCCATAAAAGAAAATTAGTCATACAAGTATTGGTAGATTTAAAGTCTCAAGTCTATCTAGTACTTAATAGTACTTTTACCTAGTACTATTATCACTTAATAGTACTGAGCACTTAATAGTATTTAAATTGACGACTAAGTTTTCATGTTTGTGAATCACATATTTTCAGTAAATTGGTTAAGCTAGAATTGGAAAGAAAGGGACTAAATACAAACACAACTAAAATGAAAATAGAATCTTTAACTCCAGATTTGACTTTTCTACTATACTCCCATAAATGACTTGATTAGAGTCACAGGTCTTGATTTATTATCTTTCAGAGGTGATTATCATGTGTGTTCAGAGAACTTATGTTAAGTCTAAACTTAGGGGTTATTTGAAATTAAGTTAAAAACCTCACCTTGGTTGATTTTCTTGGAAATTGGTTAAAGTGCTGTTTTGTAATTACTTACTATTCAAAATTTAGAATGATCTACTTCCAGAAAAATGTAAATCAACATGCATTTCTGCATTTTCAAAAGGATAAGATTTTTGGACTATGTAAATATCCTTAAACCCCTTAAGGACTATCCAATAATCAGATAATTTTTTTCCTTTTCCTGTTCATCAAAATTTTTTTCCTCATCTTTCTCCTTATACTTTTATTGCTTATTACATCACTCCTTTTCCTTTACTGAGCTTATATTTCTTTGACAACTAGTTTATTTAAATTTTTGCTTCCTAGATGTGAAAAGGTGGATCATTACTAGATTAAGTTTCTTTCCTCAAAAAGTATCTTTTGAAGTAAATTTCTTTCTCAGAAACAAACTTGGTTAATAATTCTAAGAAAGATATGAAGAGATATTAGAAGGCCAGAGTAGCAGAGCTAGAGAGAATCTTAAAGATCAGGTAGTCTAGAGGCTGTAACTGGTGACCCTCAGACCCACACATTTTTTTTTTTTTAATAGCTTTGTTGAAATGTAATATTTACCCATAACTCAAAATTCACTTTACTCTTCCTTCTTTCTTTCTCTCTCTCTCTCTCTCTCTCTCTCTCTCTCTCTCTCTCTCTCTCTTTCTTGGTAATACTAGGGATTGAGCCCAACGATGCTATACAACTAAACTAAACCGCCAACATTTTTATTTTTTAACTTGTGTTGCTAAATGAATTAAGCTTCCCAGTCTGGCCTTCAACTTGCAATTCTCCTGCCTCAGCCTCCTGAGTAGTTTGTATTATAGGCATGGGCCACCATGCTGGGCTTTACTCACATTTTTAATGGATTTAGTTTCAGCACTCTAAAATTTTGATTTATCTTGAAAAACTAATTCATTTAGCAACACAAGATCTAACTTTCTTATGTCAAAATTGGTGGCATTATTATATTTTTTTTAGGTTTTCGAGGTTGACATAGACTCCTCCATTCCTGTCTTCGTGCTGCTATACAAAATAGCTGACACTGAGTGTTTTATAAACAACAGAAAGTTGAATCTAGAGGCTGAAAAGACCAAGATAAAGGTGTTGACTGATTCGATGTCTGGTGGGCACCTGGTCTATGATTCCAAGATGGTGCTTTGGACGCTGAGTCCCTTGGAGGGGGTACACGTGGCAGAAAAACAGAAAGAGAAAAAAAAAGTCTGAAAGTTCTCTGAAGTTACTCTTATAGGTATATAAATCCACTCATGAGGACAGAGCCATGGTGACTTAATCACTTCCCCAAAGGCCTCACCTTTTAATCACCTCAATACAATCACATACAAATTTTTAATATATATATATATATATATATATATATATATATATATATATATATATATATATATATATTAGTTGTAGATGGACATAATAACTTAATTTTATTTATTTTTATAATGGGTTCTGAGGATTAAACCCAGTGCCTCCTGCGTTCCAGGCAAGCATTCTACCACTGAGCCACAGTCCGAGCCCCACATATGAATTTTGGAGGTACATACACATTAAAGTCATACCAATATCTTGTGGTCTTATACTCAGCCTGCTCCATTTGTTAAATGGTCATCACAATCCTGTAGGCATTACATCTGTGACACTTGATCTAGTTAAATCCTCATTTAATAAGCAAATCCACTTGGTCTTAATGAGGTGAAAGGATTCATGCAAGTAAATTGAAAACAATTTATACCTATTAAATGTTACTAAAATTACTCTAAGACAGGCTTTAATTATGAACCTTAATGCCAGAATTCATGTAACTCCATTCGTATGCTTCCAAATTGCTTTCATGAAACACTAATGGGTTTCAATCTGCAATTGGAAAACATTGTGCCAAATAATGAATTGATTTACAACAGACTCCCCAATCTGCTCATAAACATAAGTTTTAAGAATTAATTTAGAGGAAAAGGTAGGTAGTATATGAGTAATCATAGCAGTAACAACAGCAATGCTAACTTTCACTGAGAACTTGCTAAGTGGAGGATACCATTCAGAGACACCATTGAGGGCTGGGGCTGGGCTAGGGCTCAGCGGTAGCCTACTTGTCAGGCACTGGGTTCAATTCTCCCCACTGCATATAAATAAATAAAGATCTACCAACAACTTAAAGAAAAAATAAGAGACAGCAGTGAGGAGGAGGATTCAGTGAATGACAAGGTAGAGTCAAAAGTCAAGCTATCATGAATGAATGATTTCATTTGTGTAACATTAATGAAAAAGAAAGGATTTTTAAAATTTATTTTGAACTAGTAGGGAAGTTTAAGACTCCAGAACTGTGCTGTCCAATATGGTTAGGTTTCCATTTGAATTAAATAAATTAAATAAATTAAAAATTTCTTATTTTAGTCACATTGGTCACATTTTAAATAATAACCACGTGTGACTACCAGCTACCATTTGAAATACGAGAGAGAGAGAGAGAGAGAGAGAGAGAGAGAGAGAGAGAGAGAGAGAGAGCGCACTTTTCTATTTTCCTTGTAAGATTTTTTGGACTGTACTACTCTATTAATATTTTCTTTTGAAGTTTTAAAATCATGTTTGAAGACAAATTAAAATTGCCATATACCAACTATATACAAAGAAACTCATGTATATTTTATAGTCTCTTATAAAATACAATAAGGGGGGCTGGGGTTGTGGTTTAGCAGTAGAGCGCTTGCCTAGCCTGTGCAAGGCCCTGGGTTTGATCCTTAGAACCACATTAAAAAATAAATATATAAATAAAATGAAGGTATTGTGTCCAACTATAACTAAAAAATTAAAAAAAAATACAATAATGAATAATTGTCATCAGTCAGTCAATATCTATTTCTTTTAAAGAAATTGAAAAGTAAACTCATGTGAACTAAGTGAGTTGGTCGTGGAGTTAAATTTGTTTTCTTTAGGCTAATATTTCAGACTTCCCTTTACTTTAAGTGCAATTGTATGAAACGATTAGCTAGAGTGGGTGTCAAGTGACTCTCTTGTTTCATGAAATAATTGGGACAAAGGCAAGTGTTGTTGATACCTGAAGGAATTTTCCTGGAGGCTTATCTAAGCTGCAAAATGCAAGCCTCTGTCTCCATCAAAATAGTGAATTTCCTGGAACAATTTCTCAAAGCAAAAGAATTTTGACAGGTAGACACATACAGTCTGATTTTCAAACCACCATTGCCCTTTTAATGGAGGACACATTAATTTGGTGCTATATTTGGAAATTGAAGAAATTATTTCCTAGATATTAGAATTTATCTAACACAAATGACAGAATAACTAATCCATCTTACCATATTTCCCCTAATGTGTTATCTTACTTTGGAGAAGAATGGTCTAGAAGCAACATAACTCTGCAATTTCTCTGCTCAGATTTTAGGTCCAAAGTGCTATGTCTCCCCATCTTTATCCAAACATATCAGAATGCACATTCCTCAGACTGGTACTTTTCTGTTTTGTTGACTACAACTCACAGTGAGCAGGACATTTTACAGTGGGACCACGGAAAAACATCGGAAGTAGAAGTTTCACAAATAATATTTATCCTTAGACATATAAGTATCCTTATAAATATATAAACCTTTAATGGGGTTCCTGCTAATATATTCTATTTATTCCATTGTATATCTTTATTTTAAAGTGCTACTTGAGACCCGCTGAATTGGTATCAGGACTACTACAATCTACTGTTTGAAAAATACTGCCCTGAGCAATACTGTAATTATCTGTATCCATTCCTGGATAGGAAGACTCCATGAAAATTGATTAAAATATGCAAAAACATGATAGCTCATGCAGATCTGTCCATCTTTTTGAAACATGGATGGAAATACTTTCCTGCTGCTGCACTTTTGACCTGAGCTTTCCTGATGATTTGTTGGGACTGATGTTTCCACTTGCCAGAAGTTCAAAAGCTCTTCTCACAACCAGCTCGTTAATGTTTCCACTCGCCAGAAACGAGTTCAAAGGCCTTTCTGAAACAAGCTCATTATGACTTGGAAGATAAATGTGTGCACCTTTTATAGTGAGCTATTACCGTGAATTCTTTCTCCTTTCCTTATAATCTCTTGCAGTTTACTTGTAGTCAAGTTATAAAGACAGAAAAGCTGATTCTGCAGAGGCAGGGAAACATGCCATCCGAAAAGTTCTATAGAGCGAACACTACCTTGATGATTCCTGAGAACAGAACCTTTTTTCATCAGTTTGTATCACAAATTTTATAGTTTAAAAAATTGATTTAATCACAATATGCATATTTAAATTACTTCAAAACTTCAGTTGCTATCAGGTCTGTTTTCAACAACCATTGTAACAAATTTTCTACAGAGAAAAAAAGTTTTACTAGTCTTTGGAGTCTCTTATGCTATTGCTACTTTATTTGTTACTAGTACCTTGCAGTCTATGGTGCATTTTTGTTATGTTAATTATTATTACCAATTAATAAAAATTTTCATAATGATCCCAAAGCCTCATAAAATGTCTCCATTTTACAAGTATATTAGCTCTAAGGAATAGAAGATAGTAATTGACCAGAGAAAATTAAGTTCCTGTCTTATCTCTGCTAATGATCAAGAAGGTAAGTCCCGGGAAAGTAACTTGGTTTCCTTGTTAAATACACAGGATTACCTCTCATTTAAGAGAGATAATTTCAATTAAGCTTTCTAGCTCAGCAATAGGAACAAAACAGGTTCTGGAATGCTTGCTTTGTCTGTGAGGCTCATGAGTTTTTAAGACTTCACAGCCAGCTTCCTCCTTGCCTTCTGTCAGGTAGCCTGTGTCCTTTATAATGAAATTGGTAATATTACTTAATTTAATAAAAATTAAAAATCTGACAAGTTAAAACTGCATATAAGTTAAGAAATTGAGAAATCAATGAATTAACACTAAAGAGAAGGGATCATAAAGAAAAAAGCATTTCATTAATCTCCACTGATTTAGGTGATAAATTTTTCCAGCTTAGTGAATTTATATTTTTTCCAACCTGTTAACGTGGTTTTCCTTATACAATAGATGGCCAAAAGAGACAGATATGAAAGGACATTGGAATTACTAGTAAAGTAAGGAGCGGAAAATAACACTCCCATTGCTCCCATTAATACATAATTTATCCCTGTCAAATAAAGACATATTCCATTTCAAAAAAAAAAAAAAAAAAAGAAACCACTTCAAATGTAAGATAGACTAAGGATCTTCCAGGAACATCCAATGCATGTCTCTCTGCTTCATATCAGGGATGTCACCAGGTGCTTTCACACACTGATGGTGGTGATTGTGGTGAAGGTGGGCATGGCAATTATGGAGATCTTATAGTGTTCCAGGCATTCTCCTAAAAGTGTACAGGGGTTAAGAAGTCAAATCCCCCATAATTATAAGCAGGACCACTGTTGTGCTGAATAGGAAACTGAGAAAGAGAAAGGGTAAGTAACTTATTTGCCCAACACAGTAGTAAGTATAGAAGCTGGAATCAAGCCCCAAAATGTGATTTCACTATTTATTATCTTAACTAATGCTCACAACAGCTCTTCAAGATAAAGGAGAAAAGGCTGTCTTACATTCCGTAGCTAAGGAGCTGAATGAGCCGGAGCTTCAAGAGGAGATGCTCCTGCAATGTTGCTATAAATATTGTTACCAAGATAATAAGTAGGTGAGCTTGGATTTAAGCCCAGGTCTTTTGACTTTAATTCCCACGCACTTCATATGCACGTGCGCGTGCACACACACACGCACACACACACACACAAAAACATACTATATGTATATATGCACACATATGCTCTATATACACACACATGTGCACACATAGACATGGTGTGTGTTTATGTATATGGATATTGTGTGTATGTATATGTGTGTATGTAAATGTATTATTTTTTCAGGGATAGAAGGAACTTAGACACCTGTAAGTAGTAGTCAGACAAATGGGATATTTCTTTCTATAACCGGTGGATTTTTGTATCTCTTTTATTCAGGTGTACTTTCGTTGATTTCATTTTTGATATAGGACTTCTTAAGAGTCAGACAAATGTGTATTTCTCTCTGCTCTCCAATATCTTACAACAAAAATTCTGATACGTATTTTATCACACCTAGACTCTAGGCATCAAATACATTTTAAAATATATTTGACTGATAAAGAACAGAGTTGGCTGTTTTGACAGTTTCACCACAGTTCATCTCTCAGTTAAGCTATTCTGATTTAGTTAGCTGTCTTCCTACACTTCAGAAGTATAATGGCAGGCATTGTAGTTTATGCTTCTGTTCATCCGCTGCATATACCTGACCCACATGATAGGAATATGTGGCTCTTCATTTACAGCTTTTTGTCTTAGCAAGCCACAGCCAATAGCATCCAGATAGGAACACATTTCCACAAAACAATAAGGAACATTTCATTTCTCAAAGCTTATCTGTGAAAAGAAATGAATTTACTAGGAAGTAAGAAGACCAAGATCTAGGTAAAAACCTTCCCTTATCCTTAAATATCGTCTCAAGGAAAAAAAATGATTTCTAGTCAAGGAAAGTTACCCGGTCTCACCAACCTCCCATTTGGGATCTTTCTCTCTTCTTGTCTGTAAACTGCCTTGCCTCAAAGTTGTAACACTTGACATGCAGTGGTGATTGTGCTTGTAGAAATGACCGGTGTACTGAAAAACATCCCATGGAAGGTTGCAATGCTTGTCTGAGAGATGCATTTTAAACCTTTAGCTGGAGTCTTTCTCTTCATTGGTGAGGACAAAAGGAAAAGTGATACCAGAGACTCATGATTTATTTTACTTCTTTGGAATGTTCATAAAGTGAAAGCTGAATGGTCTCCCACTACCTCCTGGTTGGGTTGGTGTCTGGTAGGGAGACTCCAGAAGAGGCTACGCTCTCTTGAAAATCTTGTTCTCTGTCTGGAAAACCTCTCCTTCACTTCTCTCCTAACTTGGCTTTGTTAAAACTCCACCCATGTCAAGTGACCTGTCACCAACCAAACCAATTTTATATTTTGGATGGCCAAGGTCCAGTGAAGCCATCTAAGAGCTAATGGGATCCATGTTGATTTCTTTTAAACACTTTCTTTCTAATACATCCAGAGAGCCCTTCCATTAAAGCTGTTTGGAGGGAACTTGTAGCATACCCTGCCTCTGGAGCTGCCCCGGGTTTCACCCTTCTGCCCTCCAGGTGGGTACTGCCATGGTGTCCTGGGCTCCCACGAGGAAGCGAGTATCCTGGTAAAACATAACTCAATCTCAAGAGATTCTAGCTTTCCCTTTAAAAAGTTAATCTCCTTAAGAGCACATTCAAACCATTTCTGTATATCTTGTGGATAGCATTCACATCTTTCATGGTGGAGATAGAACATGAATGACCTGCAGAATTTAATTTTTTTTTTTTTTATGGTGCTGGGGATTGAATCCAGGGTCTTGTGCATGCGAGGCAAGCACTCTACCAACTGAATTATATCCCTATCCCATAATTTAAGTTTTGACTGAAAATCTGGGATTATTTGCCTTACTGGACCTTGGCCATCCAAAATATAAAATGTGGATTACTCTAATATTTAAAATTCTTGCTTGAAAACCACCTCCTCTTAACATCAAATATGCTCTAATGATATGTAAATATTTGAATCACACAAATAAATGAAGACACAGAGAAAAAGGTCTAGTCCACCTAGTAAAAATTTTAAAGTTTCAACAATTTGTAACCTCTATTGATATTCTTGCAACATGCAAAAAAACCCAAAAAACATACCTGTGGTCACTATCCTTTTGATGATCACATAAAATTTTTGAAAATTATATTTTCTGCTCTAAGTACTGAAGAAACTTTTATATTGCTATATTTGAATATGGCTTAGATTTAAGAAAAAAATTTTGGTTATTTCAAAAACACCTATTGAAATAAGACTATGTTTTGTTTATTAGTTTATGTTTTCAACTTTTAAAAAATTCTGAAAACTTCTTAAAGCTTTCATTTATTGATCTTTATTTCCCGGTAAAATCTAAAGGAATCTAATAAACCATTTCAACATAAAATTATAAAAGAAAAAATATAAGGCAGAGCTCTCAAGAATGGGAGCTGAGCTCACTTTTATGATCATTATATCATGGACTACTTTTCAATTTCATCAGATAAAAGAAATTACAAAAATTCCCGGATTTAATAAAGAATTCTTGCTTTAGCATTGCTGCATTTCATATGTTTTTCAATAGTTTTCAAATATCACCAGTCTACTTCTTAGTGCCCTTGACCAAAACAGACTGATAAAAATAAAAATCAAAGGAACTCATATTAGCTACCCCTCAACCTGTTTTATGTTCAGTGATTTCATATATGTTTGAAAATGAGCCAATTTTCTTGAAACTTGGAATTACACTAAAAAAGAGAGGCAAAATAGTTAAAAATATTATTCTTCTGGTGTAGTTTTTTTTTTCTTAAACAAATATTTTTTTTAGATCTCTTGGTTACAATTGGATCAGTGTTTGGTATTTGCTCAAGATTGTGAAACAAAGGGAAAATTCTGTGAATACTCTGTACGTCTTTCAAAACTAAATGCTTTCAAGTATGAAGGAAGTTTACAAGACATGGATATCCTTCAAAATTTTTCTTGCTCTTCATCAAAATCTCTTGGTTTCATAAATTCAAATGATTCTGTGATTATTGTCACTATTAGAAGGCAATCATTTTCAAAACTTTCACAAAGGAGCAAAGATGACACAATACAGTGAAGATAGTCTTTTTAATAAATGGTATTAGAACAACTGGGCATCCATATATTGAAATAAATTAGACTCGTATTTTACGCCTATCACAAAAAATGAGCTCAAAGTGGACCATAGACCGAAGTGTTAAATGTGAAACAATAAAACTGCCAGAAAATAACACAGGAGAAGACTTAGATTTGTTGAATGATGATAACATTTGAGACCCAAAATCAAAGGCACAATTTATAAATTTATAAATTAAATAATTGGTAAGCTGGAATTCATTAAAATTGAGCCTCTACCACCCCCTTTTTTGTGTGTGTGTGTGTGTGTGTTGTTGTTGTTTTTGTTTTTATAGCAGGGATTGAACACAGGGGTGCTTTTTTACCACTGAGCCATATCTCCCTTTTATTTAGAGACAGGGTCTCAATAAGTTGCTTAAGTCCTCACTACGTTGCAGAGGCTGACTTTGAGCTCATGATCCTCCTGCCTCAACCTCCTGAGCCACTGGGATTACAGGTGTGCACCACTGTGTGGCAAAACTGAACACCTTTGTCCTGTGAAAGACATTGTTAAGAGAATGAGAAGACGGGCCATAGGTCAAAAGAGACTATTCATAAAAGACACAACTGATAAAGGACTGTTACCCAAAATATACAAAAAAAAAAATTGTTAAAAAACAGCAGTAAAAAAAAAAAAATCAAACATTCCCATATTCCCATTTTAAAATACACTGAAGACCTGAACAAATACCTCACCAAAGATTAAATATAGATGGCAAATAACCATATGAAAATATGCTCCATATGATTTGTCATTAGGGAGATGCAAATTAAAACAATAATGAGATACCACTAGGTACCTACTAGAAGGGCAGAAATCCAGAACACTGCAACAGCAAATGCTGCCAGGTCCTCCTTCAGAGGAGCAGGATGCTCTGACCCATTGTGAAGTGATTACTTTTCCCTTCCCTCTGCCAGAAGCATGAGGGGAATTTCCTCAGATACTTCTCCTGGGACCTTGGTCAATCTCCTGGAGATGAGCAAGTGCTGAGGCTCCTGAAGGCTGAGGCTCCTGAAGACCGAGTCCTGCTGGAGTCTTTGACTCAGAATTGACCCCACTGCCCTGCAGTTCCTGAGCTGTAGTGTAGGTCTTCCTACCCTGGCTCAAGTTCCTACAGAGGCCTCTGCTAGAGGGTTCTGCCCTCATATTGTGATTCTCTGTATTCAACTGTTTCTCTTTAGGGGAATGGTTTACCCTGACTTCTCTGATTGGTCCAAGAAGAGTTGTTACTTTTTCAGTTTGTTTGGCTTTTTACTTGTAAGAGTGGAGGGATGATTTCTTACATGCTGGACTGTAATAGTCATTAATTTTTAAATTTTCCAAGCAGGTTGCATAGACCAGAAACTGGGTAGTTTGTATTTATAGCTCTATCCCCAGGACCTGGAAAAGTATGTGACTTGTAAGAGATTCTTGACAAAGATTTACTGTTTAGTAACAAATAAATTAATGAATGGATGGATAAATGAATAGTGTCAGATCACATCTACTACCTTTTAAAACCTACTGTATCTTATTGTACTGAATATTCAATACTTTTAATGATTTTTATTTTACTATTAGACATACTTTATTTTAGCATTTAATGATCCTCAAGTCTCTCAAAACATTTTATTTTTTATTTTTATTTTTTTACATAGAGTATATTTTGACATAGTATACATACATGGACTATTAGAATCCCATTCTTGTGGTTATACATGATGTGGAGTTTCACTGCTGGTGTGTTTGTATATGAACATAGGAAAGTTATGCCCAATTCATTCTACTATCTTACTTATTTCCCCTCCCTTCCCTTCATTTCCCTTTGTCTAATCCACTGAACTGCTATTCTTCCCTCTGCCTCCTTATTGTGTGTTAGCATCCACATATCAGAGAGAACAATGGTCTTTGGTTTGGGGGGAACTGGCTTATTTCAGTTAGCATAAAAGTCTCCAGACCCATCCATTTACTGGCAAATATCATAAAGTGGTTTTTTTATGGCCAAGTAATATTCCATGTATATATGTACCACATTTTCTTTATCCATTCATACGTGGAAAAACACCTAACTTGTTTCCATCGTTTAACTATTGTGAATTGAGCTGCTATCAATATCGCTGTGGCTGTGTCTCTGTGGTATGCTGACTTTAAGTTCTTTGGGTATAGAAAGAGGAGTGGGGTAACTGGGTTAAATGGTGTTGTATTCCAAGTTTTCTGAGGACTCTCAATGCTGTTTCGGAGAGTGGATACACCAATTTTGCAGTCCCACTAACAAGGTGTAGGGGTACCCTTCCCCTCAAAAATTTTCTAGTCATTTTCCAATCTTTGCTCCCTCAGCCTCAGCTTCCTCATACATGTCTTTCTGTGGGTTTCTTTCTTGGCTTAATATTGTTTCTCGGAACACTTCTTAGCATATCGTTCAGATTTCCTTTCACTATCAAGTCTCTTGAAAACATATGTTTTCCTGTTTTTCATTTTATGTATCTCTAGAAAGAATTCTTTTGGTAAACAGAAAAAGTGGACTTACACGTACGTTGCAGCCACCTCTCAGGGAGGAATCAGTGGGTCACTAAGTATCTGACAAGAGTTTCTAAGTTAAGCAGCCTGTCCCCCAAGGAACAATGCTCCTTGATATTGGTACTTTAGATGAACAGGAAAACACATGGTATCTTCCACACAAAAAGGGAACATGAAGCAGTGAGTTGGTTTAAAAGTCTCTTAATATAGTCCATGACATGACAGTTCTCCAGCCAGAGGACACTCTTCCCTTGAATGTAAACATCCAAATAAATTAAAAATGCTCCAAACATTCCTGAAATGGTGATCTTTACTTCTGATCTTGTGAGCTGCCCAATAAGCAGTTTATAATTTAAATTTTAAATGGGCTGTCCATGAAGTCATACCCATTCTTTTTTATTTCAAAATAAAAACATTTGAATTCCGTTTTTATTTTCAACTTTCCTTTAAGCAATTTGTTGAGATTTAAGGTCTTCACATTTAGCAAAAACAAAACAAAACAAAACAAAACAAAAAAAAAAAAAACAAACAGGATATCCGGTTATTCAGAGGTTCAGAGAAACAATAAGTACATTTTGGTATATGTGTATTCCATGCAATATTTGTCCCATGTGGTATTTGGGACAAACTTACATTAAAATTATTTCTGTTTTATTGAAATTCAAATTTCACTGTCTATTCTGCATTTCTTTCAGGCAATCTTACTCAAGGTATACATCTTCTAGAGACAGGGTGGGTAGATGTTTAAGGAATTAATGTTCTTTGTTTTGCTTAGATGAAGAACTTGATTGCAGTTTATGTGAAGAATATTTTTTGATGAAAGGATGAGCTAAATTATGCAGAGGCCAAGTGAGTGAGTCAGAATCGCTGCAGGAAGAATCTTGATTAGGTTTAAGGAAAGCTATGTTGGTTAAATAGGTACTAGGTTTTGCATCTATTTCCTTGAAATGTATTTTTCTCCCAAACTAACCTTTTCATGATCTTAGATCCTCTGAGATATTGCTGACTTGCACACTCAAAGACATCTTAGGTATAAAGATGAGGTATTTTAAACTATGGACAAAAGTAGATTGAATCTATATGAAAGCTTAGATTGTTCATAACGATAAGTAACTGGTTATGACTGAAAGCCCTGTTCAGTAGAAATCTTTGTAGGACCTAGAATCTAAGAAGAGTATTCCAGAGAAAAGTGCATAATATTTTTAAATGTAGTTGGTTTTTCCCTTTTTAAAATTTGTTCTAATTAGTTATACATGACAGTAGAATGTTTTGACACATCATATATAAAGGAGTATAACTTCTCATTCTTCTGGTTGTACATGATGTGGAAACACACCAGTCATGTAATCATATTGTACATAGGATAATAATGTCTGATTCATTCTACTATCCTTCCTAACCCCAAACCCCTCCCCTCCCTTCACTCCCCTCTGCCTAATCCAAAGTACCTCTATTTTTTCCCAGCCCCCATTCCCCTTATTGTGAATGAGCATCCACATTCAGTCTATGGTTTGGGGGGTTTCTCCAGCTCCATCCATTTACCAGCAAATGCCATAATTTCATTCTTCTTTAAGGCTAAGTAATATTTCATTGTGTATTTTCTTTATCCATTCATTTATTGAGGGACATCTAGGTTTGTTCCATAATCTGGCCATTGTGAATTGAGCTACTATAAACATTGATGTGCCTGTGTCACTGTAGTGTGCTGATTTTAAATCCTTTAGGTATAAACTGAGGTGTGAGATAGCTGGGTCAAATGGTGGCTCCATTATAAGTTTTCCAATGAATCTCCATTCCACTTTCCATAATGGTTGTACAAATTTTCAGCCCCACCAGCAATGTATGAGTGTACCTTTTTTCCCTACATCTTGCCAATGTTTATTGTTGCTTGTATTTTTGATAATTACTGTTCTGATTGGAGTAAAATGAAATCTTAAGAGTAGTTTTGATTTGCATTTCTCTAATTGCTAGAGATGTTAAAATTTTTTCATATATTTGTTGAATGACTGATTGTATATCTTCTGTGAAGTGTCTGTTCAGTTCCTTAGCCATTTATTGAGTTCCTTAGCCATTTATTGATTGGGTTATTTGGTTTTTTTGGTGTTGCATTTTTTGAGTTCTTTATATATCCTGAAGATTAGTGCTCTAGCTGAGAGGTGCATATGTTAACGATTTTTTTCACATTCTGTAAGCTCTCTCTTCATGTTATTTATTATTTCTTTTGCTGAGAAGAAGCTTTTAGTTTGATCCATCCCATTTATTGATTCTTGATTTTATTTCTTACACTTTAGGAGTCTTGTTAAGAAATTCAGTTCCCAAGATACATGTAAAGATTTGAGCCTACTTTTTCTTACATTAGGCGCAGGGACTGTGTTCTACTACCTAAGTCTTTGATCCACTTTGAGCTGAGTTTTTTGCAGGGTGAGAGATAAGTGTTTAATTTCATCTTTTTATGTATGGAGTTCCAGTTTTTCCAGCACCGTTTGTTGAAGAGGCTATCTTTTCTCCAATGAATGTTTTTGGCACTTTTGTCTAGTATGAGATACCTGTATTTATGTGGGTTTGTCTCTGTGTCTTCTATTCTGTACCATTTGGCTATGTGTCTATTTTGGTGCCAATACCATGTTGTTTTTGTTACTATAGCTCTGTAGTATAGTTTAAGGTCTGGTACATAATGCCTCCTGCTTTACTTTTCTTGCAAAGAATTGCTTTGGCTATTATGTGTCACTTATTTTTTCAAATGAATTTCATGATTGCTTTTTCTAGTTCTATGAAGAATGTCATTGGGATTTTCATAGGGATTACATTAAGACTGTATAATGCTTTTGGTATTATGGCCATTTTGACAATATTAATTCTTCCTATCTAAGAGCATGGGAGATCTTTTCATCTAAGATCTTCAATTTCTTTTTTTAATGTTCTGTTGTTTTCATTGTATAGGTCTTTCACCTCTTTTGTTAGATTGATCTTCAAGTTTTTTTTTTTTGACTCTATTGTGAATGGGATAGTTTTCCTAATTTCTCTTTCAGTGGATTTATCACTGATGTATAGAAATGCATTTGATATATGGATGTTGATTTTATATCCTACTACTTTGTAGAATTTATTTATTAGTTCTAGAAGTTTTCTGGTGGAATTTTTTGGATCTTTTAAATATAGAATCATGTCATCAGCAAATAGTGAGAGTTTGAGTTCTTCTTTTCTTATTCATATCCCTTTAATTTATTTTGTCTGTCTAATTGCTCTGACCAAAGTTTCCAGGGCTATGTTGAATAGAAGTGGTAAGAGAGGGCATCCTTATCACGTTCTAATTTTTAGAGGGAATATTTTCAATTTTTGTCCAATTAAATGTAGTTTTGAACTTAAATTTTTACCTGAGGGTTTTCCATTTGGAAGTAGACTATAAACCCTTCTATAAAATAAAATCTTTATTTTAGACATCTTCGCATCACCTGCAGTACCTTACAAAGCAGGTGTTCAGTAAATATTTCCCAACCAAGAGATTAAAATTCAGTTTGTCTGGAAGGAAACATTTGTCCTTGAACACATTGCCTGCCTCGTGCCATAACAGTAGATCTTGCAGCAAATAAGTATGGAGAGTTAGTTCCTGCATTCATAGCACTGATGAGCTGTCAAATCATCTTTGAGCATCTTTTGTTGGTGTGTCCCAAGTTATTTTCTTCCCACTGATGTCATCCAAACCGTCTTGTTTTTCTTGTTCTTTGAATGCTTTGATATCCTCCTGCCTTCCTCTAGCTGCCTCCAGCGTCAATTATGTTCCCTTCGCCTTTCTGATTTATCGCTCCCACTTCCTGCTAATGTTCCCAGAGTAGTGTTAGAGGGATTTCCTTGTAGAAGTTTCTTCCCAGAATCTGTGATGCAATATGAACAATGGGGAGAATCTGTTCAACTGGACACCTATCATTTTTTTCCTGTACCTTCAATTAAATATATTATTTATCACCAAGATATTTTTAAACACTCCCATGTCTGGTGCACTTTATTGGCATAAAAGTAAAATGGCTTTTCCTGAATCTTTGCTTATGAAAGACTATTTTAACCATTAACTTTTAAATAGTCGTTTCCTCTGTTTCTTTTTCTACCTCCTCTCTCCTTAAAACACAAAATTTCATAGCGTTTTTTAAAACCAAAAAACTCTTATTTAAAAATTTGTGTGACTTTTTAAATATATAACACAAAGGCATGTTAGAACTTTAAAAGGCACAGATGACTTGGAGAGAAAGTAAGTACCATTTCCTCCACTCTAGCCACCTTGCAAGAGAAAAACTATCAGTACAAGAATGCAAGCATATACATTTTTCTTAATGTAAAAAGAAACATATCATAAACTCTATTCTGCCATTCACTTTTAAAAATATTTTAAAGAATGTAATCCCATTTTAATACACATAGAGTTTTCCCTTTTGAAAATATGACAACATAATATCAGTGTATACCTGTAATATAATTTATTTTACTAGGTGCTTGTTGACAGGCATTTGGCACTCTCTTCTTGACTTTTGCCATACACAGATGATGCAGTAAATACACTAAAGTATATAGTACTTCACATACACACAAATATCTGTAGGCTATTACCTAAATTTGCAGAAATTAAATTATTAGATCAAAGTGAAAATTTAGATGGGACTACTTTAATCTTTATCATAAAATCATATTCTTGAGTAGGTTTTGTTGTTCATCACAAATTCCTGGAACAGAGAAGAGAGTTTTTATGGTTTTCCTCCCTGTTGGGTGCAGTTTACTATTCCTGATACTTGTATTCAGATACTTGTGGAATTAAACCAAATGCTAAATGCTCTGAGAAAGCTTCCTATTCAAAGGAATCTAAAGTATGCCTCTGTAAGAAAATGTAAAAAGTGGGAGGGGAATTAAATTAATTTTTAAATGAAATTCAAGAACTGAGAATTTTATATAAAGTATTTGCCTTAAATGGAGAAATTTATGTAAACTCTCTGTCTCCATATGAACACCTGAGAGGACCTCTTGGAGGATGTTTTGACATTAAAATGTACAGAGCATTAGAAGTCTAAAGGTCCGTCATTCTTCTAGCACCACCACAGAAAACCTAACCACATTTCATGCTGCAAGTCATCTTAAATCCACTTTCTTCATCCCCCACGTCCACCACAAGGAGAAATTCTAACTCTCTGCTTCCTTTTGCCAAATATTGGAGCACTGCTTACCTGAAGCCTCTGAGGCTCCCACTGGTGATGCTGAGAATCTTTCCTCTCTTGTTTCAAAGGGGACTGCTCAGACCCACAAGGTACAGCACCACCACACAGAGCAGTCACCCCTAGTGACTCCCAGCAATGAAGCAGGATTGGAAGCTCTCAGAATAAACAGTTCTCCATAACAGATATCCCATTGATTTAGAGAAAAATATCATTTCTTTCTTTGCCTGAAAGAGTGAGGCATGTCTTTTATGAACCTGTAGAAGTCTATTCCCTAGCCTTTGATTTAGGGCACTCAGTTGAGTAGGTGCCCAGAGACCCTTTGGCCAGTGCCTCACTATGTGTGGCATGTGATTAAACAACTTCAGGGCCAAGGCATGACTGGCTTCACATCAAAGGGCCATCATTTGCTCTCATGGCATTTTGTGTTGATGTTTGCATATCACCTGGAAGTAGAAATGCGTGGGAACTGACACTAAGACTTCCTCTTCATGGGAAATCCAAACCGAAGTTCAAAGCCTAACCTGCTTGTTCTCTTTCATAGGGAAAGAGAATACAAGTTGAGTGACATTGTTGTTTGGAATTACTCTTTGCATTTGGGGACAATTGGAACAGCTCATTAAGCAGCCTTCAAATGGCATTACTGTGGAAATGGCAACAGAAATACCTGAGAAGAACAAGTTTAGCTTCTTAAATAACACCTAGTAACATAATTTTACTCTTCCCCTTAGATCCTCATCATTGCAATTTGTAAAAATTTTTGAGTCCAAAATTGCCAAGTTTGTGTTTATACTCTTGGTAAGGAAAGGTATTTAACTGACTCAACCTGGCAACTCATTCATTGCCTTCATCCATCCTACAGCCTTATTCTCTGTATCCATGTGATTGACTTTAGAGCAAGTTCTTTACTTATGGGGTAAGTCTAGATAGTTTATTTATAATTCACCTTGTATCTAATAGTTTTTTATTTTCTAGATGATTTGGAAGATTAAATGAGATAGCACAATGCCAAAGCTCTTAGGTTGGTAGTGCTGTCCAATAAAAACGTAATGCTAGGCACAGATGTGAGCCACAGATGTAATTTTAAGATTTCTAAGCCAAACTTAAAAGGCATGAAAAAGAAGCAGCAATAATTTTGATATTTGCTTTAATTTAATGTTTGAAAATGTATTATGAATTTAACATTTAAGAAATATTAAAAACCATTCATGAAATAGTTTACATTTTTTTTTTCATATTAAACCTGGTGGACATTTTATGTTTACACCCACTGAATACATTTTTTAACTTTTTTTTTTTTATTAGCTACACATGACATTACAATGATCTTGGCAATTCATACATTTAAATCAATTGAGGTATAATTTCTCATTTTTCTGATTGTACAGATTGCAGAATCACATTGGTCATACAGTCACCTATATACTGAATACATTTTAAATGCTCAATAGCCACATGTGAATAATGCCTAAGGTTTTAAATAGAAATATTAGAAAATGTAAAATATTTCATAAATATTAGCTACTTTGTGTCTTACTATCTTTCATTTTCTCTCCTCTCCTTTTGGTAATGGGAACTGAACCTAGGGGCTGAGCCACATCTCCAGCCCTTTTTTTGTATTTTATTTAGAGTCGGTGTTTTGCTGAGTCACTTAGAGCATCCTAAATGGCTGAGGCTGGCTTTGAACGAGGGATCATCCTGCCTCAGCCTCCTGAGCGGCTGAGATTACAGGCGAGATAGGTAATAAGCCAGGCCACTTATTCTTATATCTATATTTTGTCTTTAGCATTCTAGAAAGAACACTCATTGAAATGCATCCCCTTCCACTTTTTTTTTTCTGCAGATATTTGTTCAACATCCATTGAAAATCCACCATTTTTAGTCACCTGTGTGGTCTATTTCCTAGATTTGCCTTTCTCAGGATATCTGATAGTGAAGTGGGGAATGGATTGCTTAGTTTTGTGCACACACACACATTTCTGAGTAGTTTTTGTTAATAAAAATTAAAATTTTGCCAGGTGCAGTGGTGTACACCTGTAATCACATTAGCTTGAGAGACTAAGGCAAGAGGATGGTAAGCTCAAAGCCAGCCTCAGCATCTTAGCAAGACCTCTGGCTGGACCTATTATCTATAAAAATACAGTAAGATTTATATACTGCTCCCTACACTGGGAAATAACCTTAATCATATTTTCTAAAAGACAATTAAAAGATACCTATTTAAAGGATAATATTGTAAAATATAAAGATATTTTGAGACCTTCTCTCAAAAAGAGATTGAGGGTTCTTTCTAAATTATTAGCATGAACCAAATAGTCTATATTAAAAATTATAATAATCAATAAAAGGCAAATCCATTCTTATCATTTAAATACTTATACTGTAATATATAACTTAAGCTAACGATACTATGACTTATGTCAAGCCTTTATTCAATTTTTTTAAAGAAAAGGGGAAACACAGGACACCAGAGATGCACACCAGATCTTACAAAATATTTTAATTTTTTTTCTTAAATTGTAATATTGAGAGTCTTAATGTTATTGAACACGATTCAGTAAATTAAATCAGATATCAAAGGAGAGTTTAAACCAGTCATCATGATAATAACTGAGAAACCTGCCACAGGAAGGTAAATTTCCAGCTACAGAGTTTAAAATCATGCAGCTTCACGAGCTTGTCAGGTAAGTAAAAATTATTAAAAGACTTGTATGGTCCCATTTCCCAGGTCCACCTTTAATGTATATTACAGTGTGGACTACAAGGTCCACTCATATAACTAGATTAATTGTACTGACTGTAATGGCCAATTATATATTGATTCTATGGTAAACAGGCTGTCTGGATGTATCTTTTAAGAAAAAGACAGTGTTGGAATAACACTCTTCCTGAGGACCCTTAAGGTCAGAGGATGGCCAATTATGGTCAATTAAGGTCAATTATGCTGGACTTTAGTGACTAAGACTACATTTACCTATGTGGACAATTGTTGGAAAGATTATTTTATTTATTTATTTATTTATTTATTTATTTTAATAGAATTTATTTTCACTAGTACATAGAAACAGAAAAATGTTATGTATGGATAGGTTACCATGTATATAGGCATATACTGTAAAATCAAAGAATCTATCTCCTCAAACATTTATCATTTCTTTATGGTTCAAACTTTCAAAATCCTTTCTTCTAGGTTTTGAAATAAATACATTTTTCCAAAAGTATTTACATTACTGACAGACCTAATAGACTCTTTAAATGTGAGAATTAAGAGAAAAGATGATAAATATCCTGTAGCCTGTAAGAATACAACTTATTGTATCATTAGTTATTGCCAGCAAATATTTCAGAGCTATGATATGCTGAGGTTAATATTCAGGCTTTAGAACAGGTGTAAGTCAATTAACCATACCTAAGCAAGCTGCTGGTCTCATAATCCCTAAAGTAACTACTTTAAATATTATTCCTTGCTTTTTTCAGTAACAGCTTTTGTGCCTATGTCTTAAAACTTACAATGTATGGATTTTCTTAATGTTTGACTTAAATTACTTCCAAGATCCTTCATGGTCAGATAAGTGCTGATGGAAAGATGAGAACTAAATTTTAATGTTCTAGAAGACAATGTAATAAATAATGTGAATGAGCCCTCTGCTCTGTGGTTTATGGAGAGGCCTAAATGCTATGCCAATAAAAATGTCTGTGTTACCAGGGCCAAAAGCAATGCTTCCCAATAAAATTGGGAAAAGATTAAGAATATTCTGATGAGTGTTTGGCAAAGTAATAATATAACCTGGATCTTCCAAGATGATTGTGTTATTAAAATGATATGTTTTCTACTAATTCCTTTTGTGTTTCAATAGCAGATCTTGATGACCTTGGACCAAGAATCCAGTGGCTGAAAGATAGAATTTCCCAGTTACTTTTTTTAATATATTAAGAAAGGGGAAATATGTGGGAGACCAACCTCGCACATGACTGAATTAACTCCCCTGCTGGGCGATGTGGCATCAGGCACCCATGCTGCTAGACTGTCCAGTTCTTCTAGGGTTCAAGTGACTGTCTTCATGCCTGGGCGTGTCTTCCTACAGCCCCATGGGTGGAGCTAGGCTCACCTGTTCCTTTGTAAGATAACCCCTTGCCCTGTTTAGGATAGAATGTTTTATGGAAGTGCCTTGTGTGTGTCCCTTTCTCTTACTGTGCCCTTGGGTGTGGCCTACCCAGATGTCAGTCAACCTGCTGTTAGTGGACATCATGAAGATAGACTCAGTCCCCTGAAACCTGACCCCTTGCCTCATTTAAATAACTGCTTCTCCTCAATAAAAGGGGTCAGCGTGTGCTCTCGCTCTCTCTCTTCCTGAGGACCCTTAAGGTCAGAGGAGCCGTCACAGAGACCCCAAAGAAAAAGGTATTTGTGTCTCTTGTGTGGTTATTTTGTGCAGCCCAGTCAGCCTAGTTTTCCTGGAGTGACCCTTGAGCCTTTTATTCATGAACAGAAACCCAGCAGGGATGTGGCTCAGTGGTTGAGTGCCTCTGAGTTCAAACCCTGGTACCCCCACCCCAAAATAAATAAATTAATTAAATAAAATATAAAAGAGGGCTGGGGATGTACCTCAATGGTTATGTGCCCCTGGATTTAATTCCCAATACAATAAAAAGTTATTCTTTTTACAGATTTTTTTCTCTTTAATTAATGAGTGATGAATAGTGACAGTGTTTTCTGTATAAAAATTTAATGTGTCATAGACATTTCTTGGTAATGATGCAATTATAGAGTGATTGCACCACTGATATACCCTTCTAAAACCTGCACTGCCACTTGAAGACACAAACTTGGCACCCTAAGAAATCAGCAAACAAAACTGGACATTCCTATTTAGTATTTTAAGTGATTAGCCCAGATAAATTAATTTGAATGTTCCAAACAAACTATAAAAACTGTACTACTATTAGCTCTTGACAATGTTGTTATTAATGGTCTATAGCAGTCTTTACCCCTTGTTCTATAGAATATTGACCCTTGACAAATCCTCTGGGGAAATACAAAATGGACCTGTGGTCAAACAAATATAAGAATTGATATTTTAAGAAAACCTGATATATACCATACATTAATAATGTACCTTAAGATGTTCAAAGTTCTCATAAGTTTAAAAATAAGGAAATCTAATTTGACATTTTGCTCTTTGATCAATGAAAACAATTATTCAGGATGACATTGGTAATCTTTAGAAAACAATTATACCACAGAAAATATGCAGAATTTGGCAAATTCTGGCTCAAAGTCAAGCGTCCTGGGTTCTAGGCTTGATTCCTCACTGCCTACAGCTGAGTCTTATTTATGCCTTCTAGTTCTTCTGTAACCCAAAGAGAGACACCAGAGCTATATTAGTATTAGACAAAATGAAATCACTGATAGATATCAAAAAACTTCACAAGGATAAAAATTGTTAATACACTAGGAAAATATAGCAATTCAAACTGTATATATACCTAAGAAAGTATTCTGAAACTACATAAAGCGAAAATCACAGAAATAAAAAAAATAGGAAAGTGCAGCTCACAATGAGAGATTTTAAAACACTTCTCTGAGTAACTAACAGAGGAATCAGTAAAAAAGTTAGTAAGCACATAGAAAACTTGAGCAACATGATAATAAACTTGAGTCAATTGACTTATATACAATATTGTGGTCAACCAATGCAGAATATAAGTTTTATGCAAGAATGCCTGACATTTACCCAAATTAAAAATATTCGGAGATCAAGTCTCAACAAATTTTAGAAAATAAATTCTAGAATGTCTCACAGAGTTTTAAAAATTAAGTCATATTCTGTTTAAGTTAGTGTTTTTCACCAAAGACCTGACAAGAACAGTGTCCAGGAAGAAGACTTTAACTCAAAAGTTCAACAGGTTCATTCCGGGATCAACCTACACCTTAGCTCTGGTCTCAAGCTGAGGCATAACATCCTGAGAGAAGGACGTGGAGGAGGAAAGCAGCTCAGGATATGACAGCCAGGAAGGAAAGAGAGCAAGCGAGAGAGAGAGAAAGTGAGTGCTCTGTTCATCAGGGACAAAACATGAACCCTAAATTCATGCCCCACAACCTACCTTTCCTGCCTACAGTTACTGCCCAGTTAATCTATATCAGTGGACTAATCCACTGATTAGGTTAAAAGTTCCATAATCTAATCATTTCCACTGAAAACCCTTGCATTGTATCTATCACACATGAGCTTTTGAGGGGAAGGCACCTCATATTTAAATCATAACATATGCCTCTAAATTAACCCATTGGTCAAAGAACAAAAAAATCAGAGAAAATTAGAAAATATTTTTAACTAAATAACAGTAAATAAAAAATTGTCAGATAAAGTATTTTATAGAAGGAAATGTGTAGCATAAAAATTAAAATTATGTCTTAAGTGTATAAAAAAAGTAAAAAAAGGTCAGATGATCTCAAAATGCAACCCAAAATGATAGGAAAAAAATACCAAATTAAGCATAGAGAAAATTTAAAAAATAATAATGTATGTAGAAAAGAAACAAATGAAAGACAAACAAATGTATAACAGAGAATCAATAAAAGCTAAAATTGATTCTTTGATAAAATAAATGAAATTTAAAACTCTGGCCAGACTGAAAAGAAAATAAGAAAGGAAAAAAATATTATAGGTGACGTCCTGTAGACATTAATATATTAATGAGAGTTATAAATGACTTTGAAGATTTAGATATAAGTACATAATACTTACTAAATAAATTACAAAACTGAAACCAAAATTAAAAGATCACTGAAATAGGTTTATATTTATTAGATATGTTCTGTAAATATTAAAAAAGTATATCTCAAAAAGAAAATTCTGGGATTGCATGTTTTAACAGTGAATTCTTTTTAACATTTAATGAAGGAATATTAGAAGCTGGCTAACAGGGATTAATGTATCCTGTAAGTCTTAGTTTTTAAGGAGGGAATTATGGTAAGGATGTGTGATGTTCCCCAAAAGCTCATGTGTGAGACAATGTAAGAAAATTTATAGGAGAAATGATTGGGTTTTAGCCTTAACATAATCAGTGAATTAATCCCTGGTGGGATTAACTGAGTGGTAATGGAGGCAGGTGGGTGAAGCTGGAGGAAGTGGTTCATTGGGGGCGTGGCTATGGGGTAAATATTTCTTATCTGGAGAGTGCAGTCTCTCTCTCTCTCTCTCTCTCTCTCTCTCTCTCTCTCTCTGCTTCCTGAGCACCTTGTGAGCTGTTTCCCTCTGCCACACTCTTCCACCATGATGTCTTGCCTCCCCTTGAGACCTGAGGAATGGATCCAGTCTTCTATGATCTAAGACCTCTGAAACCATGAGCCCTCAAATAAACTTTTCCTCCTTTAAAATTGATGTGGTCAGATCATTTAGTCACAGTAGTGAAAATAATCTAACTAAAATATATTTATATGTATAGCAGTTATATTACTGACTTTCAGAGTTCTGACACTAATTAAATAATTTGCTAATTTTTATTTTAAATTCTCTGAGTCTGACATGCCTGTTTTTCATCTTTATCCTTTGGTATATCTTTACATTTTTTAGTTTGACTTTGATATCTTGCATCATGTATGCCTGTGGAGCAAATTTTATTTTTTTGTTATTTTCTTGGAAAAAAATAGCGCTCTGAGGGTAGAAGTATCCAGATACAGAAAGCATAGCGCTAATAACGGGAAAATGCCAAGATAACCATATCCTGATAATGTACTTTGCATTCTCTGAGGAATTTGTTGTGTGTGAAACATAATAGACTTGCCATACGGAGCTAGTGTTGTCATGGAGAAAAAGGTCTTGGGATCAGGGAGATGGCCTGGGTTTAAATGCAGACTTTCTGTTTAGCATTTGTGTGATGTTAGAAAATACTTGATCTCTCTGCATTTTAATTTACCCTTCAAATGAAACAGGAAATCATATAATATTAACTTTTTTGAGTTAGAATAATGCATGGAAAACACACAGAACTGTACCTGATATATGTAGATACGGAATGAAGGTCACCTTTCTCTCCACTTGGATAATCCTTGTAGCCCTAGAAAAGGTTTGCTCAGTCTGACTCTACTCCTCCCCCTTGATAATCATCCCTCAGCTTCTTCTTCCCATGAGTTCACGGTGGGAGCTGCCTTCTGCCTTATTACAGCTGCTAACACAGAATGCCATGCACTGTTCATTAACAAGAGAAACTTATTCTCAAGAGTTCTAGAGCTGGGTGACAACACGATAGAGCTCTGGGGAGGGTCCTCTTCTAGGGTGCAGTCTGCTGCGTGTTCACTGTATTCTCACAGGGTGGAAAGACCTTGAACTAGCTATCTGGCTTCTTTTCATAAAGGCATTAATCCCCATATTAAGGCTCCACTCTCATAACCTAATCACCTTCCAAATGTCCCACATCCAGATGCCATAACATCAGGATTAAGGTCTTAACACATGAATTTGCGTGCGGGACATTTAGTCCACTGCACTTTTCTTTTAATTTAAAAAAATTCTCTAACTTAGATGAGTCAATTGTCTTTCAAACTAAATATATTAATTTCCCTTTCCATTGAGAAGTAATTGTGAAATTCACCTTAGTTCTTTTATTCTTTTTAGTGGTTAACATGCTTTTTTTCAGATGAGTTGTGTGATTTTTTTCTCCCTTCAGTATTTGAAGTGTTTTCATCAGATAAGGAGGAGTTCTGCTGTTACCTATTTTTCCTTCTGTGTGGAAGCAGGGTGAGAAAAAATGCAAGGTTCAGAGAATAATTTTCAGAGACACTGAGGGGTTCCTAAAATAGCCCAGCTACTTTAAATAAGTGCTGATGTTTTTGCTTCAAGGGAATAGACTGACATCCTTAGCCTCATGGTTCCAACATGCTATGGTTTGGAAGTGTGACCTCAGGATCCACATGTTAAAGATTTGATTATAGCTTATACTGCTAATGGAGGATGGTGGAACCTTTAAGAAGTTGGACCTCGTAAAAGTAAGTTAGGTCATTGCGCACAGTGGAGGGGATATTGGGGCCCTAGCCCCTTCCTGCTTCTTTTTTTGTTTCCTCTGTATTATGAGGTGACTAGGTCTCCTCCACCACGCACTGCCACTGTGATGTACTGTGCTGCCCCAAGGACCTAGCAACCCTAGACTGAAACCTCTGAAACCACCGTGAGCCAAAGTAAACCTTTCCTTTATGTTCTTTAGCTTAGGTATTTTGTCATAGTGCTGGACAAGCAGCTAACACCCAAGATATATTTCTTACAAACGTTTATTCTCAGCAGCGTAAGTTTGTAGGCATAGAGGAAGGCACTGGTTGTGCAGTGAGAATTAAAATCAAAAGTATTCCAGGTGATTCAATAAATAGTATGTCACAAGTCTTAAAAAGAAACTCTGCACTTAACAATGACCTTCACAGTTTTAAGAGAATAATAAAGGAGACTCTTTGCCTAATTACAATTTGCCTGCCACTTGATGCTATCTTGGTGGGTGTTGCAACAGTGGCTTCACATGTCCTCTGCTGCCAGAATCTGGCACACTGGGCTTCCTATGCCAATGCTCTTGCTTGAGCACATGCAGGCAAAGCATAGCCTTGAGGAGCATGGGTATTGATTAATAAATCTGTGGGAATGTATTTTTTTTAAATTCACCATATATATTGTTTAAGTATTTGAGGTTATTTATTTTCAGCCCAAGAGAATGGAAAAAGATAATGGCTGTACTTCATTATATAAGAAAAGCACAAAAAAATAATAATAAAGATGAGATTAGCTAAAAGTGAGTTTTGGGTTGGAATTAATTTCTTGGAGGGATATGACTCAATTGCTTAATAGTCAAGGAAAAAAAATTGAATTTAAGTTAATTTTCCCAAATCTGACAGGAATGTTTAAAAGTTATTTTGAAGTAACCTTTAAATTGAGCACATTTCAGAAGCAATCTAATTAAACATACTCAAGAAAGTATGGAAAGAGGCTCTTTCAGAATAAAATAGTACTTTGCTAACTGACAAATTGTGGTATTTTCTGAAATCATGCAAAATCAACTTGCTTTATGGGCAAATCCATCTTCATCATTGTGATAGACGTGTTTCTTTGCACTGCAAATGGGAAATGCCCCAGCATGGTGACAGAGGTTGGTGCTTGTACTCATGGCTGGTATGAGGTCACGGAGCAAGCACCAGCAGAAGAAAGGTACCAGTACGTTTTGTAATGTTGCTTTATTATTATTATTATTATTATTCACTAATAATTTCTTCAGGCTTACATACAATCTTTCTTTCTCTTCCGCTACCCTGTAAAGTAGGTATAAGGGATCATAATTTGAGATGAGAAAACAGAGACCAAGTGGGGAAGTGACTTTCTGATAAGTGGCAGAGTGAGATTGAACCTAGGTAGACATTTCTGACTCTGACATGTGCTTGCACTTCACTCTCATCATACTCCCTCCCTGTTAAATATGTTACAATATTTTTTTTATATCAGCTACGTTATTTACAACTTCTTTCTGATAAACACCGTTCACAGCTGCCTTGGAAGTCTCTAGATTTGCATCAAGAAAATGGAGTTTCTCCTGAAAGATGACCGCAGCTGGCCATGTCTGAAGGAAACCCGGTCTGCTGAAGCAGGGAGTGGGAAACCCAAAGGTGTAACTCTATCTGGTATGACTCATCAGTCCTCCCTCAGTTTCTATTAGAAAGGAATGGGGAAAGGAGCACTAGAGTTGGAAAGGTAGCTGGATGAAAGGACAGACCTTTGAGTTGACACGAATCCTGTGTGACCACACGTTGATGCTGTCAGTCACCCCGGGGGATTACTGCTGTGCTCACTTATATGCCTGTTGTGTGTAGGCAGGTCCTTTGCTCGAAGTTAGGTTGTTCACTTACGGTAGTTTTCCATTTGAGTTGCCATGGTTCTTTATCTATCCTAACACAGAACTATTCTGAATTCATGTGACTAATCTCCCAGAAAGCTGTCATCCAAATGTTAGGAAGGCATTTGGATTATTGTTGGTTTTCTTTCTTCTTCTTTTTAAAAATTTTCTTTTGAGTACTAATGGCATACAGACTCTTAAATTCAACCAAAGTACATGCTGTATTAGCGATGACTAATGTTTCCAAGAATAGCTAGATTTCAAACCGTATTACATGGCACAGGGACATTAAACAGGTAGAAAGTGCTGGTGAATTTAAAGGTCAGAGCAGAAGAAGAATCGTTGTTTTTAAAAACTTCTTCCCTTGAATTCTATTAAATCAGCAGCAAGCTACTCCAGCAAGTTGTTTAAAAGAGATAAGGAACAGATGAAGCATATCAGTTAAGGTCACTTTGAATACAAAAATCAGTGTGCAGAAGTCTCTAAACTCTTCAGGGGGTGTACTACTAACTGAGGATCAGAGGTGGCTTTGCAGTCAGTTCCCTTGTCTCCATAGTAGGAATGTTCCAATCTGCCAATTTTCATTTTTATTATACTTTTCTCCTATTATTTTGGCTGTGTCCTCATTTCTTTGAAGAAACCTTAACTTGAAGGAAATGTTTGCTTGGTGGAGTGGGGAGGAGTGGTAACTGTTGTGAATGGGCCTTTTCTCCCTGTTCAAGTATTTTATTTGTGAATTTGTTTATCTTCATCTGGAGCTGAATTATTTCCACATCTTGAGAGGAGTATTTTTTTTAAACTGTGTTCTCATTTTTTTTTTCTGTGCAAATCATAATGAATGAAAAGGTGAAATAAGAAAGTTTTTAAACTTTCACATTCAGTCTTATAGAAAGCATTTTGTTCAACTGCATTTTGTGATCTGGCAGTAACAGGTCAAAATAACATACTCAGAATGTAGATTTACGTCTGAATGTTGACCTGAGGATAAGATTCTTGGTGATAATCAATAACCTATCTGAAGACACAGAATCCATTTTTAAAAAAGAGCACAGTGTATAGACTTTGAATTTGCAGTTGAGTTGTTGACTGCTTTGTGCCTTTAGCAATTACGATTGTGCTAGAGCATTGGTACTTCTGTGAGGTCTTTATAAGTGTAGCCCCCAGTTACATCTCTACCACCCACCCACATCCAACCCAATCCTGACGCCACTTGACTAGTTCTAGGGTGAGACTTGGGGCTCTATGTTTTCAAAAAATCCACAGGTAATTCTGGTGTACCACTGATCTAAGCTTTGGTTCCATCACCTCCTATCTGTGGGATTCTGGCTACATCTTTTAACCTCTATGTAATCTCATTTCCTCATCTGTAGTACATGAGCTAAGGCAGATTAAAGTAAGTTTAGAATGAACACACATGCATGCATATGTAACTTTAAAGTAACATTTAAACAATCATTTTGTCAAAGTATCATGGACACTATCTCCAAATATTCATAATGACAGTTGGATTCAGGTTTATGGAAGGGATGTGGTTAGTTAGCCTTGGAAGTCTGGAAGCAATTAACTACCCCCTAGTCACAATGCAGTGAAAGGGAAAATGTCCCCAGGGATTTCCATCCTACTATAGATTTCATCTCATTGATAATTCACAAATTGTGCAGCTCACTGGAGTGCAGTGGTGAAGCACATAGACTGAAGACAGAGCCACTGGGGTTTTGGTTCAGATTCCACTACTTCCTGAATATGTGACCTTGTACAAATTAGTTAATCACTTTAAGACTGTGAAATGTAAACTTCCTGGGGCAAGCACTTCATTGATCTTATCTTTTATGCATTTTTATACCTTTATTGTATTTATTTATTTTTATGTGGTGCTGAGGATCGAACCCAGGGCCTTGCATGTGCTAGGCGAGTGCTCTACAGCTGGGCCACAACCCCAGTCCCTTCTCATGCATCTTAATTTTCTAGAAGATGTCTACTACAAGTAGATACACAGAACTGACTGACAGCACACACAGCAGATGGGGGTAATAATCATACCTATCTCATAGAATTGTGCCCAGGACATAGTAAGTGCTAAATTATCACCCTTTAAATACCAGTGTATCCAGAAAATATAAAGTAAGCCAGGTTTACCAGCCTTGCTACAAGTCAAGTTGCAACTGCAATATCAGCTGTATATGTTGAAACTGATAGTTAAGATTTACCATTAGTTGCTATGATAGATAAGTTCCTTCTTAATATTTCCTATTTGTATAAAACAGTTTTCAATCCCTTTAGAAAAGATGGAAGTATTACTTTTTCTCTTTGGACCTGCCCTATGCTTATCATCACCCATTCTTCCCTTTCTCAAAGTGCATTAGAGGGCCATTGTGGACAGAAGCCCCTTGGCTCTCTGCCTTCTTCTGAACTTAGGGTTTTACCACTGGGAAGTGTCAGCAATAAATTAAGATGTCTATTATAGCCAGACCTCCTGTCAAGTGGGCCCACCTCCTCATTTCCATCTCTGATGGCATCTGGTAACTATTCTGTCTTCTTATTGCTTTAGACTCAGGACTGGTAACAGTTTCCTGTTGGTGGTGGTCACTAGGGTGTTCATCTTGCATTATTAGTTCCCTAAACACACCTACATTTATGTGCATATTCCCATTCCTAGTTGTGTTCAATTAAATGATTTAGACTAGGCCATCAGTTTCCTGATGCAACTGGTGAACAACAAACATTGTCTTTTACTCAGAAAACTAGATGTTCCTCCTGGCACTGGACAAAGTTGATGATGAGCATTTCCCCTTCCTTGATTGTCTGAACTCACATAGTCAGGTGAGTGGTAGACATCACAACAGGACTCAATGCTACCTGTCCAGGGCGATGACTTGCTTTTAAATGCTAGAACACCTTGCATTTGCAGGTGCAGTGAAGGGTGTGTGGGTGGATAAGGTGGGGTGATGGTTAATAGATGGTGTACTTCTCTATGTATAAAATGGAGAAGTTGTCACTTATCATCTTCTCTGACACTTCTGTTAATTGCAACTTGGAAATCACTAAACCATGAAGGAAAAATACCAAGATATTCTTATTGCATATGCAGAAATTCTTTAATTGGTTCCTTGTTGAGGAAATACTTATGCCTTTTTACATCTTAAATTTATCTGATGACATCTCTATATATCTGTATTTATAGTGTCCTACTATGCCAATTAATTACTTCAGAATTTTAAAAACATTATTTAATATATAAATACTGACTTTTTTTTCCCAAAGGGGAAGGAGTTTAGAAGTGAGCACTTTCTCATTTTAAATCTGAAAATAAATCAGCCTACTAATTATTATTAGGCTATTTTATGTGCACAGAAACACTCTGGAGTGATAGAATCTTGATGTATGTGCAATTCCTTTGCAAGAACACATTAGATCTTGATGTGTGTGATGAGACTCATATTCAAGTAATATGCCTCAGCTCTGATTTTAGATTTGAAGGCATGCTCTATTATAAGCATAGGACAATATTTTCACTTGAAATTTTAAAATAAGAATTTTTCAGCTATGGGGAGTGGCAAAACAAACTGCAAGGACAGTTGACCAAGCAATGTTTTTGAGTAAAATCCTAGGCAAAGAAGATGTTGGGTATTTGAGGGAAGGAAGTAGAATTTAAAATTAGTAAGATTGAATGGGTATAAATTATGGGCACACTTGACTGCTGCTCTCTATAGTCTGAGAATGCAGAAACAGCTCTAGCAGAGAGATTAGTAAGCAATGTGTAACAATTATTGCTTATTTGCTTTAGCAAATATACACAAATACCTCTAAGAGGAAAAAGTACAACCTACCAAGATTATATTAACAATGATAAGAAACTCAGCACTTTAGGCAAGAGGGAAAAAATAAATGTTTTTGAGCAAGGAAGTAGCATGATCTACACTGTATATTATAAAGAATTATTTGGAATAGTTTTTAGGATCCATTGACTGGAGGACATTCTGGAGATCAATTAGGAAATTGTTACAGTGATTCAAGCAAGAGGTAATAACCATCTACATGAAAAACTGTATTAATAAAGATTGAAAGGAGAGGACAGTGTGGAAGGAGAATTAACTAGGTGTGAACATAAATGTGGGGAGTGAGTTTAGGCAAAAGGAAGAAGACAAAGATATTTCTGGGATGTTTTAGTCTCTGTGGTGAAAATAATGATTCAAAAAAGGGAAGTTATGAAGAGGAGGTAGGAAGATTGGTGAGATGATGAAATTGTCTAAACCAGCTGAATCCAAGAGTGGGGGGGTTGGCAATGTATGCTTTCTAGGGCACAGCTGGAAGTTCTGTTGTGGGATTTGAGAAAGAATTTGGGGATATAGATGTCAATCTGCAAATCAAATGCCTAGTAGTAATATTTTAAACCATAAGTGCTATTGAAATCACAGAGAAGTGAATAAAATGTAGGTGAAGAATGAGGTAAAGGTGGAAGGAAATACTTAGGAGCATGCTTATCAGCTAAGGACTTGAGAAAAAGCAGGTGCAAACAGATTGCATTCCACTTGATGTGTTAAAAGTGCTTCCTCCTGCATTTCCTATGTGACCAACAGGATAAAACTGAGTGGATAAATGGTACTGACCCTAACAAGAGAGTGACCATACATGTACGGTGACTTATTGAGGATTTTGCGGTGATGTGGATTGAACATGTCTGCAAAGGTTCATGCGTATGAAACTTTGATTCATTGGCAGAGCAATAAAAGGAAGTGGGGCCTAGTGGGGCTTGTTTAGATCATGGGATGGGGGCCAGATCTCTTATGAATGAATTACTGCCTTTCTCAGGGAAATTGCTTAGGTACCAAGGAGTTAGGCCATGTTTTCTCTTCTCTATGTGCATCTGCTTCCCTCTGCATTCTGCTACGGGTTGAAACAACAAAAGGTTCATACCAGAAGCTAAAGATTTGCTAGTGCCATGGTTTTGGACTTTTCATCCTTCAGAAACTTGATTGACCTTTTAAGAAAAACCTATTTTCTCCATAAGTTACTCAGTCTCAGGATAACAACAAAAAAATGTGACTAAGACACTTAGTTAAGTGGTAGGCATAATCAAAACAGAAATCCAAACTATAGGTCTCCTGTTTCTTCAGGTCAGCATATCATGGTGCTTTCATGTACCAATATCCCTTCAAGAGGGCTTTTCAAATGGTGCTTCCTATAGTCCTTTGGAATTTGAAAATATCCTTTAAAAGGCCCTCTTTGAATGGTCAGAGTGGTGAGAGGGAGGAGGGGTCAGGGAGGCAGAGTTCTGTGGCAAGATCACCTGTGTTTTCATACCAGACTCTGACCTAGTATTTCTTTTTTTTTATATAATTTTTATTGTTGGTTGTTCAAAACATTACATAGTTCTTGACATATCATATTTCACATTTTGATTCAAGTGGGTTATGAACTCCCATTTTTACCCCGTATACAGATTGCAGCATCACATCGGTTACATTTATACACAGGGTTCTTTAGCCAAAATCAGTAAAGAAACTCTAGGCTTAAACATTCCTTGATGTCACTGAACTGTTTCTAAGTGTAACTGCTCATCTTGATAGTATTGCGATTTTTCTATATAAACTTCTTTTATTTTACCTAAGGAATGGTGTTCACTGACCCAAAAAGGGAAGGGAGGCATTTGCTGTATCATCTATATCTCTTACAAGCTGCTCTTACACAGCACATGGGAGGTGGCCGAGTCTGAGTGGCAGAATATCAAACTATTCTAAGAGGGTGTTTTAGAAAGACCTACAAGAACAATTTTAGAGGAGGAAAAGTTTATTTGGAGGCTCAAGGTTTCAGAGGTCTCAGTCCACAGACAGCCAGCTCCATTCCTCAGGCAGAACGTGGAAGATTGTGACAAAGAGAAGCAGCTCATCTGAAGATCAGAAAGCAGAGAAAGACTCCACTCATCAGAAACAAAATACATACCCCAAAGGCATGCCCCCAGGGACCTAACCCCTCCAGCCATACCCTATCTACCTTCGATTACTTACCAACAGTTAATCTCATCAGCTGATTAATTCACTGATAGGGTCAGGGCTCTCAGATCCTAATCATTTGTGCTCTTAACTCTTCTTGCATTGTCTCACACAGGAGCTTTTGGGGGACACTTCACATCTGAACCATAACAGAAGTTATAGCATGGCCCCCTGATATTTGGAAAGAAGTCATTTGTCTCTCCCAGCACCTCATGTACCAAGAAGTAGCTTCCATGTTGAAGCAGACAGGACTTTTGGATATGGACATCATGAATCCCCAAAGGGGTTTCTGTTGGATAACAAAACATGAATGCACACAGAAACATTTAGGCCACTGTTCTGAGATGCATAAAATGCGTTTTTGAGTTTTACCAGGCTTGTCACGTTTTCCTTATTTTGTGCCCTATTTCACTTACTCACAGTGATATGGAAAAAGGGAACTTTTGCTGAAATCCTGTTCCAATTCAGAAATCATCATGGAAACTTAACTTTGGATGCCATGGGAACCTAGATTTGAAATCTATTCCAATATGCTTAAAAATTAATAAGCCTCTTCCCTTTAGTGATCTAAAACATGTAGGCATGAACTAATCTATTAGTTATAGAGAAAGAACCCCAAAGAGTAAGCTGCATGAATTAAAGCATCCAGTTTTTCTCTAAAGACTGAAGGAAAGGAACCTGACATTTACCAGGAGCCAGTAGAGGGCCAATGGCTAATGGTATTAAACATAGTATTTAATCTGATTTTCTCATCAACTTTAGGAAATAAGGATTATCACCAGAATTTTACACCTGAAAGTACTGATGCTCAGAGAAACGAAGGTATAAATTGGGCCTTGGAATTTGATCCCTGATCAATTTTACTGTAAAGCCCTCTATACCAAAATGCCTCTAAGTAGGCGCTTAGATTGATGATACACGGGAAAATCCTGTTTTCTTGACTGATCTCTGTGCTAATCAGGCTTTGGTCAGAAAAACAGAGACACTGGGAGAAATATATTACAAGGGTGTATTATGAGAATTGCATGTAGTACTATCAAGGGAGCGGATGTCTGTTGCTGACGCCTGAAGTTCAGAGGGCAGAATCAGGAAGGGCAAAGGAGAATGAAGCAGGAGAAGTAAGGTCAAGCTGGAACCTGCAAGATTGAGCTCAAACCCACAAAATCAACTGGAACCCATGTCTGTCTCTTATTGCCTCCAAGCCTCCTACTTTGATGATTGGGGTGGACAGGAGAAGCTGGTGTCTGTTATTACAGAACTTGACCTGTTCCTGCTCCTGCAGCAGGAAATTCAGGGGTTGCTGCTGTTGGATATGAGAGTCCAACCTCTGGTCCCCTAATCAGGAGAATCAGCAAGAAGCAACATTACAGTGCCATGGATAGACCTCCTGAGGATAAAGCAATACAGCTGCTGCTCCTCTACCTGGACCTTCCAACTCACATAAAATGTTTCCTGCTGCTTGAAAAGGCGTGGTGGTGCATGTCTATAATTCTAGCAGCTCAGGAGGTTGAGGCAGGAGGATCATGAGTTCAAATCCAGCCTCAGCAAAAGTAAATAATTCACAGTTATTTGGCAATTCAGCTACTATTAAAATATGACCAATTTCACAGGAAGCCTAGACTTCCCACTTACATGAATCTGTCCATCACTGAAAATTTTGAATGTACATATTTTATTATTCAGATTTTCCTCCTTAATGAATGCATCCTTCTCTCATTAATAAATACATCATGTTAATGCTATTCCTTACTTTTTAAAATGCAATGTAAAACAATTGCAGAAAAAACAAAATTGAATAAAGTCTGGGGAATTCCAGCAGGACAGATTTCATTAAACTTCCTTGGATTCAATTGAACAGAACATAATTGGGTAAATCATACTCTCTGGTGCAAAAACTATCATTATCTGTCCAGACATGGCTTTCTTTTCTTTTCTTTATTTTTTTCTTATTACTTAATAATACAATTAATATCCATGAATCTACCACCTAAATCCCCAATGAAAATGCTAAGAATATATACTCACACATATATAGAAATATATATTGCCTTACATGTTTTTGCATGTGTAATTATATCACAAACTTTCACAAATTGCATACATATGTGTACTTAAAATACACTATTTTTTTCAAATTTTATAAAAATGGTATCATAGTATCTTTTGGAACTTGCTTCTTTTATACAATGTTATTTTGTAGATAAGGCTGTAAATTTACTTTCATAGCTATGTAACATCCCATTGTATGACTGTACACACTTTATTTATTCATGTTTCTGTTGGCAAACACATATTTTTGTTTTATTTATGTGTTTAGTTTTTGCTTTTACAAAATATTTCGATGAACATTCTATAGTTTCTTTTGGTGATATACCTTAGGAGTGAATGTACAGAGAATAGAACATGCCAAGTTTCAACTTTTTAAGATATGCCAAATTGTTTTTCAATGCATTGTTTGATGATTTCACTCACCTGCAAAACATTAGATTTCCTTAATTCATCTTGTCCAATATTGGAAATGGTCACATTTCTTAATATTTTATCATAACAATATGATTTGACTACTAATGAGATTTATCAAATTTTTATATATTTGTGTTGGCATTCCATATCTATTAACTTATTCATGTCTTATCCCTGTTTTTCTATTAGATAGTTGATATTTTTCCTGTTTAAATGTATGAGTTGGATATTTATGATATTCATCTCTTGATAAGTGTGTTGCAAATAATTTCTTCCAGTTTTGCTTGTGTTTTAACTCTAATTTCATTTTCCAACAAAGATGACTTTCTTTTTTTAAGGTGCTGTTGATTAAACCTAGGGTCTCACACATGCTGAGCAAAAGTTCTGTGCTTTCATTCACGAGACTTTTTTTTTTCTTTTTTGAGTACTGGGGATTGAATTCAGGGGCATTCGACCACTGAGTCACATCCCCAAACCTATTTTTGTATTTTATTTAGAGGCAGGGTCTCACAGAGTTGCTTTCGCTGAGGCTGGCTTTGAACTTCCCATCCTCCTGCCTCCGCCTCCCAAGCTGTGGGATTTAAGGTATATGCCACCAGAGATTTTGACTTCATTGAAATCACAAATATTAATCTTTTTCATATCATTAAAATTTTTATGTTTTCCTCTAAAAATATTTTCTACTTTACAGTAATAAATTTTCTTCTAAAAGATTTACATTTGACATCTAAATTCTTAGTCCATCAGGACATCATTTTTATGTATTATACTGTAAAATAAGGATATAAAAATTTGCTTCATTTATTAATAGATTCTCCTTTCCTGACTCATCTGTCATACTGTCCTTTTCACATTAAAGTATATGCATAGTTCTGGGGGTCCTGTTCTATTTCATTGCTCAGTTTGTCTATTCTCACACTGGTACACTAATTCCTTAACCACTTCAGCCTTGTGGTGGACTGAAAATTTACTATCAAATAAAACTTTAAAAGGAATAGTGATTTCAGTTTGTCTATTTCTGTATCTGTACAACAACTATAGCTTAATAGTAATAGTCTAGTTTAGAGGCAACTACCCCCTGCTTCTTTCAGAGTGTCTCAGATTGTTTGGGTATTTTGAATTTTCAAATAGGTCAGTTTTTCAAGTTCCAAAAAAATGTTGTAAGTTTTGACTAGATTGCATTGATCCTATAGGTTTATTTGGAAAGCATTGAAATCTTTATTCTGAAGTCTTCGTATACATGAACAGGAACTATCATTTTTTTTTTTTTTTAGATCTCAGTATCATTCAGAGAACAGTATCATTTCTGCAAATAGATATTTAATAGCATTTGTTAGATTTACTCTTAAATATATATATATATATATATATATATATATAACTTTGCTTTATTTATGAATATTTTTAAAATTGCTTCTTTTTACTTTATAACTGGTGTACAAAAATGCAAATAACTTGAATTTTTAAATTGATCTTGTGTTTTGCCATCTTCCTACATACTGATGTTATTTCTATTAATTTATCTATGGTCAAAATATTACAAGTCAGAATTATGCTCAGAATACTATAACATTCATTATAATATATAATATGACATATATGATATACATTCTATTTGTTATTTTTTTCATTTATATATGACAGCAGAATGCATTACAATTCTTACTACACATATGGAGCACAATTTTCCATATCTTTGGTGGTATACAAAGTATATTGACACCAGTTTGTGTCTTCATACCTATGCTTTGGATAGTAATGATCATTACATTCCACAAACATTAATAACCCCATGCCACCTCCCTTCCCCTCCAACCCCTCTGCCCTATCTAGAGTTCATCTATTACTCCCATGCTCCTGCTCCTATTCCACTATGAATCAGCCTCTTTATTCCAAAGAAAACATTCAGCATTTGGTTTTTGGGGATTGGCTAACTTCACTTAGCATTATCTTCTCTAACTCCATCCATTTACCTGCAAAAGCCATGATTTTATTCTCTTTTATTGCTGAGTAAAATTCCATTGTGTATATATACTACATTTTTTTTGGTATCTATTCATCTATTGAAGGGCATCTAGGTTGGTTCCACAATTTAGCTATTGTGAATTGTGCTGCTATAAACATTGATGTAGCTTTGTCCCTTTAGTATGCTGTTTTTAAGTCCTTTGGGTATAGACAGAGGAGAGGGATCACTGGGTCAAATGGTGGTTCCATTCCCAATTTTCCAAGAAATCTCCATATTGCTTTCCATATTGGCTGCACCAATTTGCAGTCCCACCAGCAGTGTATGAGTGTACCTTTTCCCCTCATCCTCACCAACATTTATTGTTCATCTTCATAATAGCTGCCATTCTGACTGGAGTGAGATGAAATCTCAGAATGGTTTTGATTTGCATTTCTCTAATTGTTAATGATGATGAACATTTTTTCATATATTTGTTGATTGATTGCTTATCATCTTCTGAGAAATGTCTCTTCAGGTCCTTGGCCCATTTATTGATTGGGTTATTTGTTTTTTTTGTTTTTTTGTTTTTTGTTTTTTTTTTTTTTGGTGTTTAGCTTTTTGAGATTAGTGCTCTATCTGATGTGTAAGGGGGTAAAGATTTGCTCCCAAGATGTAGGCTCTCTGTTCACCTCACAGAATGTTTCTTTTGCTGAGAAGAAACTTTTTAGTTTGAGTCCATCCCATTCATTGAGTCTTGATTTTAATTCTTATACCACAGGAGACTTATTAAGGAAGTTGGGTCCTAATCCCACATGTTGAAGATTAGGGCCTACTTTTTCTTTGATTAGATGGAGAGTCTCTGATTTAATTCCTAAGTCCTTGATCTCTTTTGAGTTGAGTTTTGTGCATGGTGAGAGACAGGGGTTTAATTTCATTTGTTGCATATGGATTTTCAGTTTTCCCAGCACCATTTGTTAAAGAGGCTGTCTTTTCTTCAATACATGTTTTTGGTGCCTTTTCTATTTGTTATATTATAACATTTGTTTTTCTGGTCTTATTGGATTCCCTGTTAAATGTTAAATACAAATGGTAGTAGTGGGCATTATAATTTTTTATCTCGATACTAAAGTTGATGCTACTGATATTTTCTTGTTTAGAATGCTGTTATCTGTCAATATATAGTACCAGCTCAACAAAATTCTGTTTATTAACTTCTCTTTGAACAAAGAATAGATATTGAATTTTGTAAAACACTTTCTTTTTGCATCTTTTAGACTACACATTTTCCTTTAATCTCTAACTTTAATAATATTTATAGATTTATCTAAGTAACTCTTTTTACATCCATAGAGTAATCTCAACCTGAATATCATGGAGCATCTTCTTAGGAACTGACCAATTCTATTTGTAAATATCTTGTGTAGAATTGTTACCCTATATTCCTGAGCAACAAGATTCTACCGTTTTTCTTTCTCATTTTGTACCTATCTGGTTTTATATCAAGCTTATACTGGCCTTATAGAACCAGCCAGAGATTCCTTCCTTGATTTTGATTCTCTAAAAAATTTATTTGAATCTGGTATGATTTTTCTGTTTAATACTTTTATGAAATTCACTTGTAAAATTGGGGAACCTGATGTTTTCTATATGTAAATATGTTTTTTTCTACCTGTTCAAATATTTAATAGTCTTAGATATATTCAGATGTTTATTTCTACTTGAGTTTCTATTAGAAAATTATAATTTTTTAAAAATTTTCTTTTAGTTAAATTATATAATTTACTGACATAAAATATTGATGTTATCATATTTTAATTTTAGGCTATCTTTTGTTATATCTTATTAATTTGTATGCTGTTTATTTTTGGTCCCCCTCCCAACTCTCATTCTTTTTCCTTTTTGATCAAACTCACAAGGAGTTTTATAACCAAACTTACCTCTATTAACCCTCTCTATCATTCTTGTATATTCATTGATACCCACTCTTACCTATAGTATGTCCTTCTTCCTCTGACTTTGGGTTTATTCTGGTATTCTTTTTATAACCCTTCATGTTAGCTTTGTTTTTCTTTTGTAGTACACTGGTTTAAATCGAGGCAGACCTCAAAACACTGGTTTCTGTTTCCCGCCCTCTTTTACATTTACACTTTTGTTATCCTTCATTTCTAAGCTTTTTGAGTTTCCATTTGTAATATTTCCACAAAAATTGCTTCTTTCACCCATGGATTAAATAAAATGTGGTCTCTACATTCTCAATATATGGGGATATTATTACTTATCTTACATTTTCAATATATGGGGATATTATTACTTATCTTTTTGTCATTAACTTCTTCTCATTTGTGCTTCATCATTGTTATGGTTTGGATATGAGGTGTCTCCCAAAAGCTCATGTGTGAGACAATGCAAGAAGATTTAGAGGAGACATGATTAGGTTATAAGAGCCTTAACCCAATCAGTGAATCAATCCTCTGATGGGATTAACTGGGAGGTAAAGGCTAGTAGGGTGTGACTGAAGAGGTGGGCAATGGGGGTGTGGCTTTGGGATATATATTTTGTATCTGGAGAGTGGAGTCTGTCTCTTTTTCTGGTCGACATGGGAACTGCTTCCCTCCATCACACCCTTCTACCACCTGGGGTCCTGAGGAATGCAGACAGCTGTCTATGGACTGAAACTTTTGAAACCATGAGCGCCCCCAACCACAAACCTTCCCTCCTCTAAAATTATTCTTGTCAGGTCTTTTAGTCGTAGCAATAAGAAGGTTGACTGAAACCATCAGAGAAGCTGTTCTGTGGGGGACATTTGTTCTTTGAAATGTGTTCAGATTTGCTTTATGGCCTGCTATCCAATCTGCTTTAGAAACAATCTGCATGTCCTTGAGCAGGACAAGTATTTTTTTCAACAATTGGCTGAGATTTCTATATACAGCCATTAGATTAAGCTTACTGAGTGCGTATTGATATTTCTGGTCTGCTTGTTGTAATATTTTGCATTATGTTGACTGATTTGCCAAATTTTCATACAGTTTTTGCTACTTACATTTAAAGTCTGTTTGTTGCAACTGTCCTTTTCAGACTTGTCATGGCTTCCTAGCGGAGTCCACCCTTCGTCATTGTGTGCCACATTCTGTATCCTGGCAACTCTTTCTGCTCAAGGGCTATTTGGTCTATGAGTAATAGAGCTTCTCAGCCTCACTTTAGGTTATTATTTGCCTGCTGTGTCTCTTTTAGCTACATACTTTTGTCATTCCAGTTGCCTTATTCATGAGGAATACTTCCCATAAACAACATCTACCTGGATTTTAAAGAAATACTATGTCATAATTTTCATGATTTTAAATGTGTGTATGTTTATGTACATGTGTCTGCATAATTGGTGGCTTGTATGTAGTTTTTGTTATTGCCAAATCTGGAGTTTTTTCCTGTCATCTTTGCTCTTTAATTTGTTAGTCTTGCTTTTTCTAAGTATGTTTTTACTTCTTTCTTGCCTTTAAAAAAATGTTTGTTTTTATTCCTCAAATGGTTGGAAGTTTATATACCTGTTATACTTAAAGCTTCATCCCAGGGTTTCATAAACTGACTTCCAGACCACTCACATATAATCGAATCAAGCCTTTATTGAAGCACACTGGTGGCAGCTGACCAGAACATAAAGCTGTTCCCCTGATCAGCCCCAAACAATTGCAAGGGCACTCCTTATAAGCCTGAAAACTGCAAAAGGGATGTTCAGGGGGTCTAGCCAATGCACGCAAGCCAGGTTACAGAAGTGGGACAGTGCGGTCAAGCGGAGGGAAACCTAACCAATCACAGTTAGCCCAGTCACCCCAGTTACAGAAACAGAGCCCCGTTACCCTAGTTACAGAAACAATACCCCATTAGGTAGTTCCGTGTTCTTAAAGGTTTCTATAGCAAAAGAAAAAGAACATCTTGCTACAGTCATGATTCTTCTACTTGGCATGGTTGTTTTACAGGATGAAGTCATAAAACAAAATGGAGTCACATTTGCACCTATTATCACAACCTATTCCAGGAGTGTATTGTTACTCTTTTAATCATTACCATTACATTTTCACCATGGCTATTTAACTAAAAGTCAGAAATTGAAAGATCTGTGACACTCTCTCCTCAAAAACTAAGGCTTATAAAAACATTTTAGTCCCAATTAACTAAATTCCAATGTACACATTACCGTTGTTCAGTATTTCAGTTCTTCCTTTTCTTTTATGATATATTCAAATTAGTATTTTTTTTCTGTAACTATTGGTTTACTTGTTCACCACTTTTGCTTCATTACAGACCATCATTCTTAGATAATTTTCTTTTTTAATTTAAGTATTTTGTGTAAAAATTCCCTTGGAGCAAGTCTCTTGACTGTAATTGCCCATAGTTTTTTTATTATTATTATTATCTATAATAGTACAATTCATCCTCATCTTGAATTATAGTCTGCTGGGCATATAATTCTAGATTAAGGATTTATTTTCCAAGTAACAATAAATGTTGGTAAGGATGTGGGGGAAAAGATACCCTCATACATTTGTATTAGGACGGCAAATTGGTACAATCACTCTGGAAAGTAGTACGGAGATTCCTTAGAAAACTTGGAATGGAACCACCATGTGAGCCAGTTATCCCACTCCTCAGCCTATACCCAAAGGACTTAAAATCAGTATAGTAGAGTGACATGGCCTCATCAATGTTTATAGCAGCTTAATTCACAAGAGCTAAGCTATGGAACTAACCTAGGTGCCCTTCAACAGATAGATGGATAAAGAAAATATGGTGTAGATATATATACAGTGGAATATTATTCAGCCATAAAGAAAAATGGAATTTGCCGGTAAATGGATGGAACTGGAGATTATCACGCTGAGTGAAATAAGCCAACCTCCCTCCCCCGAACCAAAGGCTAAATGTTCTCTCTGATATGTGAATGCCAACTCACAATGTAGGAGGAAGAATATAAGTACTTTGGATTAGACAAAGGGGAATGAAGGAAAGAGAGAAGGGATGGGTATAGGAAAGACAGTAGAATGAATTTGAAATTATTTTCCTATGGTCATATATGAATACAAGACCATGTAACTCTACATCATGAATAAGCACAAGAATGGACAGTTATACCCTGTGTATGTGTAATATGTCAAAATACATTCTACTGTCATGTATAACTAAAAAGAACATATAAAAATCATTTTTAAAAGGCTTAATTTTCCCTTTTCTAATTAATAACTATCCCACTGTGTTCTTTCTGACTTCTATGGTTGCTCTTGTGAAGTTGACATTTATTCTGTGCTTTTTCATTCTGTTCTTTGTCTGCTTTTAAGAAGTTCTCTTCTGTCTATGCTCTTCTCTAGTTTCAACAAGTTTGAGATATGTGTTTTGGGCAGACCTAGAAGATAACTAGATTTATTTATTTTTTTTTAAATTGCTTTTTTTCCATTTTCTATAGTCTCTCCTGGGATTTGAATTAGTTGTAGATTATTCCTTCTCATTCATTTTCTCATTTTCATTATTTTCCACCTACCTTGAAACATTCAATCTAAGTAAATATTCTGGGTGTGTATTTTAGTTCACTGGTTTTCTTCAGATTTTGAACATTTCTACTTAACCTGTTCAATTTTAAATATTTTAACAATTTTATTTTGAATTTTAGGAACTCCATGAGTGATTTTTCTTTCATATGTAAATGTTCACTTGGAAATTGTCCTGTTGTTCAGTCATTCTTGCAATGGTTCGTACTTTTATTTCTTCTATTATACCATGTATAGCTATTCTGTATTTTATGTTTGACAATTTCAATATCTGTAGTCTTTGCAGGCTGAACATCCTGCTGTACCTTCCTTCCGACCTTCATTCATAGTAGCTTGCCTTCTGGTATTTATGGTCATCTTTGTTTGTCAACCTCCTGTTTTTACTCTGATAGTCCTTTAGGACACTTGTGGGATTTCTCTCTACTTTTGCAGTTAACAAGTGAGTATAAATTTTGGTTTAGAGCAGGAATACCATGTCATAATTAATTCTCCAAGTCCTGCCTGTTCTAAGGCTTATTATTCCCAACAGCAGTTTCCGTGGGGATTTATGTAGTGCTGAGGATCGAACCCAGTGCCTCACACATGGGAGGCAAGTGCTCTGCCACCGAGCTATATAGCCCCAGCCCTTAGGCAGATATTTTTTTTTTTGGCATTTTTAATGTTTTGTAGACATAGAAGCACTGAAGCAAAGCATATAAGTCTTTTAGAGATTGTTGTTATATTGCTAAATTGCTTTTCAGAAAAGTTTCCCCTATAATGTGGAATGTTGTCACTTGAGTTGCTAACATGACATAGGAAGGAGGAGAGACATTGGACTGAGATATCATCTATTGTACCTTCTTGTTGCTGCTGATCCACTCCTTGGCTGTGGTATATTTGATAAATGGGCTAGCTCATCTTCAATAGCTTTCTCTCTATATCTTGTACAAAAAAATAAATGCATTTATTTAGAAAGAAAGAATTTAATTTCAAGTCTAATGAAAGCTATATGAACACATGGTGTTATCAGTGTTATGAGTCTTATTATTTTTCTAGTTGATATCACCTTTTTTTTGTTTGCATAGTACAGACTTCACAAAGTATTAAGTGTTTTTCTGTCAGCAGTTGTAATACAATGACACATAATAAATAAATAAACAAATAAAAAGTGTGAAATTGTGTTCAGATTCAAGTTCTGGCTCCTGAAATCTTATTTTGTTGCGCCTACAAAGACAACTAATCACTGTTAAGTAAGTATGTAAGCAAAAATTAACAATAAACCCATGTAATATAGTGACAGATGGAACAGCCATATATTCTGTAGGCTGTTTTCAGTAGGATACTATAATCTGGTTCTGTATATTTTTGAGAAGTTTTGCCGAAGAAGAAAACATGTCTTCAGTAGTATTGACATCAGACTTTTGAAACGCAGCTGCAGTGGTAGTATTGTCTATAATTTCAATGAATCCAAAAATACATTTCCTTTCTGCTAAGGAAGATGGTGAGTGACAAGGGTGGGTTGAGATTTCACTCCTTAGTTTCCCAGATTTCTTTGGGTTCTCTCAAGATTGCCAGATAAGCCGTGTGTGTGTGTGTGTGTGTGTGTGTGTGTGTGTGTGTGTACGCACATGGGAAACAGGAATTCCTTTCGGAAGGGTGACAGTCAATCTTAGTCTAACACTAGTTCAGGGCAGATGTTCCTAGCAGAAATCTGCTGAAGTAGATTATAAATGCTGTCTGGTTGCCAGAGATCCTCACATTTCTTTTCCCCTTATTTTTAAAATGCTGATCCTGTTTAAAGAGGAAAGGAACAATACTCAACCACCCAACCTCCCTTCACTCCCATCCCCCACGCTTGTGAAGAGGAAGCAAAGGTTCTTATTCTTATTATGTTTAAACTTCCTCACTAACATGAGCTGGTCTCCTTTACATCTACTAAAATGACTCCATAACCACGGCAAATTTAAAGTCTAATCAAAACTATGAAAGGTAAAATATATCACAAAATCCATTCAGAAGATTTATGCAGTACAACTATGTATTTAGTTCTGATTTAGGAGGCATGCAAGTTCCATATAGTAAAAGCTCATTAAGGCCAGTTCTTCCCACTATGAATTTTGCTTTTATATTATGTTTGGACCTTAAAATTAACAATTTGCTAGTATGGGTAGAGGTTTCATTACTTTGATATGCTCTTACCTTTAACGTAAATGTTTTTCTATGAATTATTTGTCCCTGTGATTGAAATTGCTTTGCTCTGAGAATATCTAGACTTATATACATAGTACTCAGTTTAGTTTTATGACTTTATGTGAAATCACTATGATTCATTTTCTGAAACACATATTTCTGATTTTCAGAAGGATTTAATTTAAAAGGTCACAGCTCCAACAATACTTATCTTTTTCATTTTTCTGCACAGGATAGGACAAAGACTTGTGAAATTTGTTTTAAATTTATTTTCTCCTATTGTTGAATCATCTTATTCTTTGAAATTTTAAATTACTATTTTTTTACCTCAATATAAAAAGCTGTAAGAAAATGTTTTGATCCCCATTTTAGTGAAAAGTGATACTATTCTCAGTAAAGCACATAACAGTGAGGTTTATAATAGACTATATCAGGGAAGTAGCCTAATACATCACTTGCTTCTGCCTACTTTTATTTTTTAACTTGTCTTACTAAATTTTGAACAAAGGTGTACTCATATGAGCAGATGTGCTTTAGTTTTGTTTCTGTCTATACTAAAGGAGTCAGGTAAATTTCAGGACTCCTGAAGGAGGAAAAGCAGTGGAGTTGTCTTAGGATAGTATGTGAAAAGAATTACTTGAAAACAAGCTTGACAGTATTTTAGCCTTCATACTGCATATACAACTTAATGTTGTGAGGCATTGGGCCTCATTAAAAGCCAAATGTTCTTTTCAGATGTTTGAAGAAAGATATGGGAACATGGAGACAGGCTCAGAAGTAGGAGTGGTTTTCTTCTTTCTCCTATTCTCCTTGTGTTGCTTTCACCCACGAGCCGACAGCCCTATGTGCTGATTTCCCACTAGGAGTAATGAGAAATACAGCCATACTTGTGAAAGACAGTGGCCAATCTTCTATAGTTTATAAACCCTCACCATCACCATGCTCCAAAGCAAAGAAAAAATTCCTTTCTGTGCATTTAGATTATTCTGTATCTTTGTGAATATCGACAAAAGGTCTTCCTATCTTAGGTAAATATAAAGTCATGCTCTCAGCAAGGAAATAATGAAAATTATCTTCATCAGTATCCCAGGTCTTGACTCCACTCACGCAAAAAAGTTCTGTCCATTAAGTTTTCTGAACCTTAGGTCACCACTTTTTGCAAATGTTAAAAATATACTAAAGTATGCTTTTATACCAATGCCCACCAAAAAGAAAGAAAAACACCTGATTTTATTTATCTACACACACACACACACACAAAAAAAAAAATCCAAATGCATATCCAAAGCCCAGTGTGTCTTGCAAAAGTAGAATTTTGAGATGTTGAACATTTTTCGTATACTTGTTGATTGACTGAGATCACCTTCTGAGAAGTATTGGTTTAGTTCCTTGGCCTATATTTTGATTGGGTTATGTGTTTTTTTGGTGTTTAGCTTTTTGAGTTCTTTATATACCCTAGAGATCAGTGCTCTATCTAATGTGCAAGTGGTAAAAATTTGCTCCCAAGCTGTAGGCACTCTATTCACCTCACTGATTGTTTCTTTTGCTGAGAAGAAGCTTTATAGTTTTAATCCATTCAATTTATTAATTATTGATTTTAATTCTTGAGCTATAGGAGTCTTATTAAGGAAGTAGCGACCTAATTCGATATGATAGAGATTTGGGCCTCCTTTTTTTTCTTTTATTAGGCACAGAGTCTCTGGTTTAATTCCTATGTCCTTTGATATTCTTTGAGTTTTGTGCATGGTGAGAGATAGGGGTTTAATTTTTTGTTGCATATGGATTTCCAATTTTCTCAGCAACCATTTGCCAAATAATGTATGTTTTTTGGTGCTTTTGTCAAATATAAGATAACTGTAATTATGTGGGTTAGTCTCTGTGTCCTCTAGTCTGTACCATTGGTCCCAGTCTATTTTGGTGCCGATACCATGCCATTTTTGTTACAAATGCTCTGTAGTATAGTTTAAGTTCTGGCATAGTGATGCCACCTGCTTCACTCTTCTTGCTAAGGATTGCTTTAGCTATTCTGGGTCTCTTATTTCTCCAGATGAATTTAGAGAAATGCAAATCAAAACTACTCTAAGATTACATCTCACTCAAGTCAGAATGGCAGCTATTATGCATACAGACAATAATAAGCGTTGGCTAGTATGAGGGGGAAAAGTTAAACTGGTACATTGCTAGTGGGACTGCAAATTGGTGCAACAAATATGGAAAGCAGTATGGAAATTCCTTGGAAAACTGGGAATGGAACCACCATTTGACCCAGCTATCACACCCCTTGGTCTATATCCAAAGGACTTAAACACAGCATACTATAGGGATACAGGCACATTATTGTTTATTGCAGCACAATTCACAATTGCTAAACTGTGGAACCAACATAGATGCCCTTCACTAGATGAATGAGTAAAGAAAATGTAGTATATATACACAATGGAATATTACTCAGCAATAAAAGAGAATAAAATCATGGCATTTACAAGTAAATGGATAGAGTTGAAGAATATAATGCTAAGTGCAGTTAGTCAATCCCAAAAAACCAAATGCTGAATGTTTTCTCTGATATAAAGAGGTTGATTGATAATGGTGTTGGGAGGGGAGCAAGGGAGGATTAGACAAACTCTAGATAGGGCAAAGGGATGGGAGGGGATAGAAGGGGGGGCATGGGGTTAGAAAAGATGGTGGAATGAAATGTCATTCGTATAAAGACACGAATGAGTTGTGTATACAACCAGAGATATGAAAAATTGTGCTCTGTATGTGTAATATGAATTGTAATGCATTCTGCTATCATATATAACAAATTAAAACTTAAAAAATTAGGTAAAAGTAGAACTTTGATGTTTGATCTTTACATGAATGTGAATGAATGAGGGAAGTAATCAAGCAACCACTCAATGAATTTCTACAGCAGTCACCTCCTTTTTATTGTTTTGTATATATTGTTAGTTGATTATAAAAGGAGAAAATGTATAGTTTTGGTTATTAAAACAGGCTGAAAAGTAAAGCTGAACCTGGAAGATGCATGGTTTTAAAAGTGTCTCAATGATAGGAATGTTCTGAGCATTGAAATGACACTGAAGGGAGATGGGTTCAAAGGCTGCCCAGGAGAGGAGGAGGAGAAGCCAGCCTCATGTTTACTGGGTAAGATAGCAGAATACCCCACATTATTTGCTTATTTTTCTATCCCCAAAAAACATTTTCCCCAAGCATGTACAATTGAGTTTGTGTAAATCAACTATGTATATAATGAAAGTCCATTGACCTATTTTTTTTTTTTTTTACTTTTTAATGATGTGTTTCTCATCATCTTATCTTTGATTGTTAATTGAATCTTGAATTCTGGAATGATTTTACATATTCTTACCTCATTGGGTTAAAGTTCTCTTGTAATCTATATTATAAATTCCTTCCAAGAAAAGTCTGTGTTATGTTTCCATATTGCCTAATGCTGGGATTTCAATAAGGTGGGTTTTGTCTAATAAATGTCTTTATGTAGCAGATTAATCTTCAAATATTTGGGGGCATTTAGAAGAAAAAAACTTACCATTATCAGAAAGTATATATTATTTATCCCATAAATACCTCTTGCTTTATTTGGCATCCCAGTGTTTTATAACTCCTTTTTCTCTTTCTTGTCATCCCACACTTTGCAAATCCCATAGTCCCAGTTTTAGAGGTTTGTTCATTTAAGAGATATTTTATTAAGAGGCTTCTTAGTGTCAGGAACTTGAAATGCATAAGATCAAGGGACATAGCTCATTTATTTATTGTTTCTAATGCTTGTAATTATTAAAGGATGCTCAGAACAGTAAATTGTTCTTCTCATTTTAGACCTACAGTACTCATGGAAAACTAATTAGAGTCTGTGCCAGATGCAACCTATATGCACCTTAGTCCCTATGGAAAAATCCAAAGTCATCTTTGCAACTTTGCTTACTGTGTGGGTGGGTGGGGAAGAGAGGGTGGAAGTTGTTATGAAACATCCGCAGCCACATGGATGGAGAGTTGCCAGAGGCTTCACTGGGTTCCCGCAGAGGCCAAGGTGAGCAGGAAACAGGTTGCAGGGGTGACGCAGAGGAAGCTGGAGGAGCTGCTGTGAAACTCCCTCACTTTACACAGAGCAGATTTAATTCCCAATACTATTGAGATAGAGTTTAATAACCTCAAATGGCCCATGCAGAGTCTAAGTATTCTACTTTCTAGATCAAAGCTGCCTTTAATTAAGAGAATCATCATTTGCTTTAATAAGCTAATGGTAGTAGAGTGTTGGCCTAGGAGAAAATAAAGGGATTATGAACAAGTCAAGACAACAAAACTTTTCATTGTATTCTAGTGATTAGTATGGTTTTTATGTGTGAAGAATGACTTCAGACAGGCAAAGAAGGATGATAGTCATTCCCCAACAATTTGAAAATAAGGAAATTTATCATTAGGCTGCCCTTTAAGCCTGTATTTCCCAAGTCCGTCCCTTAGAATTTGAAAGGCAAATATTTAGGTGTGTATGGCTTACCAGATCTGCTCTCTGGAATTATTTAGAACCTAAGATAGAGAGGAAATGATAAGAAAGAAACAGGAAGAGAGAGGAGAGTTAGGACAATGAAAAGTGCATACAGTAATGGAGCTGGAGAAAGAAAAATGAAGACAAATCATGATGATCCAAATTTATTAAGAAAGTCGGAATCATGAATAGAAGGCTATAAGATACAGCAGTGGGCATCTGTAAAGTGCCCAAAAGATCCATTTGTGATTGAGAACACTTCAATTCCAAGTCTCCTTCAAAGCTAAAAATCTTGATAATATCATTAACCAAAATGGCAAAGATTTATGTGGGAATCAAGCTCTCACAAAAAGCCAGGGAGACTTCTAAGGGAAAAAAACCTCCCAGGGCATTGCACCCATCCTCCAATTTCATCAACAAAACCATCAATGTGATTAGCATGACTTAATGCAAATAACATACAGCTTTATAAGCATTCAACATTGTGTCTATTGGGGGTTTATTTCATGTAACAACATCAAGTCATGGTATATATATATATATATATATATATATATATATATATATACTATTATTTTATTCTGGTGGTTTCAATAGGTAAAATGAAGAATAAGAGAAGTGAAGTAATTGCTAAGCTTGCACTTATCTTCATCCATTTGTTCCTTTATCAAGGATTTGTGAAACTCAGTTCATGTGTGAGGTAAGGCACGGAGAGTTCTTATACAGGCAATGTTGACCTCATTTGAGGGATCAGATTGACTCTTATCATTCTGTGTCTAATATGTTGGAAGGTGGAGAGACTCATTTAGGACCCATGGTTAATTTTCCTTTATATTTTTATTTTGTTTTTGAGAAAATACTTATAGATAAATAAGCAGAAAGTCTGTATTGTTATTTCAAATAGTTCCACTGATTATTGATGTGTGTGTGTGTGTGTGTGTGTGTGTGCATTTAATTTTTTAGGATCCTATTTTTATTTGTTTTTTTACATATACATGACAGATATTTTAATAAAAGCCAGTATCTCAGCTATATTAATAACCCTGATGAAATAAGGCAATGAATAAAGTCAACAAAATCACTTCTTTGGGGGCATGATTTATTTTCTCCTTTGGACAGTCTAAATTTATACCTCTGTGAATACATTAGAATTTTCTGAATGTTCTAATTGCCACATAGCCTCCAATAAGTTAATTTGTTTGAAATCTGGACAATTCCCCCTGATGTTAGTTTTAACATTTTGGGTTCCTTATGAGCATTTCCAAGTACAACTAGAAGCATTTCCTACTTAAGAGGTGGAATCTCAAGCAAAGGGGTCTTGACATTGGGAATTATGTTCCTTAACAAAAACACAAGAATCTGTGATTGCTTTTACCTTTCTGTGACATTCTGATGTCATTTATTCTTCCAATTCCCTTGTTCTTTCTTGATGCTGTGTGTGACTAATGCAATTCCAATGGGCCTGTAGCTATGGAAACTATAAGAAGGCAAAAATATTAGTTAATTCATTTGCAGGCATCCATCTCATTTCCCATACCTTTAGTTTCTTGGTTACTGAAATATGCTTTTTAGAATTATGAATGAGAATAGTCATAATTTCTTTTATTTTTTAATCATATTTCTACTTCTTTTTAAAAATGACAAACAGCGCTTTTTATGAATTATTAATACCCCATACTGCCCTGAGCTTATGAATGGGAAGATATCATTTTCAGATATAAAGTCAGGTGTATGGCTTTAGTGAAAATGTTGAAAACCACATAAAACATGTATAACAGGTGTGTGTTTGCTGATCCACTCATTCTTGGGAATATTTCATTTGATAAAAACTGTCTCTCACTTTGAGAGACCATCATGTGTAGATTATTATCTTAATGCCACTTAACAACAAGAAGTTTGCCACCAATCAATTACTTTGATAAATTTTATCTTTCATGAAAACAAATGATGTACATCTCAGCAGCTATTTTGTTCTTATTCCATTGTAATTATGTCTTCTCCTTTATTGGCCAATTTCTTTTGCATCTTTTCTAAATGAATGGTCTTTTCTCCTCTCCATTGATTAAGTATTTGGTTGTCTTTCATAGTCTTTTCCTCTTTAATCTATGACTCCTTTCATTTGCTTTGATTTCTGATTCATAGAACAACAGACTATTAGAATTGGAAGAGTCTCAAGTAATCTAATTCAGTACATAGGCTTTAGAGCAGAGACAAAGAGCCCCAGCCTCAAGTTGAACAGCCTTCTCACCATCTCCCCTTTGATGGGAGGCAAGCTAAGTATAACATGTCCCAGAATGAACTCTTACATTTTCCCTAAACCACTCCTCCCACTGTGCTTCCAATAAAATAAATGTCACAATCCTGCACTCGAATGCTCAGGCCAAAAATCCTGAGGCCATCTATCTATCTTGTTTGTCCCTCTTAGCCTGGCATCCAATCCATCAGTCAGTTTCAATTCATGTCTTGGCTCAAAACAAGAATGCCATCTTTACAAAGATGCTATCCCTGACTCCTACTGCACAACCCACTCCATGTTTTCACCATGGAGCTCTCACAGTGTGCCCTGAGTGGTCGAATCATTGTCACCACATTGCAATGCACACTCCTTGAGGGCAGGGACTTTTCATACCGGTTCACCGCTGTCTCCCTAGCTCCACAGTAGTGCTGATGCACAGAATATATTCCAGAAATTATTATACAAAGATTGAACAACTATATTAGCAAAGTCATGAAGCAATTATGTTTAGAACTATTTGGCAACAAAGCTCACCAGGAAATCTGAAAATTCTTTCCCTTCTAGTGCTTTCCTCACTATAATAAGCTCTTATTGTTCTCTTATTTTGCTCTCACCCCTTCAACATTTTGTTTACAATATAAGTTTTTACTTTCAAATACAAACAGCAATCATGTATTTATGTAGTGGTCAATTTCACAAGTGGTCAATTTTTTTCTGATTGCTACCCAAGATACATTGAATTCACATTTTCCTGTTCATGCTAAAGCTAGTTGATATCCCTCCCCTTTATTAAAATCCTAGAGATTTTTGGAACAACTTGTTCTTATATTGCAATAAAACATAAGATATCATATTTACATTACTTTCTTTTGATAGGAGCTCAAGTTACTTGCAACACAGCAGAATGATTAAATAAATACAACAAGTTTGGAGACAGGCCAAACTACGTTATGTCTCTACTCTGAGACCTTGGACATGTCACTTCACTCTTTGTATCTTCAATTCTATCTTCTGGAGAATAGATCTAATAATTTTGACTTTATAGAATCCTGGTGATGATTAAATAAAATGTTATTTCACATTAGGCCTGAAGACAGAATACCCTACGGTGCAGGTATGGCTATTTTTCCTAAATACATGAAACACTAAAACATATTCCTAGAAGCATTGACCTTGGTTTATGCATTTAAGTTGAGCTACATACTTGTCTCTGGAGTTGGGACCCAATGACCAGGTATTAGTGATTTTTATAAGTAATCTCAGGGGATTGTAATAAGAAGCCAGAGCTGAGAACTAACAGCTCACTTGTCCTACAACATGTATCCAGTTTACAGACAGATCTTTGAATTGAACTGTTGTAGTATTACAAATTGGAGGAGCAGGGAGGGAGGAAAGAAATTAAAAAATAAAAAGAAAAAGAAAAAAAATACCACAAACTGGAGTTTTTAACTGACATATCAAATCCCCTTCCAAGTTCTTTCAAGCCCCTTACGTACCAAGATCCCTATTTTCTCTCCAGCGGCTGGCTAGGGACTGCCTTCAGCTCCCAGAGGCCACTTCTCTCTACAGGCAGTCCAAAGAGTAGCTGTTGCAGAATTCCAAGGCACCAGGAGCACATCCCTTTGACTTCTTCACAACCAGCCTAAGAAAACTCACCGAGGAGTTCAGCTGATAAGGTCAGGCTCTTTGGCCATGTAACCTATCAATCATGGGAGTAAAATCTCATAGTCTTAAGGTCCTACCACAATCAAGAGAACCATCAAAAGGACACGGATGGAAAAGAATGGGACTCTTGGAGACCACCTTTAAATTTTACATAAGAATTTATAACTTCTCATAACAGACTTACTGAGGGTATTTGAAGAAAGGACAAGTTGGCAGAGAGAATCAAACTACAGATGCTGGTTATATTAAAAATCTTTTCACACGGAAATGTTTTCCCTTCAGGATATCTATTTAGTGTGTACATTGAGATGCTATTTGAGATTAACAAAAATTTTCCACATACTGATTAGTTTGGAAAATTTATAAATTGGTGTTTATTTATTTGTTTTTAATTACATGACCTTTCAGAGTCTAATAATCTGTGAATCCTGAGTAAGAAACATAACCGAAATGTATTTGACCAAGAAACTTATTTTCATGCCTGAGTACTAAAGTGACATGCAGTTAGCTGTCACTATATCATTATGTTAATTATTTGTTTCCAGGACTCTTCTTAATAGATCAAGCGTTCTTCCTGATTGGTAGGTGCCTGTGAGGCATCTAAATATTTTTCATATTACTTCTATTCTGGAACTGTAGTTCTTAACTCTGGCTTTGTATTAGAATCCCCTGAGAAATTTTTTAAAATGACTAATACTTTGGTCACTGGGTCTTAAATCTAGATATAGGAATGTAGCTCTCTCTTAAATGCAGAAACCAAGGTAGATACTTCTAGAAATATATTTTAGTGTTTCGTGTATTTAGGGAAAAAATAGCCATATGGGCACTTGTAGGGGTATTCTGTCTGTTTGGCATAATGTGAAATAGAATTTTATTTAATCTTCACCAGGAGTCTATGAGGTGAAGATTATTAGATCTATTTTCCAGAAGATAAAATTGAAGATTCCAAGAGTGTAGTGATGTGATCAAGGTCTCAGAGTAGAGACAGAATGTGAACCTTCTTTGGCCTATCTACAAACCCTGCACATTTATTTAATCATTCTGCTTCATGGGTTAGTAACTTGAACTTTTATCAGAAGACCAAAACATCAGATTTTCAACCACTGTAAATGTGCTCATCTCTTACTGGGCCTGTAGTTACATGTGGACACAGAAATAAAGGCACCTTGCCAGAATTTTGGCATTGTCACTCATTGAAGCAGGAAATCCAGGTCTTGCTGAATTGAGAGCATGGAGCTAACTTGGGATAAAGAGAAGGTACAGAAAACAGGTCAGGAACTGAACCTGCCCGGTAGACATTTCCAACTGGTCAAAAGATGCTTTCTTTTAATACCATGTTGGGTATGCGAATATTTTCTAGGCAAATTTCATTAAAGGCTGCCAGAGAGTGCTAGCTATTTTATCATAAGTGAAAGGGGCATCTTTTAATTTCTACCCATTCTGATTGATCTCAGCATGGTACATACTGATGGAAACTTAGGGTTTAAACATTGGGCACCTGGATACAATAGCCTAAAAGTCACTCATATTTATTCCATTTTTCAAATGTCTTTTAAGAGACTTAGCCACCACACAAACACTAAGGCTGAGCCCTCTGATGATACCTATGCTTTCAAAATACCCTTTTCCGGGCATCCTTTAATATAGTTCACATATCTCATCTCACCGACACTTAGACTATCTCTAGATGAAAAGTTCTGAGGCTTCCCAATAGATAACAATAAGAAAAAAAAGGCATTTGAGGATGTTGGACTTTCAGAGTGGACCAAGAAAAAGGAGTCCTCAGGTTGGTGTTGTGACTCAGTTGTAGAGTTATTGCCCATCATGTGTGCGACCCTGAGTTCTATCCCTAGCACCAAGAAACAAAAGAGAGAGGAAGGAAGGAAGAAAAGGAGGCCTGGACCCCTTTCTCATTATTTGCAGCAATTCACTTTTTTCCCTTTAGCACATAAATAGAATATAGTTACCATTGCCTTTTACCTTGTAGAAGTGGTGAACAATGGCCCACAAGACCGACTGGAAGTCACTTTGGTTAACTTGAAGAAAGTAGATTTTCTCTATCCAATTCAAATCAATAGACATTCTATTGGCCATCAGGACACAATGAGGTTAGTAAAAATGAACAACTCATCTTCGTTCTCACATAGGTCAAACTTTGGGTGAAGGCAAAAGAAATAAGTGTGGGGATGGGGTTGTGGCTCGCTTAGCACTTTCGAGGCCTTGGGTTTGAATCTCAGCACCACATAAAATTAAACAAAATAAAGGTTAAAAAAAAAAGAAGTGTAGTGTCTGTGAGAATTTTATAAACTAGGTTTTAACAAATATAATGGGCCTCAGATGGTAATAGAGATATCAGAGTTTTAAATCTAATGTCAACATTTGCTTAAATAAGTAAATACTTTAATCTCAGGTGAGCCTCATTTTTTATCAATCAAATGGCCAGTCATATCATCATTCAGGAATGTAATAAAAATAAACTGGGACCAAGCTAACCATTGTGAACTGCACTCTCAAAAGTAGAAAATTCTTTATGAATATGGTTGCTGTTCTTAGTGATGCCCTTGAGATCTAAAGAGGAGGGATAGAGGGAGGCTTTGGGGAGGAGAGGGTATGAGAAAGGCAGATGTATTAAAATCCCACTGATTATTATTTGTTGTTTCCTGAAATTCAAATGTAACTAGGCATTCTGTGCTTTATCTGGCAATCCTACTGAGAACCTACTTGGAATCCAACATTGGGCAAGTCTCCTAGCAAGAGTGTGAGCCAGGCTGGGAGCCCTGGGGATTTTCTTGTTGTTCTAATCTTCCTACTTCTTCATATTTCATACTCCAACATCATCAGGTCAGTTTCTTTTTTAGCAGCCCGAAATTGCTGATTCATGCTTGGCTTGCTCTTCAGTATGTCTCCGTGGATCACAGAGCAGATGAGCAGGCAAGAATGCACTCCATCACTCTTGCTCTTTGAGAAGGAAGGAGAACTGGAAATGCCCTTGGAAAGCAGCCTCCACAATCTTGTGGGGCACCCAAATGTACCACATTCCAAAGGCATGACTGCAGCCCAGAGCGATGTGATGCATTTGGGAAAACCCCACTGGAGGCATCTAACACTTTTAATCTAACCTCTGAGTAAACTAGCTGTTACTTTACCTAGATTATTTACAAGCAGCTTTTTCTATACCATGAAACTAGTAATATTTTATATTTGTTTCTCTCCCCGGATGAAGTTATACCACATCAGGAAGTTAGTGTTTTCCCTGTACGTGGGCTTTGTTTCAGTTTTGTTTGTTTTTATTCTCAAATGAAAGTACTATGCTAGTAACCCTTGCTTTGGGGAAAAACAGCAAGAAGCAGTAAACTCCAGACTGGTGGAGGGCGTTGGGTCCCAGTAGCCACCTGCTGGAGTGCTGGCTGGCTTGTAGCTGCTTATGTAAGGCAGGAGCATACTGCTTTTTTAAAAAAAAAAATTTAATTTAATTTTATTTTATTTTTAGCTCAGATGTTACAGAACAACAAAAATAACAAAGTTTCTAAAAACACTTTTATGCATAATGTACATATAAGTGTGAGAACATGAAAATTATTTCCATGAATGTTTAAAAATTATTTTTAAAAGCAAGGCAGCATTGAGTGAGATCATAATGGATCCTAATGATGAAAGACCCCTGCTCTTGTACAAAGTCAGCCCTTGGTGGTCCCAGGAAGGAGATAGAAAGTAACTACACTGTATAAAAGGCATTCTTAATTACCTATTCTCCATAGTGCCATTTCTTCAAATATTTGCTGAAAATACCCTTAGGGAAGTTTAAAACAGGGGATCATGACCTCAAAGAAATGTTATCAAGACTACCACAAAGATCATTTGTTTCAGAACTCTGGGAAAATTTCTGGAGATACTGTGTGCTGAAGGAATTATATTTGTTGAGCTCAGTAAAAATGCATTCAAAATTAAGTGCTTTCTGCCAGATACCTGTCCTGGAAAGAGAATTGTATCTTAGAAGTGAGCAGAATGTGTACCTATTTTTTAAAAGTTGATTTATGTTGGTTGGAAACTTGAACTGTGAGGCCAGTTTTGAAGAGAGAGTCTGTAAAATGACTCACAGCAGAACCTAGGTTGGTCAAGAATATTAATGGCACAAGCTTCTGTAATTTTCATTTTGAAGTCACTTAGGGGCAAAGCAAGGTAGTATTTTCAATACTAGAAAACTCTTTCCTGTTCTATGTCTCATGCATATTTATAATACTTTTGGCTTGTAGCCAGTAATGGATATAAATTTCTGTTTTTCATGTGGTGTCCAGGGACTTTACCCATTTTAGACTGGTTAATCTAATTATCAAATTTAAGTAAATCTGACAAAGTAAAACCTCATTTTTTCAGATTCCTTTCAGATCACTTTTGTACATGTGTAGATGCATCTACCTACATGTACACACAGACACACACCCTCTTCTAAAAACAAAGCTCTAATCAACAAAGGAAACTTTGAAAATGAAAATAAATCTCCAGAGTTTTAGATTACTAGTTTGTTATAACTTTTTTCCCTTAATACTTCATTAGAAATAGGAACATTTAGATCTAACAATAATAATGTGGCTTTATCACTGGAAAAAAGGGAGGAATCTTCATTAGTCAGGCCAAAGAGTAGTCCCCAACCTGCTGCAGTAAACAAGGGACTAAAATAGATCCTTGAGTGTTCTTTCTCAGCAGACCTTAGAAGAGTGTATGTTATTCAACAAACTCTTCTAGATAGCTGATATAAGGGGGTTTTCAGTTTTCTGGTGTGAAATTCTTTTCCTGGAAGGGAAGATAGCATATAAATAAGTAAGTACCACACAAGTCCACAGAGGTGGGTTTAGGTCTACCTAATGGGTATCATTAGGCAGACAGGGGAGACATGGTACCGTGATCCTTTTAGAAGGCTGTGAAAATGTTTCATTTTCACTTTTTTAAGTTAGAATAAAAACTGACTAACATAATAATAACAGATATATAATAATGAATCCAACCTTTATTACATTTGTGTTTATACCAATAAGTATTTGTTTTAATATTTTATTATGGAAGAGTTTCACAATGGAGAAATTATCTAAGGAAAGTCATTAAGCGGAGCAGGGAGAGCACCTTGGATTAGAAATTTGTCAAGTCCTGTGGGGCTGAGGGAAAGGAGAGAGTTGATGACTGAGGAGAATCACAAAAGGCTCAAGAAAGCAGGTGACTTCTGAAGCTGACTGTGAAGGACAGGTAGACTCCTTGGGATACTGGGAGGAAAATACTCTTGGTAAAAGAAACCCTTAGAACATGCTTTGAAGCATATCATAGACTAATAGGTGCTTAGAAAATAAGGTATATATATATATATATATATATATATATATATATATATATATATATCTTCATTTAGTTTGAGTAGAAACAAAACATTATAAATCAGTGTGTGTGTGTGTGTGTGTGTGTGTGTGTGTGTGAGAGAGAGAGAGAGAGAGAGAGAGAATGTGTGTGCATGCATGTGTTGGTTTAGGTTTGCTTATGATAATGTCTGATTTTTTTTTTTTAAAGAGAGAGTGAGAGAGGAGGGAGAGAGAGAGAGAGAGAATTTTTAATATTTATTTTCTAGTTCTCGGCAGACACAACATCTTTGTTTGTATGTGGTGCTGAGGATCGAACCCGGGCTGCACGCATGCCAGGCGAGCGCTCTACCGCTTGAGCCACATCCCCAGTCCCTGTCTGAATTTTTAAAATATTTTTCTTAATGCTGTTCACAATATCTTTCTAACCTCAACAAAAAGTCAATAGCTCACAGACTTTGAAAAAAATCTCAAACATATTAAACAAGAACCTCCTTTGAAGTGACTAACTACAAATACAAAACAAAATAAGTCACTATGATTATGAAAAAGATTGTACCTTCACGTTTTGTCTACTCCTGTCCTTTTACCTGATTTTCACACGGGAATCAGCTTCCTGATATGACCTTCATTTTTTTTTTCTTTAAGTGAAAGTGAAACTCAAAACTTACAGGTGATTTTTTAAGAGATGATTGGCAAGAAAACAATTGTGGGATTTTCCACTTTAAATGAGATAGATGTTGATGATTCTGTCAAAGCTTGTTTAAACACTTAATTCTATTTTACAAAAATCTTACACTGAGCACTAAAAATATATCTCCCTTTATCTTTTGAATAAGGGTCATCTCAATGAGAATTTATTGTGGATGTTTTAGGCACATCTGTATTTTTTCCTGCCATATTTATCATTCATATTGGATATTGAGTAACCTTGGCAAATGAGAAAGAAAATACTACTCCCTTCCCCTGGCCCCTAGCTCAGATAGCTCTTTGCCTCAACAGAGAAGTCTTCAGTAAGCTGGACTTTGAGAGACTTTGCCCACTCCCCATGCCTTAAGTCCTATAGTCATCCAGACATCTATATGGAGGGTACACTGCCATAAGTCATGAGAGCAGTGAAGGATAATAACCCACAGTGGCAATGCCTCTCCTAAGCAAGTAGATCCAATCCATGTTTCAGTCTATGTCCTTGGGGAAGAGCAAGGAGGCAGAAGAGCAAGGAACAGAGATGTCTGCTAGAGGCCAAGTATCTTAACAATAGTTTATCATGATCTTTTTGTGAGCCAGGCCCTGTGCTATCATTTTTACCCAGATCTCACTTAAATCCCCACAAGAGAACTGCAGCATAGACATTGCATCTCCTGTTTTGGTGGAAGAATGAAAGGATTAGAATTGTTGCCAACTAAATGGTACAGAGATGCACACCACTGAAGTTCAAGGAACAGTCACTGGAATTGGGCTGCCCAGGATAGTCTCCTGGTAGGACTTGGATTATGCATATCCTTTGGACTAGCAGAGGGCAAGGAATGGGTCTTTCATAAAAGATTAATAAGAGATTAAAAGAAACATTCAGGTTACAGTGACCAGGGGTTTGGGGTTATGTAGGGGAAAAATGAAAAATAAAGCTGGTAAGGCAGTTTGGGGCCATGTTAAGAGAATGAACAAGGTGGGGTTTCTAGAAAGCCTGAAGCAGGGATACAAGGGTGTGACTTACTGCATGTGTGTTATCGGGAGAGGGAGCAAGGGCAGTAGGATTCTGCAAGAGAAGGAGCACAACGTGGATGTAGTTTCCAACTGGATTCTGGCTATAGCCTGTTGCCAAGGAAGCTCAGGAGTATGAATAATGCCAGAAGCAAACAGCAGCAGACTTGGCGTCTTGTCCCCACTAGTTGTGAGCTTCCCTGAGGAGCATGGAGGTAATTTATAGGGCTCACCTTCACCTGAGAGCAACTCTGCAGAGAAGGGGACAAGTACCCTCTCAGCACACAGATTCGAGCCAGCAGGACTCAAACGGAGTCCACAGTGGAGGTTCAACCACTATCAGAGGAGTCTGTGGCCTTCTTTGTTGAGCAGTTAAGGGCTGTTAAAGGAAATGGGAGAGGGGGTTTAACAGGTGACATACTGTTCTTTAACAAATAATCTGGGGATGTTAGGAAGAATAGATTATAAAAGTGAGTGACTAAAAGACAAACACCCCTTTGTAGACTATACTCATAACTACATCTGATATCGACTAATCAGTTTAGTGCAAGTGAACAATGCAATATATGTTTTATGTGGATTCTCTTAGTTCCCAAAATATTCTCCAAAATCTTATCTTCTTTACTAATGGGAAAAATTAGATTCTGATAAATTAAGTAACCTGCTTAAGTTCCATGGCTTATAGGTGGTGGAGGCAGTCTCCACTGCTTTTCCTGACTTTCTAGAAGACAGATTCAGGTAACCATATGTGTGGACTGAGGCCCTGTGTGTTAGTCTCCAATGGCCACTACAGGAAGTTACCTCAAACTTGCTGTCTTAAAATGGTAGAATTGTATTTTCTCCCAGTTCTATTATTATGAGTCCAAAATCTGTATGACTGGGGGGAAACCACAGGGTCAGCAAAACCACCCTCCACTGGAATCTTTAAAGGAGAGTCTGTTCCTCACCTTGTACAGCTGCAGGTGGGATTCTTCAACTATGGCCACATGGTTACAGACTTCAAGTCTAGTATCTTTGACTATCTGTCTATCTCCACATCATCTTCTCCTCTCTAGTGTGTATAAGATTTCCCTCTGCCTCCCTTGTGTAAAGGATATATATCTGTGATTGCATTTCACACCCTATCTGAATAATCAGGGTAAATAATCCCCTCATCTCAATTTCCTTCATTGCATCTTCAAAGATACTTGTTTTATCATAAAATGTATTATTCACAGGTCCCTGGGACTGGGCATAGATTTTTTTTTTTTTTTCAGAGGGGGAAGTATTTTTCAGCCTACCACAGTGAAAGTCCAAGGTCTTTGGGGCTGTGACCTAAAGAAGAGTGGTACTCATGAAAGCAGTGGGGGTAGGCAAGGGATTGGATTAGAGGCAGAAATGGAGATACCACTGTGCATGCACAGACGGAAGTGCTGACAGAGTACTTAAGTGGAGAGATCTTTAAGGCAGTTTAAAGTATTTGGCATGTGAGAGGAAGGGATTGTGATGCAGAGGCACCATCACCAGACACTGATTGGAATCCAGGACGGGGTCTTACCTCTCTTGTGGTGCTGTATGTCCTGCCAATTGCATTCCCTTTCACGCAGGGGAATATAGTGTCTACTCAGGCTGCACTGTACAATTCCTGCAAACCTCTTGCTTATTTCATTTTTATTTTCAGCTTTTGATGTTCCCAAGTCTGTCTCTTTGTTCCTCTGTCTTTTAGACACCATCTAATTCAGCTTCTCCCTTACCCCATGCATCATACACCCACCTCTGTCAGATGAAACCGTATGCCTATGTTTCCTATTCTGCTCTGTGTAAAGCCTGCTTAATTTGTGCCATAATTTTTCAAAGTAGGGAAAATTACCTAATCATTTATACCATAAAAGTTTTATTCTCCTATCTCCTGATTAAAATAAAAATGAAAGCCAAAGTCTGAACTTGGAAAATGTCTACAATTATTAATCTGGAAGAGGCCAGAAAGAAGATCAGTGAAATGAAGGTAGATCAGGAGTCATCTGCTTCTCACTCTTCATGGTTCTTTCAAACCATTTAAATTGGGCTGCTAAATGGAGGCTCTTCATTTGAGGTACACCAACCTTAATTGTAGCCTTACTACTCCTCATTTCCAAAACCCACTTTGTTGTACATGTCTGTAAAGCTCTGCCTTGATCTCTTCCAGAACTTTAGGAAAGAAATGTCATTTGTCCATTCCATCCCTTATCTTGATATTGTGCTCACTGATCTCAGCAGCATGTTTATAGTTCCTTTGAAGATACCTTTTCAATTTCATTGCTTTTCCTCATCATCTCCTTTTAAACTGTTTTCCATCCATTTTTCCTCCACTCAACAATCATCCTACTGTGGATTTCAGTCTTTCAAGTGCATGTCTCTCCAATAAAACCCTCTAGCTATGCTTGGATCTCTACAAAGCCAGAACATCATGGTAAGAATTAAGTGCATTCAATAGCCCAGGATCTTGTATGTGGCACAATAGAAGTACATGATGAATCAGACAACTTATCATGCAATCAATACACAGTCATCTGAATAAGTATACAAGTATCCACTTTGTGCAGGATTCTGTTTACTTCCAGAATGGAGAGATAAATTATAACAACATTTAGAGAATAAATACATTACTTTGAAGAAGAAAAGATCACTAAAAACTTCCATGACAGAGTGACTTGTAGTTATATAAGAATTAATTAGGGAGAGAGTGGGCAAGGATGTTCCATACTGAGGAATAACATGGAGAAAGCTACAAAGGCAAGGAATATGTAGGACACAAGTGTTTCATTTGCACTGAACCCTGTGGTACAAAAGAGGAAACCACTGAAGAGGTAGGAAGGTAGATCAGGGTTAAGTTTAAAAAGCATTAAAACTAAGGCTGAAGAATTTTTATCTTACTTATTAACACATAAAAAAATCATTGATTAAGTTCTGAGCAGGGGAATGCTACTATTCAACAGAACATCACTTCAGGAAGTACTCAGTATGTACGTGCTCTGTTTGGCCACTAGCCCTAATGGGAGTGGATACAGCTCTATGATATGACATCTGATTTTCGTGAGCACAGTTTTTGTGGAGGAGTTAGGAGAAGCATATATACAGCCAATATGTCTGAGTATACTATTAACAATAGAGCTATTAATGAAATCTAGTTTAAGCCCAAGGAAGTGAGGAATTCTGAAGAAGCAAGACCTTCTTCCCAGAACTGCATGTGGGACAGTGATGAAACAGAAGTTGTTAGGAAGGCTTATAAAGGTCAGTGATAACTCTGGTTTTATACAGTAGTAATCGAGGTGAGGAATGATCAAGACTTGAGCTGTGTGGGTAGCTTCTGGGAAAGCTGTGAGATATGTTGAAGTGGTATAATTCACATGATTGGGAACTATTTGAATTGGGGTATGTGTGTGTATGTGTGTGTGTGTGGGGGGTTCTGATGGAGTTCATAAAGAGTTTTTTTTCTGTGGTGGCCTTCTAAGGAGTAGTGTTAATGAAAATGAGAAGGCTGAAGGCTTACATTGATTGTAAACTGGATTTGGATTGAACTTGTTGAGTTTATAGTGATACTGTATTGGGCTATGAATGTTGAAATGTAGTACTGAAAGTTTTGGAGTTGAATAAAGACTAAAGATGCAGATTTTGAAAGAGCTTTAAAAAAACAATGTTCAAGATTTTGGAAAAGATATAATCCTGGAAGAAAAATAGTAGCCAAAATCAGACTTTGGAAAATATCTGCAATTATTGGAAAAGAAACCAGAAATATCAGTACAAGACACCTATGGAAATAAGAGTGGAATCTAGGGAGTTTGTCACAGAGAGAGGCTTTTGGATCTGGGGGTGATTAAAGGAGAGAGATTGAGAGCAGAAAGGTTGAGAACAGAGTATAGGTCAGGCATCAATTACTCTCTTCTCCCTGCTTACCTCCAAAAGTTTAGAGAAAGAGCAGAGTTGTGAACAGAGTCTAATTACTAATACTTGGAGGAACAAAATAAGGCTACTCTCAAGGTTTTGATAAGGAATGAGCAGGTAAAAAAAATAGCTTTTTTAAAAAAGAATAATAGTAGTAAACATAAACAACAGGACATTGGAACATGAAGATGTTCTCCGAAGTGTGTCATATGCATTTACTCAATAAAAGCTCATAATTCTATGATGTGCATTATTTTTGTTACCTCCATATGACCAATTTCTCAACTGAGAATCATAGAGGTAAAGATAATAAAACTAATGGCTAATTGACAGACCTGTGGCTTAATTCTAGGTAACATTGACTTCAAAGTGAATGCTGTTACCCAATTTGTTCTTGAATTCCCTATGGAATTTAGCACAGTGACTTGTCTTTATCAGAATCATTATTGATTTATTGAGTGAATAAATGATTTATTGAGTGAATATTGATTTATTGAGTGAATAAATGACGCTTTTACATGTAAATATCTTTCAGATAATAAATTGTTTTTAAACATAGAATTATGAGCTAGAGAATTATATTGTTGATCTTATTTTTATGTGCAAATAAAACATCCAAACCAATTTTATCAGTATATCAGATATATCAGTTTCTGCACAGAAAGGCTTTCTATGGGAGCCAGGAGTTCCTATGAAGTTATCAATTGCTTGTAGACAAAGGGTACCATGCTGTACTGCCAAGTATTGTAGCATAAAGATATAAGGCATGGAAAATTTGGGTAAATGGAACAAAAATATTATAATAAAGAGAAAAAAATGAACCCTTTCAAAATAGTTGGGATAATCAAAGTATAGAATGTCCTTTTCGGTCAAGGTTTATACATTTTATGCAATCATAAAGAGTCATTTTTTTGACTTGCAATTTTATGAACTGTAACAAATTACAAGTGAATTTGAATGAAAATATTATAGTTCCAACTGAGTTTTTATCTCAAAGCCTTCATTTCCAAAAGTGGAAAATACTGGTTCTTTACACAAATTAAATTGGACTTTGTTAAGTTTAACCCAGAAAAGTGTGCCAAATGATTTAATTTTGAATCATAATTAATATGTAATTGTATTTAGTGTTCAAAGTGTATATGGGTTAGCTATATAAATTTCATGATGGTTAATTTCTTGCCAGCAAATTATTTCTTTTTCTATGGTCTCTTTAGAGGAAATGAATCTAAATTGCTAAACTAATTACAATCAAATATAACTAACTGGAACCCAAAATTGAGTAATACTTGCTGCAATAAGCTTTTATGAGAAAGAGGCAAATACCAAAGTATAAGTCAAAAATAATTTATCCTTCCTGCTCATGTAACTTCCATGGTATGTCTCTTGGGTCAGGCATCAATTCGTTCTTTATGGCTCTAATCCCTTCAATAAATTTTTTTATTAAATAAAAAAAAATTCAGAAAGCCCTTTAGGTCATGCACTATAAATCTATGTTAAAAAATTAATATTTGTAATACAAATTCTCAGAAATGGCAACGATCTCAAATGAACATTAAATCATATTTAGTGTACTGTACTTAGGGAGGTAGTAATATGGATCACGACAACCATAAGGAAGCACCACTTAGACCTCCTGCTTCAGGGAGGGTGGTTGGCTGGTGGCACCAGCTGCGCTCCTTCTGGATCCACATCATCTTGGTGCGAAGACTTTGCTTCCTGCAAGCTGTTTCCAGCTGGTGGCTGAGCATGCCTGGGATGCTGGTATGGACCCTTTCCTGTGAGATATTAGACTATTCTGATGGACATCTTGGCTCAGGCCTCTCCACAAGCCTCTCTATAGTGTCAGACTTATCTTTACAGGGGGAAGGGTGAGAGGTACTGGGAATTTAATCCAAGGGGGTTTAGCCCCAGTCCTTTTTTATTTTACTTTTTAAATTTTGAGACAGGATCTTGCTAAGTTTCTGAGACTGACATTGAACATGTATGTGATCCTCCTGCCTCAGCCTCCTGAGCTGCTAGAGACTCTTCTGACCTTACTCCATCTTTCCTTCCCATCTTCCCAGGTCAAACGTTCACTGGAGTCCAATAACTAATCTATATTCTGGTTCCCTCCCTTCTGTCCTCAAAGACTTTCAGAATTCTCTTGAGCATCTTTGTCATCTTGGAATTCACTTCACCAGAGACCTGAACTAATACATGGATCAGCAGATATGGAACCTCTCAAAGCCTGGCTTCTTGAAGTGCCCCTGAACTTGGATTTCGTCTGAGACCTCTGGAATTAAAATCTTCATTTTATCAAAGTATTAGGTAATCCCAGTGGTCAGCAAGTTTGAAAAGCATTACTCTAAAATAATAGGTGATCCAACTAAGTTAACAAGGCAATAAATCCCATGTGTTTATGGTTCCAAGACTTCCTAGGGATATATATCACCAGAACATCTATATAATATGCTTGATTGATGTTTTGTTATAGGGCATTTAGGTAATGACTGAAGGACCATGATACATTTTCTTGGTTCAGTGAACTGAATCTACTACTCCCAATCTTTAGTTCTATGGGGCCATTTGTGCTTATTTATTCCTATTGTGCCATTTGTGTTTATTTATTCCTGACTTTATTTTTGTATTCACTAGTTAGATTAGAATCACTTCCAGCTCATCCCTCAGTTAACCACAGGAATAATTAATACTTTTGAGATTTTTGTGTTTTCTGTGTATTCAGATTAGACTATTGTAGGGACTGCTGATTGCCTACATCAATATCTAGCCTCCTTTTTATTAGGAGTAAATTTCAAATTTTCTTTTGCTGACATTATCTCCAGCTCGATATACTGCAAAGTATGTTTTGCAATCATCCTGGCTCTTAGTGTTGGTGTAAGTGGAAGTGTTGTGTGGGGTTTCCAGGAAACATTCTTAAAAGTAAGGGGTACACCCTTCTTCTCTTCTTTCTTCTTCCTGCCTTCTGGAATGCAGATATATGATAGAGAAGTTTTCAGCATCCATTTTGGACCACAAGGCAATGTGGTCAGAAGCAGCAAAACAGGAGGGACCTGAATTTCTTATGACCTTGGAAGTGTCATAACAGTGTTAGGTCAACTCCTTTGGAGCTCTTCAATTCTATTGTTTCTAAGTCACTATTATCTTGTATTTTTCTAGCGATATGCAGACAATCCTAAATAAATTATACAATTGCTAGTGAGCATATACAATGAATAAATAGAAATTTTACATTTTTCATTAGGACAATATGATGGAAATTTTGGTAAGAGATGATTGAAAAACAAGTAGGGGTCAGTGCTATGGAATTTAGTCCTGTTTTTCTATAAGGTTTGTATTACTTTAAGAAAAATAAACATGTTGTAATTAAAACATATTACTGGAAAAAGTCCAGCAGTATAAACAGGAACATTTTTTAATTTAAGCTTTTATTTTGTGTGTGTGTGTGTGTGGGGGGCTCTATTGAAAAATAACTCACAGTAAGAGAAGCATATAAATGACTGATTTATATTTAGTTATTCATTTACTTGTTTACCAATGTATTAACTAAAACACTTAAAGTACCTATTTTATATCAGGAACTACAGGAAATGTTGCAAATTCTAGAAAACATAAAGTCCTTATCTTTAAGAGCTAATAACCTAAAGGAGGATACATATACATAAACAGGCTATTGATACTTTGTAAAAAAATGCAAGGGCACTAAAAACAAATGCAACATATGTAGCATTGGATAAGACATTAGCCAGCAGATAGGGTAGGCTGAGGGAAGATTGTCAATATAGACAGAAGTCTGGTGTGCTGGGAACCCCAAGTACTTTTATGTCATAGAAGAAGCTAAAAGGGTTAGCAAGCCTACATGCTTTAAAGCCACTCTACAGAAGATGAATTTCAAATCATAGAGGACAAGAAGCCACTGGAAGATTTTAAAGCAACAAAGTGATACTATCAGATTTGTGTTTTATTTAAAATTTCCTGCTGTGAGCATGGTGACTATGGGTTTGAAGAAGACAGCAATGGAAGAAAGGATATCAGTTTAAGGCACTGTTCGCAGTAGTCTAATCAAAATGCAATGACAACCTGAATCCAGGCTGGGCGAAAGGGTTGTGAAAATCAGGATCACAGCCTGAAAATGTGCAGAGCTAACAAAATTATCAAGAATCAATGATTGACATGCTGTGGAGGTGAGGAAGGGGAACAGTTCAGAATGGTTCTGTGATTCCTGGGTTGAATTATGGATAGGAAATGACTCCATCCATTGGAATCTATGTAACCCAGGATTTTCACTGGAGCATAGGCTTTGTAGTTAAACTTCCTGTATTAAAATTCCAACTCTAGGGCTGTGGCTCAGTGGTAGACAGCCTGCCTCGCATGGGTGAGGCACTGGGTTTGATCCTCAGTGCCACATTAAAAAATATAAAGATTAAAAAAAATCCCAACTCTATTCCACTTGACTAGGGGTGATGTATGTAATCTACATTTTTAAAATTTCATTTATTAGATAGTTATCATAAAATTTAATGTGTATGAGTATTCATTGAGTTACTATGTATAAAAGTACTTAGAACAGTACCTGGTACAAAGTGCTCTACAGATGTTGGTAATTATTATTGCTATAGTAACAATCTCATACATCTAAAATGAAGTGGTTATACAAAGTACATGTATAAGAAGATAAGCTGTGAATGTGAATGCCCAATGACTGGGTTTTTGTCCTTGAATTAGAAAGTAAGCTCTCTAGCCAGTCATCTACCTGTTTCTATCACTCTACTCATTCAAAATATATTAACTGAAAACTGATTATGTGTTGGATTCTATTGGAAATACCAATCATTGCCACATATATTATTGACCTTGAAGGACATTTCTAATGGAGCTTGGTAATAAAGTACATACAGGTAAAAGGTGCTTCAAAGTCAATGTGTTACACCTCGACTGCAAAGTGAGTCTGCCAGTGCTCAGTACCCTGGGAGTCTGGTGAAGAGGGAGATCAGTGTGGACTTGGTTCTTGAAGAAGGAGGACTTCTGGGGCTTGCTTTACAGACTTGCTAAGCTTCAGGTAATCAGAAAGAAAATGAGCTTGGGAGGCAGAAGAAGTTGATGTAAGAAGAAGATGTGGCATTTTCTGGGTAGGATGTTCTTAAAATAACCTGAAAGCAAGAGTGAAGGCGTGAAGCTGGGGTATTTTTCAAGATGACTAAAAGCTTTAGAGGTATTTAGAGGAGACAAATGCTGAGGACGAAAATGCTGAGAGGTCAACCTGATTAGAAAATGACGCTAAGAAATGACATTATCTGAACGTTTTGATCCCAGGACACTGAGTCATTTGAAAGGAAGTGGCCAGTCCTGGAGTGTGTGTGACAGCACAGGATATGGTCGCTGTGGGCTTGGGGTGTCTTTCACTGTCAGGAAGTCTGGGGAAGAATGGTCATGCACAGCACTACCTTCTTGGGTCTCACCAAACCCAGCCATCTTGACTGAGGAAATTCCAGAGTGCAGTTAGATTCAGAACCACTGAGCGTTCTTTCTCTGTGCACAGAGACCTGCATCTTCTTACACATCCTCCTCCTCTTGGGTCATCACCACCAGCACAGCTGGGCATGCCAGGGCATGTGGAGGTGCTGGTCATAGTAGCACATTATAATGCTACTGAGGAAACCAGGGCTCCTTGAATCTAGTGATCAGATGTTTATTTGTTTTCCTGTGAATTTGTTGTCTTGTTGTTTTTCTACCAAAGGGGTATTAAATGGCTAATTCTACTTTCAAAGTTAGGGCTATAAATAGCAAGCAGTTGATGAGCGTGGATCTGAGCAACAATACCCTCTCTAGTTCTGTGCTCAGCTTAACACTGAGCATAAAGCTGATATCAGCTCCCAGGGTGTCCAACATGCTTCAGACCCTGGGGTTGGGCAGGTGTACAGGAGAACAGCTGATCTTTCTGTGGAATGCTGGCTTCTGAGACTGATGTTTGGGATGGGGGTGAATGAGTGGGTGGGAGAAAGGACATGTATTCAGCAAGTCTTATTGAGTATTATATTCAGGATATATCAGGGCGGAGCGGGCAGGCAGTTTCCTTATTTTCCATTATTATGTCAGTTTAAGAGTTTACTATGTGCAAAACAAATGGGAATTGCCAGGGAAGTGCTGCCAGTATGTGAGGTCTTTCAAGAGCTTTTTTTTTTTTTTTTTTTTTTTGAGACACTTAATTGATGTTGATTTTGAATACCAAATGACTGGATTGTGATTCTTGTCCTAAGCACTCTGTATGAAATCAGGGTGTGGGCATGTGGAGAGCGAGGTTACTCTGAAAAGAGATGTAATTTTTACATCCAAAATGGCTCATTTATTTTGATAGCTGCAAACACACAAAAGAGAATGGGCACAGCCTTTGGTGCAGGTGTTCTTCAGGGTGTGCAGATTGGCAGGGGCTGGATGGTGGAAAACCTGTAGACTTCCTCTCCAAATAGAAGCTGGGAAATCATCCAACACGTCCCACTTTCCTGAGAGGAAGCAAGACGTGGGGACAGGAAGGCTGTGTCAATAAAGCGTAACAGCAAAGCCTTTTGCGATTGTTTTCGCATCATAAATGTTCTGCAGCCAAGTTTATGAAATTTTGATTCCAAACAATTGCAATTTGCTGACATTCTGCAATGAAATTGAAAAGGAACTGAGTTTCTGGTCCCTTCCCGTGAAATCCTCTGTCAAACAACACAGAAAGGAAATTTCAGTATGGGCACCACCCTTGTCCAACCAAGATGGGTAATTAAGCCGTGGAAGATTGTGCTTTCCGCATCATAATCTGCCCAGAAAGAGGACCATGTACGCTTCTCAGGAGGGGTTTCCTGCTTGGGTGAGTGCGTCGATTTCTGGGACATTACTGAGCTTGACTTCAGAAATAATTCATTCCATGATTCTGGAGTTGCTTCTCTGAATTCTTCCAAAGCCCTTGGAGCAGACTTTGAGTTAGCCACCCCCCCCCCCAGCTTCCCCTCACCTTCTCTGCTCTTATGACACACAAGCTCTCATTTCTGACATTTGCCCACTCTTTGGGGATGACTCAGTCAATTGAAGCATAGCCCTTCCCAACACAATCAGCCCCTCCTCTTCTTCCTCGAGTTGTAGTAGCCCCAGATGTTCCTCTTGTCATCATCCCTCTGTAGCAGCAGCTGCTTCTGGGTGACAGCAGTCAGAGTGGGACAGAGATAACTGTGCCACCTCCCACTGGGCTGCTACCTCACTCTGGCAAATCTAGGAAGGAGGAGGATAGATCAGGGTGGATGAGGGCCCTCTGGCTGGGGACTGGCATCAGTAGTGACAACACCTAAATCATTTTGACAAAAAGTAGCTGGGTCTCAGTGGCTGGTTGGTGTCCCATCTTAAGATCGTAGATTCATGTGTCACTTTGTATCAGAAGGGATGTTTTGTGCCCTAGTAGAGCTACAGAAAGACAGGTGAGTGGGGTGTGGTAGTCCACCGTGTCAGGGAAAGCTGTCAAAAGAACACATCTAGTGGAAACGGGAGGTGAATGGTGAGACCGTTTCAGGCAAGGCTCTCTCCTTCTATGAGACTAGAACTTTGTAGAAGTGCCACATATTTTTTTTTCCCCTGCCATTCCTTTCTCTACTAATTTTTATTGTACCTGGACCATGTGCCAGGGGCAGGTCTAAGTAAACAGGTATAGGATAAACAGATAAAAGAGATTGCTCGAGTAGGGCTCATGTTCTCCCATTCTCTCCAACACGTCTTTGCAGTGCTCATGTTCTTTGTTTTCCAGGCATAGCACTAGTTGACTTCTGCTGACTCACAGAATTATCAGTACTTCATCTTTTCACTCAAAACTTCCTCTGACTTGTCAGTGATGTATGGTCCCCCTAACTTTTCTGTGTCTGCACTTCTGTGAGGCACTGGGCATATAAGAATGGTTGTTTCTCAGGAAACTTACAATTTGGAACTTCTAGTTTTGAAAAGCAAACAAGCACAACAGGAGCAATAGGTGTTCTCACAGAAGAAGGACAAGTTGCTGAGAATTTGTCCAGATTTTGAAAACATTGTAGCAGCTAACTGAAGGTCAAGGGAAAACAGTATAGAAATAGGGTGGAACCAGATGAGATTTAATCAGTATCTTTATCTAACTAGAGCACATGGAAGAGGCAGTGTGTGTCCCAAACCAAAGAGCCATGAAAGAAAATGGCCTGTATGCGGTGCAAGGCCCAAAGAGTCTGAGAATTAAGAAAAAGAAAATCTGAGTTTGCAGTATAGAAAGTATAGAAGGCTACATTTTCCTTTTATATAAATATATTTTTTAATATATACTTTAAAATACCATTTCCCCTTTTTTACACTTTGGGTTCTCTGTCTTATACAGGTGCATGCGCACACACGCGCGCACACACACACACACACACACACAGATACACAGCTAAAGAACGGAGCAATATGTACATATGTGTACATACTGTGCTGGTCACCCTGCTGTGGCTATAGCAAATATCAGAGATAAGTGACGTTATATGGTGTAAAGCTTATTTTGGTTTGAAGTTTCACTCCATCATCACTTGACCTGTTGCTTTTGTGCCTGTGGTAAGGCAACACGTTATGGCTGGGAGACTATGGTAGAGGCAGCTACTCATCTCATGGTGACTGGGAAGAAAGAGCAAGAGAGAGGAAGAAGAGGGGCCAGGGTCCCAATATTCCTTTCAAGGACATGATCCAATTGCACTGCAACCCTGACCAGCCCCCGCTTTCTGAAGTTTCCACCTCCTCCAGGTAGTGCTGTTTTAGTGCTTTGGCACGTGTATGCGAAGGTGTTCCACCTGTGCTCCACTCTCAGCTGTGAGGAACCAGATGCTCTGTGAAAGAGGAACTCGGCAAGCCGGGAAGCATCGACTTCTCCTAAGTGCTTTCTGAACTTCTCCTTTGATTTTACTTTTTCCTTTGCTGTTTTTGGCCTGGCTTTTTACTTCTTTTTGTGGGAGAATTCTCCCCACACACTTCTTCTTCTTCTTCTTCTTCTTCTTTTTTTTTTTTTTTTTTTTTTTTTGGTAAAAATAGCTGTAGTAACCATCCCCTTGATGGCAGAGAGAGCCTTGGAACAAGAGAGAACTGATGTGTAGGCCGCATTTCCAGGCCTGTGCTCCAAAACGCACCTGGCTAGATGTTGACTTGGAGTTGTTGATGTGAGACAAAAAAGTCAATTTGACTGGGTCAAGCCTTTTGGGTTTAAGAGGAATTGGTACTGCAGCTAGACCTAGTTAATTTAAATACTACACCTTTTCCTCCTCACGCTCTCCTACTAAGTAGAACAGAAGCCTGAAAAAGTGAACGTGAATGGTTATAGAAGAATTGTTCTCATTCTCCTCCTGTATGTTTTTTTTTTTCTTATTTTGAAGCCAGACTATGTAGGTATGGGAGACCAAGGCCTTTTAAAATTTTTTTTGCTTTGTTTGTTAATTTTTAATTTCAGTTGTGTCCCGTTGAAGAATGAATAGCTTGTGTTCTCACAAATAGTGGGCCTAGGCAAGAACTCAGCTTATTTGATCATTCCACCACCTCAATCCCCCTTCAACCGTTATCACAGAAACAAGGGATATTATGTAAGAATACCAACTATCAGCTTCTACCCCATGGAGATAATTTGATTTTCATGAGCAAGACTATTGGGAAGGGAAATGAATTGGGATTTACTTCCTGGCTTTTCTCACCAACTGGGTGCAGTTTGGGGGTCTCCCGAACCTTTCAAGGTGACAACCCAGGATCACTGTTCACCTTAACCCCCTGTTATTTTCTTCATCTTCCACTCAGTTATATACACTCCCATCAAGATCTTTGTGCTTCGAGGCAGAAGTCAGAATATATTCATTTATTAATCACACACTGGGCCTCACTGGGCCTCAGGGACTAGAAGGTCCTAGGAATCCAGAGAGAAGTGAAGGCTGTCTCCTCCCAGGAGCTTGAAATCTGGAAGGTAGAAAGGAACATGCCAGCAGAGAATTCCAATGGGGTTATGTTGGAAATAGACGCCTTGTAAGAAGGAGGGCACCACTCGCTTTATCTAGAAAGCAGGGGAAAGCTTTGCACAGACTTGGCCCTGCAGCTGGGCTCACGGCAGAGGCTTCGTCAGGTGGAGAGAGGATATGACACTGTGAATTTGGAGGGAAAAGTTCAAAACAAGCATGTCACGTACAGAATACGATGAGGAGCATGTCATTATTGGAGCATTAAGTGTGTACCTATTGAAGAGATGGGTGGGTCTAGGCTGAGAAAACATGGGGGAGCAGACTGAGAGATCCTTGCATTATTTAGGGGGTGGAGCTTTACAGAGCTGTCCTGATAAACACCTGATTTTGTTTATAGTCTTTTAATGGTTGACACTCTGTTATCATTTAAACAGTGTGTCTAGGGCTTTCCATGGTTCCTTTGAAGCCTTCTTAGCTATGATTTCATGCTTGGTGAGTCAGAGGGAGCAAGCAGGGTCAGGAAGTGCTAAACAATAGGACTGGGAATAACCGTTCTCACAGGTTGAAGGCAGCTGGTAAGGTCAAGGGTGTTGCCGCCCTTGTCCTCCTGCACTGGCCAGGCAGAGCACGACTCACAACCAGCCCTGCAAGAATGGCAGCACTGGAAGGTCTCCTTAAGGTCACCTCTGTCCTCCTTAATACAGCTTCTAAACCTGAATCTACTTAATGCCTTATACTTAGTGGACACTGACCTCCCTCAACAACCTTATAAAGAGAATAATAAAAACAAGATACAATCTTTGCAATAAAGACTCCAACAACTAAGGTATATTATCATAGATATATTCGTGCACCTATGGGGAAATAGCAAATATATTCTTGTAAAATAGTGCACTTTGTTCCATAAATTTTGGAAATATATGATAATGGACCTAGAATAATAGAGCTAGAATCTTTATAGCAGTTTATATTATAATCTTTATAGCAGATTTATATTATACATCTTTATAGCTCAATCGTTATAGCAGCTCAATTCACAATAGCAAAGCCGTGGAACCAACCTAGGTGCCCTTCAACAGATCAATGGATAAAGAAATTGTGGTACATGTACACAATGGGAATATTACTCAGCCTTAAAGAAGAATGAAATTATGGTTTTTGCAGGTAAATGAATGGAGCTGGAGAATATCGTACTAAGCAAAATAAGCCAATCCCCCCAAAACAAAAGGCCGAATATTTTCTCTGTAGGTATAGGATCCATAATGGGGGTGGGGAGTGTAGGGAAGAATGAAGGAACTTTGTGCAAAGGGGAATGAAGGGAGGTGTGGGGGTGGGAAGGACGATGCAATGAAATGTACATTATTACCATATATACATGAATGATTACACTACCAGTGTGACTGTGCCCCATGTTCAGCCAGAAGAAGTTGTGCTCTATTTGTGTACAATGTGTCAAAATGCATTCTACTGTCATTTAAAACTAATTGGAACAAATTAAAAAGGAAAAAGGGGGGAAAGGGGGACTGGGACTTCATCTAACTCCTTTTTCTTATAATAATGAAATTGAGGCCCAGGGCTATTTTTCCAAATGCTTAAGCTCGAACAAGATTTAATCTAAAAGAAGTTTATTTTGATAAATTTGTATCTATTTCCAATAGAATATCATATTGCTATAACCACACAGCATTGATTTTGCCTTTTTTTTATTGGTTGTTCAAAACATTACAAAGCTCTTTATCATATTTCATACATTAGATTCAATGGGTTATGAACTCCCATTTTTACCCCAAATGGGTTATGAACTCCCATTTTTACCCCAAATACAGATTGCAGAATCACATTGGTTACACATCCACATTTTTACATAATGCCATATTAGTAACTGTTGTATTCTGCTACCTTTCCTATCCTCTACTATCCCCCCTCCCCTCCCCTCCCATCTTCTCTCTCTACCCCATCTATTGTAATTCATTTCTCTCCTTGTTTTTTTCCCATTAATGATATAATTGATAAAGACTCATTTGTAACAGTTTTCCCCAGTTTTGTCACTAGACTGAATTTACATGAGGGTGAGACATTGGGCTCTTCTGCATGGTTCCTGGTACATGGTGTAGGTTAAAGATTTCTTGTTAATGGTTAAATGGTATTTAGCCATTCCTATTTGTACTCAATGCAGTTTTAATATTTCTATTAGATACATTTCAGAGATTTTCTCAGAGTATATTATTGAAGGAAGAAACAAAACCACGTGTACAATATCACTATCAGATACTAGTTTGAAAAAAGTCCTTAGCATTTCATGGAATGGGATACCCAATGGATTATTCAGATAGAAACTTCTATGCTGTATCTTTTTTTTTCATGAATTCATGATGGCTGGTGGTTTCTTATATTTACAGGAAACATTTTGATGATCAGAGAAAGCTGCATGTGGGTTTGCTTTCCATCCTGAATGTTCAGATAATATGATCCTGGAATGGAATCAGTTCTCTTAAATAAACTTGGCCTTTGGGACTTGTATAGAATGAAATAATCATATGTCTGAGGCAGATCTAAAACCTCTGAACCAATAAGTTTCTGAAAATGAAGGATGCACACTGCTTGGGAGCCATGTCGAAAGTGTATTTTTAAAAATTGTATTAAATAAAATATAATATACCAGCTATTATAATATATTGTTGTCTGACATGCAAACAATAGAAAGTCAAGCTTAAGAGAATGTTGGCTGGTAAAGAGAAGCTAAAGACAGACTAGTGATGGAGGGTGGAATTTGTAACAATATGTGATCTCCTTAGACCCAAAGCAGGATCAGCTCTGGGAAGAGCCCACAGAAGAGTTCCAAACAGACATACAGACATCCTTGGCTAAGGTTTGTTGGTACCACCCAGTTAATGCCCAGTGCTATTAATAACAGGTTCAGCAAGAGACTGTGATCCATCCTCAAGGATAAGATCAGGATGGCTCAGGAAATGGCTGTGGAGTTGTTTACTTTCTCATGACCTTTCCTCCCCAGTCACCCAGCAGGTGCTTTCAGAAGAGCCAGTCTCCCAGGGGAAAAACCTTCCAAACAACAGCAGTTGGAGATGATTTTCTCAGTTGATAACCATGGATCACAACCCCCTGGAAGAATTCAGAATAAACACCTTCGCAGTCAGGAAACAGTGCATGTCACAACCTTTGTCCCATCCCTTCACAAGGAACTGGTAAAGCTAAAACCTCTTGCCAGTTTTTCAGATTCTCAGGGTCCATTTCTGGCAACTTGCCTAGAAAAAAATTAAAAAAGTTTCAGGTTGGACACTCCCTCAAAATAAACTTTGTAATGTCAAACTTATAGAAATAATTTGAAGGTGGATTCTGTCCTCACAGGAGAGCAGAATAGACAGCAAAGCATCGTTTTGGAATCAACCTGTAAGGCCAGTGTCAAGCTCAATGGTGATGGTTGGGGGTAGAGGAGGAAAGACTTTATGCTTATGCAGCTCACTTTTGTAGCTTTGCTGTTCCAGTAAAATAGAGTCAAAGCATTTCCCTTTTGATTAGTAGGACAGCAACCTTTTTGAGTCTTTTTTTTTCCCCAAAAAATAAAGCAATATCTTGACAAACAACAAAGCTTGCTGGAAACAAACATTTGCAATACAGAGTAATGCAATTAGATGCTACCTGTAGTTTGCAGAATGTTTCAAATTCTGCTTAGGAATAGGGTGAAACTTCTTTTGGTGGCAACTGTTTATGTTGTAATAATCCCCCCCCCTATTGTTTTTGAAGTTCAAGCTTTACATCAGTCACAATGTTAGGTACTTCACATTATCTCATCAAAGTCTCATAACAAACCTATAAGGAAGGAAATATTATTACCTCCCTTTCCCAGTGAGGAAACAAGCTTGGAGAAGTGATACGACTTGCTCAGAATACGTGGGTATCACTTGGCTTGGGATGGTGTTGTGGGGGCAGTTCGCGTGGGGCAGGGTTCAAGGGCAAGCATACTACACTAGGCTCACTTCTTGTGGCTTTCATCTTCTTAGAGGCAGTAATCCCTGGGAGATGCAAACCTTTAAGCTGTTACTAACTGTGAGTGTATTTCAAACTTCTCTGAAGATTCTAAAAAGCAAAGAGATTCCCCAGAGATCAAGAAAGGGAGGAGGATATAAATGTGGAGGAAAAAAAGGCCTCAGAGTTGAGAATGAGATTAGAGAAAACAGACTTAGGAAGGAGTTCTCAAAGACAAACTGCTACCTTTGTGATTTTGCTAATGGTTAAGTTAGTGGATGCTTTTCTGAATTCATCTTTAGATGTACCAGGACCCTAAATAAATCCAATGAAATAATGTTACTGTGACATGTTTAAGGTTGTATCTGTTTTATTTGTTTTTGGTAATCTTCAATCCTATGGTTAAAAAAATATATTTGTAGCATATTGTAGAATATATAGCTGGTAAGGAGTTGCAGAAACATTGTGGCAATTTGATTGAGGACTATTTGATAAGTTCACATGGGAGGGGACATCCTCTCAGAATTTTATAATGCAAATGTTGCAGGGATAAAATCGTTGATGTAATTTGATAGGAGTTTAGATAGTACATGAAGAGATATTTAAAACAATTATAGATATGCTTTAGTTCTATCTTTAGTTTGTAACTATGGCAAGCAATCTAAATTTATCAAGTTTTCTTTTAAAATAAATCTATTTCAGTTAAAATTCAAAGTCGATAGTACAAAGTCAAAACTACAATGTTAACTAAGTAACAGTATAGGCAGCTTGAAACTATGGGAAACAATGCAACGTACTCTCCACTGAGCTCAGAAAGAGGGCTCACTAAATTCTGCTGAATTTCAGGTGTCTTAGTCTGAGCGATGTAAAATAATGCTTTCTGAATCCTTTTAAGATATCATTAATGTTTCTTTCTAAGGAAAACCATTTTTATCTTAAATGATCCAGATGTATAATATTAAGCATATAATAAGACAGGGCATTAGCTATTAGCTCAATTTTATCTTTTGTGTATCTTTCTTTTGCATATTATGTAAGCATAAGCAAAGAGAAACCACATAAACATGTCATAGATGGTAACAGGAAATAAAATAGTATCAATGTCTGTATTCACCTAATTCTCTATAATCTCATTTCCATGAAGTTTGAGGCAGTGGATTTTCTCAGGGGATCATTATATTTCTATTATTCAATATGAGCATAGTTGCTTCTGGATAGACAGTTTTTAACAGTTTAGAACAACGCACTATCCTAAAACCTAAAGGCAGAACAAAGTCTCTGGAAAGTTAAGCTGTGCAACCTTCTCAAATTACAGAAGGAAACCACAGCCAAAAAGTATCCAAAGGCATATAGCTAATATGTAGTAGCTTATCTGCAATGTAATTAATATTTTGTAAACCAGAAGAATCACCTTGCTAGAATACAATTTATTTATTGTTCTGAATTTACTTATCTACTAAAAATTAAATATGTTGAAAAATATGGTCTTTTTTGCTGAAGTTACTCATATACTAAAATCAATGTGGTGATAATATAGTCTTATTTTTGCTGAATTTACTCATCTGAAAACCAGAGTGAAAAATATAGTCTTTAGAATCAGGTAAATTACCTTTTTTCTTGTATATATTGTGTGATCTTTCTATGCCTAAGTTTCCTTACCTCTATAAAGATTTTTTTAGATAAAATAAAAGAGAGAATTGAGTTAACATAAATATATAAAGCTCACAGTACTGTGCCTTTCAAAAAGTTATTTCTGTTTCCTTTCCACCTTTATATTTAAGAGAGATACATACTATCCACCAGTATATTTAAGAAAAGATTATTTTAAAAACTAAGAGAAGGATTAAAGGGAATGTAATAAGTAAATCTTTTTCATTGGCAAGAAAATTATTTTTTTAAATGCAGGCAATTTTACAAGAAAAGAAAGATTAAGTACATTTTAGAACTTCAAACATAAAAAATAAAATGTATTTTTCACAATTAAATTAATATGCACATATCATTTAATTTTTACCTTTCATAGTTGAAATGACCTCATCATATATTTCCATATTTCCACCAAGGTGCACTTTTCTGGAGCTTGTCATTTCCAGAGTTCTGTTTTCTTGTCATGCACAGTTTGTGGAGGTCATTCCTTTACTGTGTATTTCAGGTTTTCTTTAAGGTGTATTTCAGGTTTTCTGGTTCATTCCATGAAAATGTGGCTCACCCATTACAGATTTGTCATGTCATGAGATGGGGAAATGAATAGAATTGTTCTCTGAACTGGAGGCTCTCACAATCTAGGAGTTAAGAGAAACATGCAAAGAAATATGACCTAACATAACCCTAACCCTAACCCTAACCCTCACCCTTGAGTGCTTTAACAAAGATGCTTGGGGATCACTGAGAGCCAAGAGAAGACAGCTTTCTCTGTGAACACACCATGCAAACGCCATGTCTTGAGGGAATGTGGATTTCCTAAAAGGAAACTATGCAACAAAGAATATAAGTCGTTTGTAGGATTAATTTTGGAGATTGCCATTTTGCTTTATGGAATGACAAAATCTTTCCCAATACTTTTACAACATGGTATGAACAGGATCACTAGTCTCACTAGTTGGGAGACCACTGCACTACGGAGTATTTTCTGTTTGCTCAAGAAAATTGATTTTTTTCCTTTTTGCTCACATTGAACACACTACATGCTTCCATTTCAGTACCACTAACTCTTTGGCACCTCCATATTGCATATCTGCCTTTCTCTGTTATGTAATAGGTTCCCAGAGGATAGAGACAATGCTTGATTCATTCCTCAGTCTTCAGTGATTACCATACCTTTTGGTCCATAATAATTACCCATTAAGAGGGTCTGGGATTGTGGCTCAGTGGTAGAGTGCTTGCCTAGCATATGTGAGGCCCTGGGTTCAATATAATTCTTTGATTTTTTTCCATTATTAAAATTTACTTTTTAGATGAATAGTGACAACCATTGCATTTTAACATTGAATAGGGCAATGTCTGTGACATTAGGACTTTATATTGGCATGTTTCTCAAAGTCAAAAGAAATTAGGAGAATAGAAAGATATAAAGAAGGGAGAAAACAGAAAGTGGAAACTAAAACAAAGTACAGGAGAGAGAGAGAGAGAGAGAGAGAGAGAGAGAGAGAGAGAGAGAGGAGAGAGAGAAAGAGGAGAGGAGAGGAGAGGAGAGGAGAGGAGAGGAGAGGAGAGGAGAGGAGAGGAGAGGAGAGGAGAGGAGAGAGGAGAGGAGAGGAGAGAGAAGACTTTAACTCCAACTTAAAACTTACCTAATGAGATAATGGATTTAGCTTTGACTTACACAATTTATCTACATTTTTATAATGACATGAATTTTCCTGAAGAAAGACAAGCTATTACCTATCCAGACTTATTCTTTAAAAGCTAACATTATCTATGCTTAAAAAAAAACAGGGGAAAACTTCTCTAAATAGTTGGAAAGTACTGGCATATTTCTGTTTTGTTATTTGTAAATTTGCAAATGTAAAAAATGAAAGTTACACATGCATTAATATAGGAAGAGATTGTGATGTAGCATCACAAGGCAAGGGTATTTTCCTGGAAACATCTGCTTTTTAAAATTGTGAAACTAACAAGCCCATCATGACTAAGATTAAATTCTAAATATAAAGATTGACAGTTTGCAAATCCACGCAATCCACAAGTCCATCAGTTCCCCAGGTGACATCATCAGGAGGTTTGCATATTTCAGCTGAGACTGACAAAGAATTTATGTCACAATAGCAGGGACAAGTATGAGGAAGTTCTAGGAAATACACACTTCTTAGTAGGGTGGTTGTGAAAGAATAGCTGAGAAGTCCTGGGCTTTGCCCAAGAGAACTGGGGCTTGTGCAGCCCAGTTTGCAACCAAGTTTGTGAATAGTTTTGTTATTTCTGGTGATAAGCCTGTAGTTATGCAGGAAAACAGACAAAAAGTTACAATAAAAATGTGCCCTCTAATTGCTTCCATTGGATTTGTGTGTGGAAAATTGGCTGGTCTGCACAACTCAGATGTGAATTCTTCTGTACAAAATATCAACAAACCATGAGCACCTTGAGGAAAATTAGGCTGGCTTCCATAAACATAGTAGAGACTTGTTTAAGGAATATTTTATATACAGAACTTGCAGCCTAGTTGATAAAGCAGAAAAATTTATCTGTTTTTATGTTTTGATTGATTCCTTGCTAGCTTGATTTTAGGTCATTACTGATTATCAGTTTCTAATAAATTATTTTTTAGTTTCATTTAGATTAAATCCTCTGTTAACTGAAATTTTGTTTGGTTCTTTGAATTTAGGGAGAGTCCAAATGATAAGGACACAAATATTATTATTGTTTAGTCCAGTTTTTCTGTCTCTGCATTATTGACACTTCGGACTTGGTGATTCACTACTATGGGGTCTAGCCCCTATATCATAGGATGTTTAATAACATACCTGATCTCTACTAACTAGATATCAGTAGCTCTCTAGGTGTTGCCAAAAGTCCCATTGGGGCCCAAATAGTGTCCAGCTGAGAACCACTGATTTTTGCTCACATAGTTAAAAATGATAAGAATTAATAAAAAAATTTAGAGAAACATAAAATATGACTATTATAGTTTCAAAAAAGCAAAGCAAAAAAAAATCTGAGTTATTTTCTCTCATTTGAATGCATTCAACCCAATGACAATTACTCAATTACAAATATTCACATTAGTGACCTCAAAGCCCTTACTATACTCTGCATTGTCTGAGAATGAGGAAAACATTTCTACTGAATTGCATGTATTCCAGCAATATGGTGTTGATCATATCAATGCATCTTTCATTTTATACGTGAGAGAGTGAGGTACACAGCAGACAAATACATTGCTTAAGATCACCTGGATCCAGGTCAGAACTCACAACCTCAGGTTTCCAAGTCATTATTCTTTCAAGTACCCAATAGTCCAGGATGATTTTCAACAGTAAGAAATGAGTAAAAACTTCTGGTTAATAAGAATATTAATAAGAATATTAATTTGAATATTAATTAATAAAAATATTCATTTGAAAACTTTCCCTTAAATGGAAGTGTTCGCTACAATCAAATCTTAATAAAATCTTCTCTTAAACCAAAATTTTCTTTTAAAAATCTGAGCTCATAGTCACAGAGGGCCCACTTCCTGGTTGCAGCCAGCTGGGCTGTCTCTTGCCTGTGTTCTGATGTGGTGGCAAGGGCCAAGCTGCTTTCTGGGACTTCTTTGAGAAGGGTACTAATCCCACTCAAAAGAGCTCCACCCTCATGAATCTCATCACTTGCCAAAGGCCCCACCTCCAAATGACATAACAAGGGAGAATATGGTTCAACTTATAAATGGTTATATACTAAAGCTTCTTTGGGTGGTGAAAAGTACTTTGGGAGTCTCAACACAGAATTGCACTTGTTTTTTATTTTACTTACTTACTTACCTACCAGCTTCAGGGGATTAGACCCAGGGCTTCAGGCATGCCAGGTAAATGCTCTGCTGAGCCACTCCTCCGGCACTGCTTGTGACATTCATTTCTTGCAATATCACAGTGTAAGTCAAGAACGAATCCCTACTTCAAAGAGCTCTTTCCTCCGCCTTATCACACTCAGAATAAAGTCTTTCCTTTGGTCAAACTTGCTGCTGCTCTGGGGTTTTGCTCTTTTTAGAGTACTTTCTGTGCAACTCTAACAGGGCTCCCTCTGACGCTCTCATCATTGCATGCCTTAATTAAGTTTGTTTAAAGTCTCCTCAGAAAGACCTTCCACAACTACCTGGCTTAAAAGGCACCCGTGTTTCAAAGTGCTTTCCATTCTAACTACATTAAAATATTGTCATTTGTCCAAAAAGTTAAAGAGAACAATGATCAGCTGCTCATATTTGTCTGAATATAGCAGCCTTCTATCCATGCACCCAACTCTAGGCAATAGATCATTTATTCAGCATTCATTTATTAAGCAGTGCTTGTATGTACCAGGCAGCATTGCAAGCACTGAGAATAGAGTGACAAACCAAAGAGAGAGCATCCGCTTTCATGGGGTTTCTGTTTAAATGAAGGAAATAGAAAGTAGATGTTCAATTAACAGAATGTTTGAGCAAGGAAGCAACATGAAATAAATTGAGATGAATCAGTGGGTGAATTTTAAACCAGGAAGGTGTCAAAGGAGTTTCTGAGGAGAAGTGTTTAAGCAAACTTGATTAAAGTATGCAATCATGAGGGTGCAGGAGGATACCCTGTTAAAGGTCCACAGAGGTACCTCTATTGATAGCAAAAACTCAGAGAAGCGGCAAACTTGTCAACAGGAAATTCTTTATTTTGAGCATGATGAGAAACTATTGGATAATCTGAGCAAAAGCAAATATTTGAGAAGGTATTAAACAAAAATACATCTGAGCCATATTTTGTCAATGTTGCCTTTTCCTTTCATTTTCCACTAAAAGCTGGGTAACCGTGGTGAAACTTTGAACTCTGTTAAAATGGCAGTGAGTTGGTAACCATGGATCTTTACTCTTTCATCTGTTTGCTGAGAGCCCTCCTGTTGGACTTGGAGGGGCAGCTGGGTAAGGGTCTGAAGCACAGTCAGAGTGGTATTTGCTCATTAGGGTAGCTGTATTGAAGTCAGCAGGATTCCAAAGTCTCAGCTGCAAACTGTTTCTAAAAGCAATAAGAATGAAGTCTGTGTTTTCTGGCCAAGCATGCCTTGCAACAGCAGCTACTATGCAAGAACTGCAGGGTCTGCAGTGCCCTTCTTTTTGTATCAATAAGAGGAGCCAGAGAATCAGGGGCCCTTGAGGGTGCGCAAAGATCAACAAAAGCTGCAGAAGCTGCAGGGGGATCCTGGTCTAGGCTTCTCCTTCATGCCTGAGATTGGAAGCCACTTCCACCAGATTCTAGTGGACATCTAAGAAAAACTGATGCTGTAATAATGTTGAATGCTTTACAAAAAAAAAAAAAAAATAAAGTCAATAGACTTAGAGAGTTCAAACTGAAAACTGGCCTGCTTGACAGCTTCTGGTTCCAATAAGAGTACTTTACATTGTTTAATATATTCAGTTGTCCGTGAACCATTCTGAAATCTCATTATAGATAGGGAAAAAACATGAGTTCCAGGGACAGAATTAGAGTAACAACTATAGAGTTACTGTGCAGAATAGAATGCACAGGGCAGAAAGGAGCTTTACCAGAAAGACTGGCTATTGATGAATAGATTAATAATGCAGTATCATTTTTCCTTTATAATGAGTAGTATAGCTGATGGGTCCTGGGAAGGCTCAGGGCCATTGCTCTGGGATGTGGGTAGGGTGAGCAGCTAATAACAGAACTCATCTCCACCATAGGACCAGCTATTGCTGTTCTCTCCCCAAAATACCCACACATGAGATTGAAATTATGGAATAGTCTGTAGTCTTTTTGAGATAGAAGTGATTGAAAAGGCAAAATATAGATGGAGTATGAAATCATATTGTAATAACCAAATACAATTCTGACTATGTGATATATTCACTAAATATCTTTTATAGTTAGACATTCACTTATTTTGACAGAAAGTCAAATATCAGCAATTTCACATCTGTCAACCTAGTATATTGATTTTGGGGTTTATAGTATGACTGCTTGACATATGCAATGAGAGATAAGAATTATTTAAGTTCAAGCTTTAACATGATATAAAACACCACACTTAAGAGCATCAAATAAGGAAAACCAAAATATATCTAGATTTGAATGTAACCCCTTGTAAAATGATGAAGGTAGACTTCATGGCATTATTTCTTTTAAAATCTGGAAATTTAATAAGTTCCTTCTACAGGAATAACACTAATTTTCTTCATTAAAATTTTGCATAGTTTCCTCTGAAGCAATGTTAGAATAAATAGCACCAGGAGAAATTAAATAGCTAGAAAATTATTTATTTTAGTTTCATAGTTGGTTGATTAGTGACCTTTAAATTATCACTGATTTGTTTTGATACATGCAAAGCAATTTTATGCAAAAAAAAATCTGTTTTATGATCCTGTACCTAATGTGGATACAGAGAAAAAGTGTCATTACCATTGCCCTTTGAGGTACAGAATTGACAACTGAAATTTTGTGGGAATGATTACAGGCGTGCACAGGAACCGTGTGTAGTAGAACATAACCTGGGCCTGTTATATCAGTGTAAAGAAGCTGTTCCTTGAGGATCCATGAGGAACCTGTGAGGTAAAAATCATTTGCAGGGTACCAGAGTGTTTGATGGCTCCCTATTGCCTAGGCACCCTGGAGGGGCCTCCTACAGTGATAAGTACCTGCCCAGGCAGCTCTCCACCACCACACCAACCTGTACATACCTAAATACCTGTGGCTGTGAGTGACAGATTTTGGAATAGACATGAATCATCCAAGGGGCCTTGTATAATCCAGATTTCTCCTCAATTCCAGAGTCACTTGGGCCTTTGGGTTAGTGGTTCAACCACCCCAAAAGCTTTCCAGAACCATGGTATTGACAAGAAGTAACAGAAGCTTATCATTTATCTGGATAAATGACTCTTGATTGTGAGTCAGAAGTCTGGAAGTGAAGAGACAAAGCAATCTCTCTTGTTTTCCTGGTAGAAAAACAACCAGGTCAAACAGCTACTGTTTTCTCATTGTAAAAGGAAATATTCTTGCTATATAAAAAAAAAATCTACCATACCTAAAAATAACCTGTTTGAGTACATATAATCCTGTCAAAGTTTCCTGTACCACTGTATATGTACATACAATTTAAAATGTTTAATAAAAACAAACTATTATTTTAGTTCAAATTATTATTCTATAATCCTAAAAATTGGTAGCATAGCATATTTTAATAGGTCAATAAAATCAGATCTACATCAAGATTTTAAGTGGCTACAGACTATCCTTGGCAGGAAAATACCACCATTTATTTAAGACATCTCTTACTGTTTGTTGGTTGTTGATATTTAGTTGGTTGTTTTTTTTTTATTGTGTGTTCTTATAAATAATCTTGTAATGAATATCCTGAAATATACATCTTTTACAATCATCTTGATTATTTCCTTAAGGTGTATCCCTAGAAATGAGACTACCTGGTTAAAATAAGCTATTTTTTAAGGACTTTTGATACATGCAACACAATGCCCTTCAGAAAGGACTCACCAGTTTAGTCTCCTATAGATTGGGAATGCATGTGGGAGTCTTCCTTTCCCATTCAGCTTTCATCATGCATTTATTTCTTTTGGTTTCTGAATGCATGTAAACTCTGTGGAGTCACAGCAGATCAGAGAAAGGAAAAGAAATCTCAGAGAATGTTGGAACTATCCTGCAGCCCTTCATGAATCATAAATGTGAACCTTTCTTCCTACCCAGACTGGTAGGGAACAGGAAGAGTTTGGGACCACGTGTAGCATGCTAATGCCATGTGGCAAACATTTACAGCTTGAGAGAGCCTTTACTAGGTTTGATGTGGATCCAGGAGGAAGTTGAGAAGTCCCATAGTGTTTCTGAAACTCAGCATGAGAAAATAATCCCCCAGCTGCAAAGTGCGTCTCAATTGATAAGAGCCCTGTGGGAAGGCCGAGGGGCCTGAGGACCCTTGCTCCACCTCATGCTGAGGACTCTGGAAGACACACTCAGATATTCTACACATTAAGGGCTCAAATAAGCAGGCACTGGAGTTTTCATTCTGCCCGTGCCTCTGGCAAATGCTGTAGGGACAATGCATATAAATTCAAAAGGCTGAATTATAAAAAGAAATGTATTACACTATTTGTAGGCATATATTTCTCATATAATGAGAAAAGCTGGGAGCTATTAGTTGAAGGAAGCATTTAGTTGAAAACTGCTCATTCTTCGTTGATAATCCTGATTAATAAACATTGTATAATCGAATGCCTGTAGCAGGCTAATGGTTTTAATATTTTGGCTTTGCTACAGTCATCTGCATCATTTTAACTACTCTATAATACCACATACCAGTCACAAACAGGCTTGTCAAAGGAAATTGCTTCTTCATTCTGTTTCCTCTTTCTAGAAATACATTTATGTAACAGGCCACCTTATTATTATCATTATTATTTTTATCTTGGATAGCTAGACTGAACTGTTTTAATTGGTTCTTATTCTAAGAGTAATGAGAAGTCATTGTGGGGGTGCAGGCAAAGGGATGCTATGATGTACATATTTCTCAGGTATATCTCGATTGTCCCTTTTCTCTGGGGTGGGGGAAACTGTAGGAATCTCCCAGTTTTATCAGCCCAGCATACATGAGGGAATCAGACCTGTTAGGATTTCCTTACTAATTTGGTAAATATCAATACTATATATACATACATATAATATATACAGTATATACATATATAATAGCATATATAAAATATAACATATAATAGTATTTGTGATATATAATACTATATATAGAATATATGTCATAGCATATATAGTATATATACATATATATGCTATAGTATGTACACATGCATAGTATTTATAGTATATATAATATAAATATAACATATATGTGTATATGTATATATATATGTAATACATATATATACATAATATATATAGTGACTCAGACTTTATTCAATTGTTGAAATCATTCTATTATCTCTTTATTTAAAGAGAAAGGGGGGAAAATCTACCATTAATACCCACCAAGTGGATTCACTAGTTCCGGAGCCTGTCCCAAGGTTTACTTGCTTTGTTAATTTGTCATTCAGCTGCCAGATCTGTCCCCCTTATTTTTTCCTATTGTTTATTTCTGTCATGCTCCTTTAATTTCTTCCTGCCTCCATGGTTGACTACTGCATCCTGAAGCTAAAATTCCTATCATTGCTTGAGCCCTTCTGTATTATTTCGGATGAGATGAGGTGCTTGCCCCCATTTTTCTGGACTTGAAGTATAGGTTATGCTGTGGAAATATGCAAACATAATTATTTTGTTGCTGAGACAGAATGACAGATTTTATTCTTAGTAATATATATAATTTTGTCTTTGTATTACTCTATATTAGTTTTATAGGGATAAGCCAGATATGAATAATTTGTTTTCTTTATTGAATTAGTGAAAAGATACAAATAATTTTAGTGTCAACTACAAAAAAAAATTTGAGGAAGGAGTTTCAATATCTAAAATGAAGAATACTTTTTCCACCAGTTCTTCCCCCCCCCACCCCCCATCTGTTGGATATTAAATCAACCCACGTGCACTTCAACAGATGAAGAAAATGTAGTACATATACACAATGGGATGTTACTCAGCCTTAAAAAAGAGTGAAATTATGGCATTTTCCAGTAAATAGATGGAACTAGAGAATACCAGGCTAAGTGAAATAAGTCAATCCAAAAGAACCAAAGGCCAAATATTTTTTCTGATAAGTGAATGTTAATTCACAATAAGTTGGGTGGCTAGGGAAGAATAGAGGTACTTTGGATTAGACAGAGGGGAGTGAAGGGAGGGGAGGGGTATGGAGGTAGGAAAGAAAGCAGAATGAGCCTAACATTATTACCCTATGTGCATACATGATTACATGACTGATATAATTCCACATCATGTACAAGCAGACAAGTGAGAAGTTATACTCTATTTATGTATAATGTTTCAAAATGCATTCTATTGTCATGTATAACTAATTAGAACAAATAAAAATAAAAATCTCTTCTCAATTTCCTATTAAGTGGTAATAATTGAAAGAATTTAAAAAGATACAAAATTGTCACATATTTTCTTTTTCCAAATAACAACAAAAGAAAAGATAAATAATCGTTCTGCTTTTTGGCACAAAGTGATTTCACATGAACCTTTGTGTGTGTGTATGTGGTGCTAAGGATCGGACACAGGGCTTTGTGCATATGAGGCAAGCACTCTACCAACTAAGCTATATCTCCAGCCCCTCACATGAACTTTCAACAATAATACTGTATGTATCCTTCCCTCACAAATCAGTAGGACAAGAAATGACCAAATTCATTAAGATCTAACCTACGTCAATAATATGGAGATGGTGGATGGTCTCCTTTTTAGATCTAGACCCTTTATCATGCATACTATTTTTGTATGTTTAAATAAATATGCTCAGATTATTAAAATGTTTGATCCCTAGTAATATACTTTCAGTAAAAGGAGGAATCAGTCATGAAGCTGAAGAATAGAAGAAAAGACTTAGTAAAGTCTAGCCAAGAAATTTGCATGGGGACCTTTATCTTTAAGGTACAAAGAGGTAAGTTTAGAAAGGAGTAGTATACTCTGGTTGGAAACCCAAACTCTGTAGCTGGACTGACTTGATTTGAATATGAAGTTAGTCACCTCTTAGTTGAGTGATCTTGGTCTCTTCTACTCTTAACTCCAGCAGCCACTGATTTGTCCTCTATGTAGTCTGACTGTGTGTCCTTACAATAGTTTTGGCTTTTTGAAAATGTGATATAAATAGGATCATAGTCTTTTGATACTGGCTTCTTTCACTCTGCATAATGACCTTAAGAGTCACCTTGGTGTTGTGTCAGTAAACAGTTTGTTGTCAGATATATGCCAGTTTTACTGTCCATTCACCTGTATTATGGTTTGGATATAAAGAGTGGTGACTACTTGGTCTCCAGTGCAGCAATATTCAGAGATTATATGGGGCTTTGGAAGTGACTGGGTTTAGAGGGTTCTGATGTCATCATTGGATTATTCCATTGATAGCTGAATAGTCTACAGAGAGGTGATGGAAACAGAAGGCCAGTGAGACACAGTTGGAGGAAGTAGGTCACTAGGCCGTAATTTGGGGAACTGTATCTTTTCCTTGGTGTCTCCGCTCCTCATCTCCTGCTTCCTGGCTTCCACTGACTGAGCCACTTTCCTCTGCCCCACCTTCTGCCATGATGTTCTGCCTCCCCTCAGACCCAGAGCAAAGGAGCCACCCACCTGACTATGAACTGAAACCATGAGCCAACATAAACCTTTTTTCCTGCAAGTGGTTTGAGTCAGATATTTTGGTCACAGCAACAAAAAGTTTACTAACATAATCTTTTAAAAAATATTTTTATTTTTATTTGTTTATTTTTTTATGTGGTGCTGGGGGTCGAACCCAGGGTCTCACTCATGCAAGGCAAGACTCTACCACTGAGCTACAACCCCAGCCCTACTAACATAATCTTTACAAGGATATTTGAGGGTAAAATTGTAGTAAATATTTGTATACAAGTTTTTGTGTGAACATAGGTTTTATTTTGTTGTTCTTTTTAGTTATACATACCAGGAGAATATATTTTGACACGTCGTCCATACATCATTCCCATTCTTATGGTTGTGTATGATGTGGTGTTACACTACTGGTGTATGCATATATGAACATAGGAAAATTATGTCTGATTCATTCTACTGCTTTTCCTATTCCTAACCCTGCTTCCCCTTATTTCCCCCATTCCTACTTCTACAATCTGGTGAACCTCCACTACCTCTCTCTCCTGCCTATTGTGAGTCAGCATCTCATAACAGAAAGAACATTTGGCCTTTGTTTTTTGGGGATTGGCTTTCACTTATTTCAGTTTCATCCATTTACTGGAAAATACCATAATTTTATTCTTCTTTATGGCTGAGTAGTATTCAATTGTGCAAATGCATCACATTTCCTTTATCCATTTATCTATGGAAGGATACCTAGTTTTGCTCCTTAAGTTAGCTACTGTGAATTGAGTTTCTATGAACATTAATATGGCCAAAACACTATAGTATACCGATATTTAAGTAAGTCCTTTGTGAACATAGGTTTTTAGTTTTTCTTGAGTAGACAGCTAAGAATCCCAAGGAGCTCTACCATTTATTATCCTCATCAACAATGCATAAGAGTTCCTGTTGATCTGCCCCGTCTCTAGAACTTGGTATTGGCAGTCTTCCCCCCAGTAGTTGTACACTGGTATCTCATTCTGATTTTCATGTACATATTCTAAAGGCTAATGGTGTTGAATATGCTCCATGCTTCTATTTGCTGTCTTTAGAATCTTTTTGGTAAAGCATCCTTTTCAATCCTTTGCACTTATTTTAGTGGAATTGTTTGTATTCTGATTGTTGAGTTTTGACTAGATATTTTAGATGCAAGTCATTTGTTGGATATCTGATAACAAATGTTTGTTGGATATGTGCAAATATTTTCTTCCAGTTTCTCATTTCTGTTTTTATTCTCTTAATAGTATCTTTCACAAGGCAGAGATTTTAATTTGGACAAAGTCCAGTTTAGCTTTTCTTTTCTTTTATGGATAATACTTTTGTTCTCATCCCTAAGAATTTCTTGCCTGGTCCTAGATCCTGAAGGGTTTTGCCTTTATTTATTTTTTCTAAGAGTTTTGTACTTCCATATTTTACGTCTGAGTTCTCAATCCTATTTGAAAACAGAATTAGCTTAATAAATTTTGATAGTTTCTTCCAACTCCTCTCAACCATTATAATACCTGAATAGACCAGAATTAGGGTTCCCATTTTGTTTGACTTCTGTATTTGTGATCTATTCTTCAGATGAAGAGGAGAATTAGTAGTCAAAGAATGAAGTCAGTATGTGGATCTCAGCCATGTTAATGAGAGCCCAATAAAGACTTTAATAATACTTTTAAAAGCAATTAAATTCATGGACATTTTACAAAGAAAAACTTAATAATAAAAACATGTAATTGTTTGATATTTTCTTTCTTCACTTCATGAAGATTATATATAACTTGTGATTTTTGGGTCGTCTCTTGTTTGCCTTTTTTATTTCAAGCAGAATCTTTATCTAGAATTTCCAAAGGTCTAACATTGTATTGAAATTTTGATTCAATAATACAACTGTTTTCTGAGTTTGATAAAGCCTTTTTCCTTTCCCAGTTCTGAAAGCAAGACTATTTTTAGCAGTTTCACCACCACCATCAAAATAACCTTTCACAAAAACAACTTTTGGCTAAGGTAATTGCTCTTTGCTGAGAGTAGAGAAATAAAGCAAAATTGCCCACGTGTTAGGAAACTAAAATTGAATATGACAAGAAGTCTAAATATTAGTGTTTTTTCCTGTTGGGCTAAATAAAGCTTTTGCTGATTCTTCATTGTTTCCTACAACATGTTAGAACCAGAGGTAAACGGTTAAAAGCTCTTCCCTCTGGTAACTTGGCAGTTTAGTTTCTAGCATCGTCATTCTGCTATAACATAAGAATTTATCATGAATCATTTTATTTTATTTTTTTGGAACATTTCCACCAGTAAATAAAGTTGAGAGCTAATGGATTCTCACTCAAAATGGAACAATCACAGTGCCACCAGTACATGTCTAAAAACACCAGGAAATGTTGGTTTAGACATTGATGTTAGAAATTCTTCCAGGGAGAAGAAGGCGGGGTTGTCGTGATGTAGAAGGTCTATGATGTTTTCATGGATCTGAACAAGATGTATTAGGCTATTTTCTCTGGGGAAGACTAGATAGAAACAAAACACATACTCTTTGACAAGTTCAGTTACTATCCAACTAACATCCCACCATGGAAATATTGTGTGGATGAATTCCACCTATATCTTGAATTGGTAAGGTTTTATAGATAATTGGAAACATGGTCTTTGGGGAGGTATGCAGACAAAAGAGAAGGATTTTTAATAGTCCTCTAGGATTTTATTTTCTATATTAAAACTCCCAGAAACCTATTTGATAAGAGAAGCTTGATTTGTGAACAACAAAGCTCATGGCAAAAAAACGTGATTATCTTTGGAGATAATTTTATCAAACTGTGATCAACTAGTAAGTTTCTATTGTCCATATTAGGGAAATATCTCTAAAGTTATTACAGTTATTTTACATAAGGATTTTATTGTTTTATTTATTTTTAATACTTCCATTACCTGAATTCTATAAACGGTGAATTGATGACCAGCTCCTCATTATGAAAACTTAAAACTTTATGTGTCCCCAAATTTAAATATATAGAAATTCACTCAGCATCTGCTGTGTGCATGTTATGGTTTGGATGTGAGGTTATGTGTAAGTAAATACAAGAAGTTCAGAGGACAAATGATTGGGTTGTGAGAGTCTTAACCCAATTAGTGAATTAATCCACTTCTAGGGATTGACTGAGTGGTAACTGAAGTGGTAGGTGTGACTAGAGGGGGTGTAGATTGGGGGTATGGCTTTGGGGTATATATTTATATCTGGCAAGTGGAGTCACTCTCTCTGCTTTCTGATCATCATTTGAACTGAGTTCCTCTGCCACACTCTTCTGCTATGATGCTCTGTGTCATCTCAATCCCTTAGGAATAGAGCTAGCCTACTATGGACTAAGATCACTGAAACCATGAGCCCTCAAATAAAATTTTCCTCCTCTATAATTGTTCTGGTCAGATCTTTTAGTCAGTTCAGTGAAAAAGCAAACTAAAATAGTGTAATACAAAGAGTCCTGTGGAATTTGAAGCAGCGATTTCTAGACTGGTCTCTGAAATCATACTTCAGTTTCCTGTATATAATGTGAATTTGGGGGTTAGTCAAATGTTGCTTTAAATCCAAATATTACCATATAATAACTGTGATTTGAGGCAAGTTATTTAACTATGATCCTTGTTTTCTTTATCTTTTAAATGGTAAACAATTGTCTTCAACATGCCTTCCTAAAGATGTAGAGCACTTAGAGAACTCTCAGGTTCTATAAAATGTATGGAATTATCATCATTGTAGCAAAAGTTACATGGAAAGAAGGAATGACTGGAGGGAGATATGGCCCAACTGATTCTTTCTTTCAGTGTTGCTTTAGCTTTCAATGAGGATAGTGATCGTACCTAAAATAATGAAATTGAAGTGGCTGGAATTTCTACATTGTTGTTATTTAGATTGTACAAATAAATCCTGCTTTTTCTGAAAGCTATAGTCAGATTTGTGGAGCAATATTCACAGCCAATTGGTTAGAGACAGCTTTGGACTTAACCTTTGGCAAATGCACTGACTTTTCAATACAGAAGTATATCTTCCACAAAGTATTGCTTACCAAAGAGGAGCCTGATTATAGAGCAGGCTCTACCCAAATGTTTCTTACACTGGAAAATCCTTTCCTGGCTGAATCAACTCAAGGATCAGTTCTGTGACTGCACAACTAAATAATGTACTTGAGATGAGGAAAATGTAAGGTTTCTTTATTTCTGTAGGTTGAATGATTCCTTGGGTTCACTGTTAAGGATTGTCTTGAAATTCCCACAGGAGTGTAGGGGAACTTACTAGGCCACTAGGTAACCAGGCATGACAGGCAGATACCAGGATAGAGGTGCTAGAGATGCACTGGGATCTGTTCTGTTTGTGATTTCTGAAACATGGAAGTGGAGCTGTAGGTCAGAAATCCAAAACCATTATCTTGGAATTCAGACAGGACCCAGGCAGTTTTATCAGGACCTTCCAGGACAAGAAACACATTAAGGGAACACTGGTTCTTTTTATCTTAATCAATTCATGCTTTTTTGGTCATTCCCCTGAGTACTATTGCTGGTTTAAAATGACTGGAATTAGCTCATGCAGATCTGGCTTTATTGTAGGGGGTGGAACATTCTTATTTCCTTAGATTTCCTTAGCCTATACCAAAAGGAAGTCTCTATTTCTCTGAAAGGACATTAGCCTTGGATCATTTTGTTGTCAGTTCTCAGGACAAGAATCTGGAGTAGTCAAAAAAGACTGCTCCTCTGTGTGGTCCCCTCCCCTACTCAGACACCAACTCCATTGCTCTGGGGGGAGTCTACACAATCAGGAGCCCAATGGACAACTTCCACAGTCAGATAGACTACTCCAGCTGATTAGGATGCAAGAGATTGACTTCTTTTGTCAGTGTTTCTCATTTTGTATTCATATTCATACCCCTCATTTCTGCTCATATTTCAGTTTGTTCTGAAGAAAACAACCAGCCTTAATTTCTATGGCTAAAACTTGAAATAAAATATTTTCCCTTTCAAAATATAATTTAATGTTCTTCATTTTTACCCTCCTAGTTCTCATACATGGAAGAAACTGAATTCTATATGATTAAATAATTGCAGATGGAAATGAGGTGAAAAGATTGCTTGTCAAGAACTCTTTAAAATTCCTATCATGGTTTATAGTGGTACACACTGAATAATTATGGCTTTTCGTCATACAGCTCTGAAGTAGGGATACTTTTCAAGGATTTCTTTTTCTATTGTGTAGACTACTCAGATGACTTCTTTATTGGATTTGTTCTTTCATTTATTTTTTTCCTTGAATCATAACTTAGTAAGAAGGTAATGAGTTACAAAGTAAATAAGAAATTTAAAGGAATTAAAAACAGCATACTTCAGTGAGGCAGCCACATCAATATTTATAGCAGCACAATTCACAATATCTAAATTTTAGAATCAACATAGTTGCCCTTCAATAGATGAATGGATAAAGAAACTGTGGTATATATACACAATGGAATATTACTCAGCATTAAAAGAGAATAAAATCATGGCATTTGCAGGCAAATGGACGCAGTTGGAGAATATCATGCTAAGTGAAGTAAGCCAATCCCCAAAATCCAAAGGCTGAATGTTTTCTCTGGTATAAGGATGCTAATCCATAATGGGGGTAGGGGTAAGGAAGAATGGAGGAACTTTGGATAGGGCAGAGGGGAGGGAGGGAAGGGAGGAGGCATGGATGTAGGAAAGATGGTGGAATGAGATGGACATCATTACTGTAAGTACATGTATGAATATACGAATGGTGTGACTCTGCTTTGTGTATAACCAGAGAAATGAAAAATTGTGCTCTGTATGTGCACAATGAATTAAAATGCATTCAGTTGTCATATAGAATAAATAAATTTAAATAAATAAATTTATTTTAGAATAAATAAATAAATTTAAGAAAAACTTTAAAATAAATAAATAAGAAATTCAAAGCTAATAGTTATTTGTAATGCTTGTGAGTTTGCTTTTTTCTATTTATTAATGTATTAGTTCTACATAGAGATTAGAGGAATGCAAATACAGCAGCATCAAAATGTGCATATGTAGAACAAAAACTTGATTATGCTAATTTACAAAAAGGGGGAAAAGAGGAGAAAATAATTGCTCTTGCCCATGTGCAGATTTAAGAAACTCTAACAGATTTTATTTAGAACTAGAAAATCTGGGTATGAGTCCTGCCTCTTTTAATTACTAATAACTGTACATATGCAAATAAAAAAACTCACATTTTCTAAATTTTAGTTTACCCATAATAAAGTGGTCAAATCTCTAGCAATGTGGGAAAGTTGCTGTAAAAATATGGAATATAATACATGAAAGTATTTTTAAAATCCAAAGGCATGAGATGTGAAGTGGTGTTGTTGTAGAAACTCAGTAGAAAGTGATGAAACTATTTACAAAAAACACACAGGACATTTATATAAAGAACAACATATAACTAGAATCCATTCAACTCAAAATGCAAGATATGAACTCTTGGGTTTTACTTCTTTTATCAATTCATTGAGTAAGCTTTACCAAATTATTTGACCTCCTCAGGATTATTAGGATCAATTACCCAGTATCTTCTGTTTCTGAACTCATAGACTCACATTTGATCAGTGAGTAGAATTCTATAAATCATATATAGTGCTGGGTACCTATCTTAGGCTAAGTTCCTCAAGGAAGCAGGGTGGGAGATAAGAACTTGAATCTCTGTAGTTTATTTGGGAGGTGATCCCAAGAGGTGCTGATAGAATAGAGAAGTTGAACAGGGAATGGAAAGATGTCAATACAGAATGCATCCATCAGCAAGTGGATGCTGCAGAAAGTTGTAGCTCTATTCCTCTGCAGATCTTTGGGGGACTGTATAGAACATATGAGAGCTATGTAATCTAAGGAGAAAAGAAGATGGATCATTTTCCTCCAATTACCTTCTTTCATTGACTGAGAGCTGCTTTAGACATCAAATCCCTAGTACTCTCCCCTGGAAGGCACACTGACCAAGCATGTCACAGATGTGATGCAATGACACATCCCAGGTTCCTGCATTTGGAAGTCATTAACATGCATGGAAAGGGTGACTGCTGAGATATGGGTAGGGTAGTGATGGTGTAGGCTGCAATGCCGTGATGTGATGGACGGTGAGAGGCTTTGCTCAGATTCTCCTTCAAGATAAGCAAGTTTCTCAGCTTAAGAATGGTTAGCTGACAGCCTCTAGCTTTTAGTGCCTTCTGGATCCTCCCCAGGTTTGGAGCTCTTCTTGGAGGACTCCTAGCCAGTGATTGAGCAAGGCTGTGGTATCAAGGCCTGCCAATTTTGCCCATAGAAGGATTCAGCTTTGCTGTATTCTCCCCATGTAGACACTTGCTTAGGTTCATCCCAGACTGACAGCTCTCTCTACCCAGTCATACATCATCCCTTTCTCTTTTCTCAGGTGTTACTATCTGCTAATCTTTAGCCATCTTAACTCCATCTTGGCCTCTGCTTCCTGGGGGACCCAACCATCAACGAATGACTCATTTTAAAGACAGCCTAGGAAAATGTCAATCTCTGAATTTAAACCACAGAAGAAATACCTTACATGAGTCTGAATGTAAGGAAAGCTGGACTGAATGGATCCTCTCTACAGTAGGACTAAATAAGACAAAAATTCCTTCAATTAAATAATTAGAAATCAGGTAGACAAAGAATACAGTCAATGAAAACAGTATGGAAATTGATTGAATGTATTAAATAAATGACAGATCAACAATGGGAGGTTAGACTTTGGAAAAATACTTGTGGAGATTGTTGCAATTTATTTCTCTGGGTAGCTTTTAAATAATGAATTATATATTTTATTTTAAAAGCCCTGCTAGCAAATTGTTTTATTGTGTGCATGCACAGCTATGTAATAATGAACTCTACCACTATGTATAATTATAGTGCACCAATTAAGAAAAACACCAGTTTAAAAGAAAGTACACTGGTTGGCCAGCCTTGTGTGAGGGAAATGTGTTATTATCAACTGGACACTTCCCCATCCCCATAGAAAACCCACCATTTGAATATCTTTGATCTCTTTTCACCATCTCTTATACTGTCTTTTTTTCCCTCTCAAGGACTCTAGAATGCAATATCTCCTAAGGAACAGTCCTAGAATTAGAAATGTACTAAATTGAGATTGTCATATCCCCTTGCTAGGAGAATAAAGCTGAGAAACATCTACTGATGATATTCATCTTACATAATAGGTGCAATGGATTTTTAAAATGAGATTCTTTTTATGCACACAGTGAAATTTTTAGAGCTCTTTAGAAAATGGGTACTGCATACACTGAAATTACATTATGTAATCTATGGAATAAAGATAAGACATATTGAATTTCTGAAGAATATTTTCCTAGGGAGTTCCAAATGTGCTAATGATATGAACTCATTAATCTTTCTACCCTCCTTTTTCTAGTGAAGGATCTGATTATTTTCCTAATTTCATAGACAAGGACAGAGACTCAGCTTCTGGCTGTTCAATGAGAGACAGGTGTCTAGAAATTAAACCTCTATCATCACACATACTGTTTTTCTTGAGTTTAAGCAGCTGCTTATCTCTTCTACCTTTTACATTCATACAAACACAAAAACACACATACATACACACTTACTTTTCTGACAACAAAACAAATTTTCCATGGAAGTTGTTCTTGTGCTGAAATAAAATTGTTTTACAAAAATGAACAGAGGCCATTTTTGCCCTGAGTTTAAAAAAATGATGAATATATAATATCCAGTGGTGGCCATGGTATAAGGAAATGAGTATTGATGGAAAACTTTTGGAAGGTTAACTGAAAGTTCCTATTAAAATGAATAGACACAAATACTTTTGCTTTGGGGAATCTATTCTACAGAAAGAAAGATACCAGAATGTGAGACACATGCATAAACATAGTAACATTATTTATAATGACCACGGGCAATAATTGAATGAATGAATATTTTAATCACATGATTGTGTTAGTTTTTTTGTGTTAGTTTTTTGTTACTATAAAATACCTGATATAATAAACTTATAAAAATAACAGTTTTATTTTGACTAACAGTTTCAGAGGTTATAGACCATGATCAGGCCAATGTTGCCTTTAGGCCTCTGGTGGGTTCCAAATGGCAAAGGCAGGGAGTATGTCATGGAGCAAAATTATTCCATGTCCAAGAAGCAAGACAGAGGAAGAAGAAGGAACTGGGACCAAGTGCCCAATTCAGGACACATTCCCAATGCTCTCAGGAAATTCCACTAGCCTCCATCTCCACACCCTGGGGAACAAGACTTCACCACATGGGCCTTTGGGAGAGTCTTAAAATTCAAACTATAGAATCACTAAGAAATTTGTTCAATAAGTATGGGGGAATAGCAATGTTAAGCTCAATTTGAGGGTGTGCGGATCCATTATTTAAATTAAAAATATATTATATATATATATATATATACATATATAATAATATTCCATACATATATAATATATAAAAATATGCATTGAAATAAGAGAATACGTATTTGCCTACTTATGTATGTACCTGGAGAAAATATAGAAAGAATAAACCCCAAATTGCTAGTTGTGACAAATTCTGCATCAGTGAAGCCGAGGAGAAGGAGATGTGCTAGGGAGGTTTGCAGTTTTATTTTGGTGCACCTCTCTGTGAATGCATTACTTTTAAAATGTAAAATAAATGTCTGACAAAAACAAATTTAAGCTGGCAGTGGTGGAACATGCCTATAATCCCAGGAACTCAGGAGATTGAGGCAGTAGGATCACAAGTTTAAGGCCACCTTGGGCAACTTAGTGAGATCTTGTCTCAAAATTAAAATTAAAACAGGGTGAGAGCTCTTGCCTAGGTTGTTTAAAGCCCTGGAATTAATACCAGTTTGGCATCTACCAGGTTGAGTTATAACCCCTGTTTTACCTTGTGTTGCTGTGTAATGCTGAGCACATCACTTGCTCCTCTGATGATCAGTTCCTTATAGAGAGTGGAGAAGGGGAAACTGGAGTTTGAGATGAACTTTCTCCACTTCTGCTGGCAGGTGGGGTCAGCCTAAGTTGCAGGCCTCTGCAGCTGAGAAACATGTTGTAGGTCTTAATGGTGGGCTATGCCCTCCAGTTTTGCAGTGGACATCAGAAGTTCACCACCAAATTCTTCTTTCTGGGTTCTTGTCTTGAGAATTTAAAGAACGAAATCCACAGGCAAGGATGAGTGAGTATAGAGTAGGATCTACTTCAGTGTAAATAGAAACAAAACTCCTAAGGGTGAGTGGGTACCCAAGAAGGGTTTCCAGCTTGAGTGTGCTAGTCTAGGGGCTTAACACTTGGGTCAAGTCTATTGGTCCAAATTTGTGATAATCAAGTTTTGGAAAAGTACCATTGAGATTGGTTTGCCCTGTAATCCCATTAAGGTCTTCCCGCTTCAATTTTCTTGCTGCTGTCAAGAGGCAGAAGGTTGATGTCATCAGATTGTGAATGCCTGGGGGTTCCAGGCTGCAGTGCTGTGTGGAGCAGGTGTCCTCACCAGCCCTGGGTGGGGCTCTGAGGGTGATAAGTCAGAAGGCCTTGGCCTGCCTCAGCACTGGCTAACAGGTCTCAGGACTGCATCAGTATGGTGGGATCCAGGTAGCTGCCGCTGGTGCTCTCTGCCTGCACTCCAACCCACGCTCTGCAGCTCCTTCACTGTGGCTTCTCATCGAGATGTGGGGGCAGAAATTAGTGGGCTGACTACATGGCTCTGCCATCAGGAAGCTGTGTCAATAATAACTACTTTACATAAAGCACAAGGCACACTACCTGGCAGGCAGTAGGAACAAAAATCTATGCTATACTTTATTCCTGGAGGAAGAGAGTTTTCCCAATGGCATTAGAGAGAAGCAGAAGATAAATGGTGGGCAGAGTTGGAAAGAGATTTTTTTGGGGAAACTCCAGGTCAATTCAGAATTGGGAAATTAAGGTCTCATCTCAGCAGGGATCCTGATGACACACAGAGATGGGATGTCCTTGAAGGGCTATTCTTTTCTCAGAAGCCCAGAGTCTCAGACAGGAGATGACATGTACAGACACTTTTTCTGAAGGTTCTGCTATTCAATAACCAAGATACACTTTCAGCAAGGATTTGATAATTCTTCCTAATTGAGTCAGGTGTCCTATACAGTTCTATGGACCATCTTCTAAGTGAGTCAAGGAAATTTTTTGTCTGAGACACTGCTATAATGTAATATAGCTAGCTGACTTGTTTCAAGTCCTAAAATGAAGATATCTTTTAGTCTTTATTTCAGTGGATACTCAAAATGCTCTTTTATAAATAGTCTTTGTGAAGACTTAACTTCCCTTCAACATATTCTGCAAAATGGTGCCTCCTGTTCTACTTGCTTGAACTTGAACTGTTTTATTCAAGTTGAACATGACTGTAACATAAAGATGGTTTCCTTTACTTTCTGTGTTCTTTCTCACCAGCTACATTTAATTTCTTCTCCTCGGCAGACAGAATGCATTGGGTACTGCCATGACATTTGCTGTGCAGCACCATTAAACACACTTTAAGTCTCAGCTCACATCTGCTGTATTGACAGCAAAAGACAATCTGGCTTTAGCTAATCTATCTTGTCACCTTCCACTACTATTGTGAAATTGTGAAATATTTTAATTTACCCTGAAACTATATGTAGAAACTATTGTTTCTGAGTTATTTGTTCATAGAATCAATTCTTTGGATTCCCTTAATTTATGATGAAATAATGTTCTGTTTAAGGTACAAAAAAAACCCCTAATTTATTTCAATAGAAATACTTTCAGTCAAATATGTTACCACAGAACACATTATATGAATGAGGCGATGAGTGCTAATTAGCTTGATTTAATCACTTGACATTCTATACATATATCAAAGCATCACATTGTACTCTACAAATGTAATATATTTATTATTTTTCTATTAAAATAATGTAAACAAAAATGAAATACCTTTAGACATAAAGCTAATGTTATCTATGCATAGGGTAATATAATGCAACTATATCCTAATATCAAGAAGATTATCAGTCATCCTAATTCATAAGGAAAATTGTCTTTGTATTTATATCCTAATAACAAAGTTCCAATTCCCTACTTACTGTATAAAATTCTGTTAGCATGCTTTTTGGCCACATAAATTGGAACTGTTATTACAAAATAATGATAGTAAAAAAGATCTGCTATATAGGAGGAATATTTTAAAAAACAGAATCACTTAATGAAACTTATCTGTTTAATATTTATTTTGTATAGATGTTATGATAGAACCATAACAGCTACTTAAAGTAATATTGAACAAGATAGTGATCAAGGATCAAAATTAATTAGGGAAGAGTTCCTTAAATTGAAATGAATGCTGACTTTAAGAAAGCAACAAAATAGATTCTCAGGGAGGAAAGATATTGAGAAAGAAAGGCCAAAACAAACAAACAAAAAACAAACAAAAAAACAGGGCCAGAATTTTTAGCTTACCTCTAATACACAAATAATTCTGCCTTGGATATACCATATAACCTATCTGGGCTGCAGTCCTGCAATGGACAAAATGAATAGGTTAGAGACATTGATTTTAACTATTAAAATTCTTAATGTTCTATTGATAAGAATAAAAAGAAGAAGCCGGGCACGGTGGCACATGACTGTAATCCCAGCGACTTAGGAGGCAAGGCAGGAGGATCTCAAGTTCAAAGCCAGCCTCAGCAATGCCATGGAGCTTAGCAACTCAGTGGGACCCTGTCTCTAAATAAAATACAAATATAGGGTTGGGGACCTGCTCAGTGGCCAGTGCCCCTGAGTTCAACCCCTGATATTAAAAGAAGAAGAAGGAGGAGGAGAGAATAGCAAAAATGCTTTTATTGAAACAGAATTATTCATTCTAAACTCTTAGAGACAGAGGAAAAGATAATATTGTGTGGGTGGGATTGAATACTTTTTAAATAGTATTACAGTGGTTTTATTGTGCCAACAGATGCTGTACCCATCTTTTACATAGTTTCCATTCCTCTGGTTCTATCTGATGATTACACATAAGCAAAGCGAGTGGAAGATTTGGCAAGCAGGGGGCAGAAGTCAAGGAGCGGCCAGTGTTACCTGTAGGTCCTGTAGACCCCTGAGAGTTGCTATAGATCTGTCCGGATGGGTCGATCACTGTTTCCTGACTTTACACCAGTGTCTCAGAGTCCTGGACCACTATATGGGATGGGTGCAGGATGCCAGGATTGCAAATTTTGCAAATAAAAATACAGGGTGCCCGCTTAAATTTGAGGAGACAAAATAATTTTTTTAAATGTGTGGCCATACAATATTTGGGATGTGGTTATACTGAAAGATTATTTGTTATTTATTTTAAGTTCAATTTTAACTAAATACCCTTTTAAAATAATTTGGCAACATGGAAATGATTCCAGCTTTTTTTCTGTAGGTCCTCCACATTGCTGAGATTGAAGATCATGAAATGTAGAGGTTGGTCCTGATGTTCTTCCTTGGAAAACAGCCCCTAATTTCATATTTATATATGCTGAATTGGTTCAACAAAGCCTGTTGCTTCTTGGTTTCTTGTCTAAACCTCCTGACATTTTCTCTGCAGCATCAGTTCATCAGAGAACAGTGATGATTGCTAATGGACAAGGGCATCGGAGATGACAGCAATCCCAAGAAGAAAAAAAAATCGCCTCCAATTGACACTGCATCTTTCAAGGGCTTCAGCTCTTTCTGTGTAGATCATCTCATTCATCTTTACTGCATATCTGGTGACAGGAGTGGAACTGCAATTATAGAATTCTACTTTGTAAGTGATGCAGTCACAAATGCAGAAGTTTTGACTTGCTCAAAGACAGTAAATTTCAGGACTAGGATCCACACATTTTGGTTATTATTGGTGTGTATCAAAGTATCTTCTGATAACACTTAATGGAGGTGGGAGATAGAAAGACCCAGTATTTAAAAACTAGAAAACTGAGCTAACATTGACACCACCTTGTATGGCTGTCTAGTCTTGAATCATTTCCTGCTCATGCCCGTCTTTTTAAAATGTAACACAACTTGACTCTGATGACCAGGAACCTGATTATGCAAGGCTCCAAAGGACCATGTGGCTATAATCACATTGGAGTAACTCAATTGAGCACAGGGGGGAAAGGCACACATAGATGGAATCATAGCTAGCAAACAAATTGCTAATATGTTTAATTTTGATGAGATAGGTGGATGAATTTCAGACAAGAGCCTAGTGAACATGAGCTGCTTGATATATTGATGTGGCTGTGACACAGAAATAGTTTTTGAGAAAATACCTATAGAATTCTTGTTGTCCATATTATTAATCACACTAAACTCTCTAAGTTACCAAACTTCTAAATTCAGTTGTCTCTGTTATGTCAAGTTTAGATTTAGAAAAAGTGTTATTAAAATTATAGACAAGGGGCTGGAATTGTAGCTCAATGATATAGTACTTGTGTCGCATGTGTGAGACAGTACCACATTAAAAATAGATAGATAAAACAAAGGTACTATGTTCATATACAACTAAAAAATAAAGAAAGAAATTTAAAAAAATGTAGAAACATTCCAGAAAACTGAAGCTTACCTTTTCAAACATCAAAACCGTTGGAATTACTACTTGGGGGTAAATTTTTTCTAAAAAGTACAAATTCAAAAAGGACACAAAGTAAGATCTCATGTTTTTTGATGCAATTCTTCCATAATTATGAACATACCTGGCTATTCAGCGCTGACAGGCAGGCAGTGATGCCCACAGGCTCTTACTCTTCTCTGAAATATGCCAGACTAAGTGTTTTGAAGTTATTAGATCTGCTCCTTGAATTCCTCCTGCTCTTCCTGTGCTCTCATGTCATGCCATGTCCTTCTTGCCAATGTCATTACCTGGATCTGTTGAGCCCGATCTCTACCTCATCCTTATTCTGCCTACTACCAGTTCTTGGAAACAAAAATAATTTTTCTACATAAATGACAGGTAACACAGCCAAAACAGAAAACCATTCATAAATACATCATCCTTACAACATGGCTCTTGAATTTGGAAAGCACAGAACATGGGAGAAGCTAAAACAAGTTGTAAAGACTCTTTACGTTCTCATTTACATATAATTTGGTGTCGTGTTTGTGCAATGCACCCACAGAAAGTTGGAGTCCATAAATGAGATCTGAAAAAGTAGGAATTTTCCTAAGTGCTCTGTAGGTGTTTCTGATCAAAGTCATGCTCCTCTTTAGCTGCATCCTCTAGGTCCCCAAATATTTCCCACTTGTAATGATCATTTTGAACTTTCTTATTTAGTTACTTATTATGGAAAATAACTCATAAATATTTGTTAAATAAGCATTCAACTATAAAATTACTTGGGGTTAGAAGAATCCTTGAGATATAGACACAATAATAAACTGGGAATGCCTGAATGTGCACTATGGAATGGAAAAGTAAATAGTCAACTGAATCATTATAATTGCTAGAATTTACAAACGTGGAGTAGTTTGGTACTTGAATTAAATTTTCATTGTTTTGGAGGCTAAGGATGTTAGTTTAATCTGGAGTTCTTTCTTCATTTCTCCATAAAAATTTGGCTTTATGTGTTGACCCATGCTTTTCTGCTTTTGGAATGGCCACTTCTTTGATCAGGCCCAAATAGTTCCAACCAGGGACTTTGAAATGGCAATTGCCCAAAGGTAAACTTGTAGTGTCTGGTCTCTAAGTTTCTAACTGAGTAATGCCACAGATTCTCCAAATCCTGAAACTTTTAGATCTAGCTCTTTAAAATATGGTTTATTCACACTGCAAATTGACATTATTCTGGTGTGGCCCTGGAAATTCTGTTTCTATGAGCACCAAGAGAGATTTTGGCCTTGGGAGAAAGAAGAGTTTTCTAGTCAAACCCAATATAAAACTTCCTTGATGGGAAAAAGTTATGTTTTGTATTTTCTTTCTGGCTATGACCATTTTGTGTTAGTTTGATTAAGACTATTGTACCAGTCAGTATAAGATGAGCTATCCTACAATAATTAACATCTCTAGAACCTCAGTGACTTAAAACAATAGAGTGTATATTTCTTGCTCATGCTATATATTCAATGCACAGAAGTGGAGATACTCCATTTATGGTAATCTTTTGGGTCTCAATACTTATGAAAGTTCAATCTTAATATGTGTTTCTGTGGTACATGCTTAGATTTCTCACAATGCATTGGATGAATCAAGTCATCTGACTGTACCCAAATTCAAAGAGGGTGTCTTAGTCAGATTTTTATCACTGTGACAAATACCTGATAAAAACAATGTAGAGGAGAAAAAACTTATTTTGGCTCTTGGCTCACAGTTTCAGAAATATCAATCAGTGGATGACTCCATTGCTTTGGGAGTAAGATGAGACAGAAGACAGAACAGCATGGCAGATGGAGATAGTGGAGGATAGTTTCTCAGTTCATGGCAGCCAGGAAGCAGCCGGTGAGAGCAGGGTGGGGACAGCACAAGAGCAAAATCCAGAAACAAGATAGAGTCCCCAAGGGTATATCCCTGGTGAACCTGCTTCTTCCAATCATGACCCACCTACCTGCAGTTTTCACCTCCTCCCAGTAGTCCATTCAAATTATTAACCCAACAAATAGATCAATCCACTGACTAGTGTATATTAAACGTCTCATGATTGACTACTTTCCAAAATCTCCAACTCTGCACATTGCTACACTGGGGATCAAGACTTTAGTATATGAGCTTTTGTGGGACATTCTAGATTCAAACCATGATAGTAAATATGTTAAGCCCACTGCATTCTAGAAAGTAAGATGGCTACAAGATTTGTGAACAACCTTAAAGACTAACACAGCTTTATACTTGGATGTTCTGATTTCCATTTTGGTTATTCATGTGCCTTTTAAAAAATATCTTGGACTGTTTTATAGATAGGTGGATAGTTGATTTTTGAGTAACGAGGTGTTTGTGTGCTTGCTTGAGGATGTCCTGAAGAGATATCATCTTTGTTAGAGGGTAAGCTTTCTAAACACATCAATGAGGCACTATGACTTTTTAGGTTCTAATTTCCCCCATTGACACCTACTCTAAATAAACTCCCCCCTCTGAATCCCACAGTAAAACAAAATAAAAGCAGTGTCTCCTTTTCTTCCACAAACTACCTAAGAAATTGGCAACTTAGAACTTTTATTGATTACTTTCAGGAGATTGACTGATCCTGTTGTAACTTTCTTAAGGAAAGTTATTCCAGGTATTTTGAGAAATACTTGGAGGTTTATGGGACTTTTCCAATTATGAGACAAATAGACAATTTATAGAGACTATCTCAAGGCTTCCCAAGGAGCTGGAGGAGATGGTGCTCATGATACTATGAGAAGATGGGGAATAAGGATGTGCATTGCCCAAAGAGCCTTTAGAAACAATGATAAAACCAACTAAAATTCTGTCTTCTTTTGGTTTTTATGGACATTGGCAAATTTAAACAAAGTCTGGGGTGAAACACCCCTCTGAGTTGAACTCCTAACATTGCCATTCCCATCATACGTCACTGAGTTAAGTATTAGCTTCAGCAACAATGATGCTTAAAATCTTTTGCTTTAAGAGAAAAAAAGTCATCACAGTTGTGCATAGAAATCATTGCCTATTCACATCACAAACCTGAAACCACAGAGAATTTCACCCGTAGGTCAATAGAGATTTGAACTCATACATGTACACGTCTATGGGAAGGGAATAAAATGGAAGATAAAACCTAGTATGCAACTAAACTCCAAAGGGCCATAGCAGAAAATAGGAAGTGTATATTTAAAAACTCAATTATCCAACAGAGATGGGTTTCCTCAAGTTACGGGTTCACCAAATTGAAGTTGTCAAATACTACTACTAAAGGTTGTCTTCCCTATATAAGTGAGCGTGTTATAGGTTTATAGGTGTAGCATCTAGCTCAGATGGTTTCACAAATGAAAATGATGCCCTTTACCACCCATCTGGTGGATGAGCAGAAGGGCTCACCATCTCTACCTCTGTAGGACAGGGAATGACTTATAGACACATGCAAGTGCTTGTCAGTATAATTTTTACCCAAATTCTAATTTCCCTGGAAGCTGTAAGGACAGCTAGCACCTTCCATTTTACAAATGACATTGTATCAACTGACAAGATCAAAGGCTGTCCTGAGGTTCTTTCTTCAGTTATTTCATTTACAAAGAGGACAATGAGAAAGGGGAAAAAAAGAGTAAGACCTGAACTCCTATTAAGAAGTCCTGGAGAAAGTGGAGGAAATATGAGAGTTCCATATGTTTTACTGACTTACCTGAATGAGACATTTTTCATCTTAATGAGATGAAACCTTGCATTTCATTAAGGTTCAGTGAGATCAGTTTTTGTACAGATTAGCTCTCCAGAGCAGCAGGGAGCTTTTACCTGTCTGATTTTGGAAGAGCGTTTTCTTGATCATGTCTGCAGTGGTTTGACTGAGCAGCTCTAGGTCTTCTGATCCCTCTCTACATGTTTCTGAGCCCCAAGTCTCCTCTTATGTGACTGTAGTTCTCATCTCTCTGCAGATAGATACTAAGTCTTTGTCCCTGGGTACCGGGACCTCATTTCTAACAGCTCTCAGTGAGACTATATTGTGGTGCCTCAAACAGTGTTCATATTAAAGGAATTTACCATGTTCTGCTGTAGGGGCTAATATCCATCCCTCCTCAGTTTTATCACCTATAGTACTTTGATCACCTTTCCTTTAAAGCCCTGGACTTGGCTTTGATCCCATCTTGTTCTTTATGTCCAATTTCTAATCACCCTCAGGTTATCTAATTCCATCTTATTAATATCATATTTTTCCACTGCTTCTTAAGCCTTCTGTCACTACACCGTGGGCCATCAACCCATCTCTTGTATGACTGTAAAGTTATATTTTACAAATTATTGTGGTTACTATGTGCTAGCTACTGTTCTAATCACTTGAGAGACGTTAACTCATAATTCTTCATGAGTTAGATATTATTATTAAAGCAACTTATCATTATTAATCCTATTCAACAGAATACATAATTGTAACCTAGAGAAGATGACTATATATTGTTCAAGTAAATAGGTGGTAAATACTATCTAATTCCAACAGTTTAAGCTTTTAACTATGATGCTACCCTGCCTTGAATTAGATCACAATAGGTTTGTAAAAATCAACCATTTCTACTGTCTTCCTGAATATGCTTTTTTTCCTTAAAAAAAAGTACTTGAGCATGTTAACCAAAGTAACTTTCCAAATATACTGCTGTTTTTTTCTCAAGATATTCAATTACTCTTGTTGTTCATCTAAAGGACTCTAAAGCCTCCATTCTATTCTGCATGTCCTAGAATGATGTTGTTCAATCATCACATCTGACAAGGAAGGTAGAGATGTAAACAAATGTTCATAATATAGTCCAATAACTAAAATAAAATTATTATTGTTGCTCTTTCTCCAATACTGATAGAAACTAACTGTATAATTACATTGACTCTCTCCTGCTCTTTATATTATTGTTGTCTTACATTTTAGTTCTACATATATTTCACACTCGACATCAGACCTACTTTTTAAATTCAGTATGCAGGTATGCTTACTGACTTATTTATACATTCTTCATCTGTTCTTGCATTTTTCACGGCTCCAACTTGGGATCATTTTTTCTTTCATCTGAAGGGCTTCTGTAAAATATGTTTTATCCATCTGATTTACTTTAATGAGTTCTCCCAGTTTTTGTTTATCTAAAGATGATTTTTATTTTACTTCAGTTTATAAGTGTATTTTTGTTGGTCATGGATTATGTGTGAGCAGCTAATTTCTTTTAGCACTTGAAAATGTATTCTGGTTCCCATCATTTCTGTTAAGGTGCCAGCAATCAATCTTGCTTTTATTTCACTAAAGACAATGTATATTTTTGAAAAAAAATTGGTTTTGGGAAAACTCTCCCATTCCTCAGTCTACAACTTTGATGATGGATGTGTTTGTCCTTTTGATTATGATCTATAAACATCTTAAACTATTACCTGTTTTTTCTCCATTATTTTTTGTGTTTCACTTTGTATTATTTTTCTACTGATCTTTCAGATCATTTATTCTGTGCTTTTAAATGTTTAATCTGTAGTTAAACATGTCCATTGAGTTCCAGTGTTACATTTTCCATTTTTTGATATCTATTCAATTATTTCTTCCTCTCTCTCTCTTCCTTTCTAATCCTCTAGAGAAATTCTCATTCCTTTACTCCCTTATATACATCTTTTTTTGTTTATTCATGAACACATTAAACCAGTGTTTTAAAAGTCCCTATTTGATAACTCCATGGGGAATATCATTTATGTGTTTCCTTCTATTTCTTTTTCTTCCTTCTTATTAATTACTATATGTTTTTACTTCTAGGCAGATCTGCTAAGTTTAGTGATTTTTTATTGCATGTCACATATGAACAAATAATGATGGCTATAGATAATGTTATCTTCCACCAGGAAGTATCTTCCTTTCTTCTGATAGCTATTAAAATGTGGGGCTTATCACCCCAGTCCAAACAGGAACCAAGCCAGATCCAAACAGAGTTGGAGTTATATTGACTCCATCTACTTCAAATCCATCCCTGTTCTTAGGACACAGACCTCCTGAGCTTTGGAATGAAAAGCTGTGTGTGTTGGGGGGATTCTCCTTCATCCTGAAAGACTACAGAAGCATACTTTATTATTCAGAGATGACCCTTTGACTTAGCTTCTGCCCCATGTAGATTCTGTATTTGTCAACTGTCTTAAAGAGAAGGTTGACTGTCTGTTTTTAGGATAAGGTTGACCCTCAACCTGTGGGATTTCTCTTCTGCCCTTTAGAAGTTTCTGCCTGGGTTCCCCTATTCTTTTGCCCAGTCTCTAAATTCAGCAAATGCCTCGTACAGAAAACGAAGAATCTCCTCAAGTTTTCATATTTTTTTTCACTCTAGACCTAGCACTAAAAGTATTGCTAATCTTTCTTTCCCCTGGTAGAGTTCCTCTAACTCTACCATATCTAACCATTAGCCTGAGCCCAAAATAAGGAAGCCTTCTGGTAAGCAAATTCTTTAGATCCTCAGCTCACATTGAAATGGCCTTCCTCCTTCTGCAATTTTAGTTTATCTGGTCTTTGCTGCTTTTACAGCATTCTGTTACATTCAACATATTATATTTGTAATATGTCCAGCTTTTCTGGCTGCCAGAGAAATACCATTGATATGCCTATTCTAATTGTATTGTGATTGTTCTAACCAAATAGCATGACTTAATCTGGTTTTACTGTAGGATGCTATAAAGCAAAATTAGGCATGATCTTTACCTTGAAATTCTTAGTGGCACGAATGGCATTTGCTAATGTCTAGCTAGTAGGATTTTTTTGAGTTTTTTAAAACTATTTTTAGTTGTAGATGGACACTATGCCTTTATTTCATTTGTTTATAATTTTATGTAGTGCTAAGATCAAAGCCAGTGCCTCACACATGCTAGACAAGCTCTCTACCACTGAGCTGGAACCTCAGCCCTTAGCTATTGGTTCTTGCTCCCTGAAGGCCTTACAAAATATATTATACTTGTGAGCTCTACTGATGCCTTTATCTCAAATATGATTTTACTATTCTTGGTAGGGGTCCTCAATCACAAACGATTTTTTAAAGCCATGTAAAGAATAACTGAAAACAAGTTACTTAGAGTAAATAAAAGCAAGATACTTCATTGTTTTTGTAAATATACTTTGACAAACAAAATTTGACAGAAGAAGAAAAGTGTCTTATCCCTAAATTATTGAATTTAATAGGACTCCATCCAGGGAGAGTTTATCAAAACTTTAAACATTGATGACTTTGTATAGATTTTTAGAGTCAAATGGAGAAAGACTCAGGTGTGCTTCTATCTGAAGCCTCTTACCTGCAAAGTAATTCTGGAACATTGGAAACAGAGAAATCAGACAAAGCTGGGAGTGAAAGGACCAGGTCCAGCAGAGAGAGAGAGCATATTCCTCCAGGTCAAATTGGAGGAAGCAGAGAACAAAGTAGGGTTTAAAATAAAAGATTTAGCTTCTTAATAGAGCCCAGGTAGGAAGGATTGGTGATAAGATTAAAGTGTTCAGGCCACTCTAAAGGAATACCAGAATATCTGGAAGGAAGAATTAGGCAGTGCAGTGATTTTGATAAGCATGTCCCATATTATAACTGTTTGGGTTTGCTTTTAAACTTAGTAGTTAATATGTTTTAAACATCATGTATCACTAAACAAATGAGATTTTTACACATATCAAAATAAATTTTATAGAGAACCTATAGTTCTAATTAAAATGGGTCAACACTGTGATCATTAATACTGTAATGGGTAATATAGGACAACTATAAAAGGCTCCTACAAATGGTGAGCAACACAGTTCCATTGGTATAGTTCAATATTATTTGAGTAGTTTTATATTATTAACATGATGCCATAATTTTGTTTTTGAAGTGCTGGGGATTAAACACGGGGGCATTGTACCACTGAGCTACATCCTCAGCCTTTGTTACTTTTGAAATTTTAAGACAGGGTCTCACTATGTTGCTGGGGTTAGCCTCAAACTTGCAATCCTCCTGTCTCAATTTCCCAAGTAACTGGGAATACAGGTATGTGTCAGCATGCCAGGCTGATGCCACACTTCTAATCCTCCGTGAAAAACTTTAATTGTTATTTGTTGTTTGGTTAATGACAATCACCTGTTTTATTATATCTAATTAATGCTGCCAAATTAGCAAGCCGATGAAGTAAGTAAACAACAACAATAGCAATGAAACAGTGATGAGCTACTCTTCCCACACTGGAGGTGAATCAAAGTGAAATCAGTCAATAAAATCTGAATATTATCTTCTTTTATTTTAACTAACACGATACCAGATTCAAATTTATGGTAACAGATGACTTTAATAAGAAGCCAGAACTGGAGGTAAAAACAACATCCAAGGCAAATTCCTGGTGAAAAAGAGATAAGATTCACCAATTATAGCAAGAAAAGAAAGCGAAATGAATTAACTGCTCTGCTCATGCAACTTAAAAACATTTGCTTCTTAATCATCTCCTCTATGAATATGGCACAGACTCACTGACTAATTGCATCATGTATGAAACAAATTGTCATTTCTCCCTAAAGGATAATGCCCACACATTCTAGAATTGCAGAAAGTGAGAAAGTGATGTACATATGTGATTAAGAATTAATAGATTATGCTCTATTATTCTCAACTTAATCATTCAGAATAGAGTTCTGAAATTTTTTTTAAATAAATGCAGAAGATTATCTTTCCAAATACATTGCTATGAAAAATAATAAATTCTTAAGTGAGTCCACACTGTCGAGTGACCATATATGATTCAATTTGGGGGAGCAATAAAAAAAAAGACAGCAGGTGATATGATACATCCCAAAGAGTAACCTCTGATACAGAACCACCACTCTAGGATATTTTTGCTTGAATTTGAAGCATTTTTGAAAAAAAATTCCCAACCTCATTCCCAACCTCAATTCCTAGCTAAATCTGTATTAATCATATTCCATGTATTTCAAGAAATTTTTAAAAATTTCTTTACTTTTTTCAAAACAATGTTCTCTCCCTTTGCTTTGTTGAAAGATTCAGAATAATTATAAGATGGATGGAATGCCTATGCTGTTGGGTATGGATGGATGGTGCGGTTTGAGGAATGAATTATAATTATACTACAGAAGACGTTTGGTCATGTCACTAGATAGGAGTTTGAGGAGGTCCCTCCAGGAGAGTAGTCAGACCTCAACTCATTCTGAGTAGGTTCTTGAGTTATGCTGCTGGAGAGAATTTTAGGGTGTGTCAAAAGCAAGGAACAAGCAAAGATTTATTAAAGGATAGCAAAATAAAAGTATACACACCCCAAAGGTATGATGCTGATGCCTCTGAACTCTCAAAGAGACGACCAGTGAAGCACCCAAGGTTGAGCTCTCTACATATAGAATTTTCCTGGGCAAAATAATGCAGATTCCCAGAACACTTTGGGGGAAATCATATCAATCATGTCAATGTCAATCATTTGTTATTTGGGGTTCAGAATATTTCTTCGTGGTTAAGCAATGTAGCCATAATCACATTGTGTAGATGTTTAAATCCGTGGCATTTAAATTGATCATGCTTTTTGTTCTAAGTGATCTGGTATAAACATATGCTGGAGGTTTTTTCCATCAAACTAAAGGAGACAAGCATAGCAGTCAGACTCATAGATCTGAGTCTCTCTCTAGTGAAGGACTCCTTTCTCTACCTGATACCCTCCTATGTCAGTCATATCAGAGTCTTGGGCAATTTGGGGCATACAAGTCACTCAATAAATATTCATTGAAGACAGGAATGATCAATCAGATTTTAAGATAATGAGAACATTATGTTCTAAAATAGAACCCATAGAATCAACACAAACTAATCATATTCTCTATTTCAGGCTGCTATTTTTGGCTACATACTTTCTATGACAATTGTAAATTATAAATGAAGTTATTGAGACAAATTTGGCAGAGATCACTAACAAGCCTGGAGAGATCTCTTGAAGTTTCATCTGAGAGACTCATTCTGATATGCAGTCAATATATGATGAAAGCAATTGGATCAATTCTTATATGTAAATGTGAAGGGTGCTATCCTGCACTCTTTGGTGATGGGTAAAGAATTCTGAACATGCTTCAGAGTTCTGAAAGCCTATTATGTTCTTGGCCTATGCAGGACACTTCGTAAATAAATAATGTAGGTAAAGTCCCTGCTTCATTGAACTTAAGCTTATGAGCAAAATGAAATTAACATTAAACAAATAATTACAAAATAAGTATATGATTATAAATGGTAATGAGATGCTGCAAAAGAAATAAGAATATCGAAGATGTAAAGGATCATGGTACCTTTGAAACTGGTGACAAGTTGTAGTGATTTGAGAGTATGGTCCCAGGAGAGGAGAGAAAAGAGGTGCAAAAGAAAACCTGAGCAGCATAGGTCCTGATAAAAGAAGTGCCAAGTGATATTCACAGAGAGGGAGAGTTTCAGGGCAAGGTCACGCACCCTGCCCTGATCCTGAGAATGATTGGCCACACTTTCATAAGCAAAACTTAAAGGAGATACAGGCAGAAGAACAAATGGAGGTGGCTGTAATCCCAGCCTCTGGGGAGGCTGAGACAGGAGGTTTACGAATTCAAAGCCAGCCTCAGCAAAACAAGGCACTAATCAACTCAGTAAAACCCTGTCTTTAAAAATAGGGCTGGAGAGGTGGCTCAGTGGTCAAATGCCCCTGAGTTCAATCCCCAGTACCCCAAAGAAAAAAGAACAAATGGAGGCAGAGGGACATAATTAATTAACAGACACAGACAGAGAATTATTTTGCCTAGGGTAATTCAGTCCTACTGACCCAGAACTAAAACAAATGAAAAACACTCTGTGTGTGTGTTTACCCTAAAGGGCAAATTTTAATTTTGCAAGCTTTGCCAATCAATAAAAGGAAAACCACTGTAACCAAAGAGGAAAAACAAGAGTAGAGATCACTAATGGACTTTGAGGAGGACAATGCCCAGGGTGGTAAAGGTTCTAATTTGCTTCTTTAAAAACCAACCTGTTTATCATCATATGCTTCCATAAATCCCTCTGCAAGAAACCAACAGGGAAAATATAAAATGCATTTTCTGATAAGAAATACTAATTTTTCAGGTTTAGCATACAATTTGTATCATTTGCTCTTTGGTTTTGAGAACATTCATTAAAATATCTGTATAAAGGATTGGACGTAGATTGTCATAACACACAGTATATAAAAAATGGGAAAATATTCTCATGATTAGCCACAAAGATCAAGATGAAAGAAAACAATTATCTAGACATGAAACTGTCTCATGTAGAAAAATGTATAATAGTCTACTATCCATTTTCTAAATTCTATTTTGTTGAGTCTATAGCCCACTCATGAACAGAATGTCTATCTCAGAGTACATATCAGAGGAGTATAGGACAGAACCTAAATTTTGTTGTGTGAATTAAGGGATCAGCTTAATGACATGCTGATATAGAGAATGGGCATGCGTTTATGTGCTGCTTTCTTCATCTAGGATCATTTTTACTCACTGTGATTTTGAGTTAAAACACCCCGGAATGCCTATAAGCCTTCATTGACATTAATCATGATTATATTAATTGAATTTATTAATGATTTAATGTTCATTGTTTAAAGAGTTATAGTTTTTCAGCTAATTAACATCATAACATGCCTGGTGTGGTGGCATAAGTCTATAATCCAGGTGGTTCAGGAAGTAGAGGCAGGAGGATGGAGAGTTCAAAGCCAGCCTCAGCAAAAGTGAGGCGCTAAGCAACTCAGTGAGACCCCGTCTTTAAACAAAATATAAAATAGGGCTGAGGATGTGGCTCAGTGTTTGAGTGCCCCTGAGTTCAATTTAAGTACCAAAAAATATCATAATATGGCTATTATTAAATATTCTTAAAATATATCTCCCAGTGATTTATTTCTTCAACATAATAGCTTAAAATGTTTCTTATTAAATTCTAGAATAATAAAATTGGAGATTAGTACCTAACAGAAACTCTACATTCAATAAAGAGATCCAAGTCTCTCCATCCCTTTTAGTCCTCCCTGAGCCAGCACTTGGGATTTGAAAGCAGGAAAGGAAGGAAAGGCCGTTCTTGCAAGACCAGGAGAAGTGGGAAACACATAGTATCACAAAAACTAATGAATGTTAAACGTTTTAGCTACTGTTCCTCTCTTTTTCTTTTATTTTTACATGAGGATTATTATGAATGCATTGGCTGTCCAGAATACACAGTTTGTAAACTGGCAAAAAACATAACTGGGAGACCAAAAAAATATATATATATATACATTCATATTGTATCCTTAGGGATTCCAATTCATCAGTTTGTATTTTGTATTTCAACATAGTTGGGCTTAGCAGCTATAAAAACAGTTTCTGGTTATCAGCTGGTAATAGGGGCGATGGCCAGCATCCCATTAGGGGGTTCTTCTTCCTGTCCAGGAGGATGTAAGCCACCCTAAAACTTAAAGTCTCAAACAACTAGTGAATAACAAAGCACAAATAGTCAGAAATACATTTACAAAAGCGAAGCCCCTGGTATATCTAGTCCACATGGGTGTTGGAACTAGACAAAGAAAAGATGGCTCTGTTGGTTTATTTAAGGGAGTACATCTCAAAGGCAGCAATAAGGTTTCAAGAGTGGAGTCTTGCTTTGTGACGTCTTACAGTCAGCAGGTTGATTGACATCTTGGCAGGTCATACCCTCTCAGGTGCTGTGTGGGTGATAGCAAAGTGGGATAGAAATTCACACTGTCCCTGGGCAATTGACCAGAGAAAATGTCCACTGATCATTCCCAGACATCAGATGTTTCTACCCACTAGGCTTCCATGTGTGGTGACCCACATGTAACCCATGGACTACTCCTGACAAGTTGGTTTGAGTTCCTACTCAGAGATTTCTCAGCAGTATTCTGAGGGCTCCCCTACCGGGCAGTCAGTGTTGTATAGCATCAAAATCAAACAAGATCAAATATGTTATTCTGAAGCCAGAAAAATATGGAAAAACCATTGGGGATTAAATTGCTTGAAAATGGGCTGGGGATGTGGCTCAAGCAGTGTGCGCTCGCCTGGCAAGCGTGCCCCCCGGGGTTCGATCCTCAGCACCACATACAAACAAAGATGTTGTGTCCGCCGATAACTAAAAAATAAATATTAAAAAATTTTCTCTCTCTCTCTCTCTCTCTCTCTCTCTTTAAAAAAAAAAATAAATTGCTTGAAAATCAAACTCCTGCTTTCTTTTTATCCCCTTGTGATACTTACGTTTTGGGGCTCCCCTAATTCAAAGATAGCCAACGCAAGGTTATATAATACAAATAGTGACATAGCAATGTGAGCCTCTTCAAAGATCCAAGTGTTCTCAGATACTGAAAGTGCCTTAGGTAGCCATGTTTTAGATAACTCCACACAAGTATTCTTACAAACTGATTAATTTTATCGTTGGAGTAGAGGAAAGAAAACTTGTATACAATTTAGTTTTAAAATAACAATAAATAGAATCCTTTAAAGAACAATTTTAAGTTGGGAAGAAGAAAATATCATGCAAAAATGTGGATAGTTTAAGGAGACTGTTAACCTACTTTTTCTTCACTTTCAATTTCAATTTATTGAAATCTCCCCTGGATATCTACCAGTGAAAAATAATCAGACATTGCTTAGATTCAAAGTTCCTCTGGCTTTAGACTTTAATTTCAACTTTGCAGTTTGCTGTGACTGCCAAGACTATGGCCTCTAGTGAAGATCCAGGGTTGAATATCAGATCACCTGATACTGATTAAGCACATTCCTGTTTCATTCCACAGATACCAAAATTAAGTCGGACCTTGAAACTTCTTTTGATACGTATCACTGTCTTCAGACCAGCTGCACAAATTAACCTTTCAACACCTCCATTTCCTCATTTATGCATGTGGATAAACAACTCTGCTGTGAGGATTAAATACAATAATAAAAGGGAAGCAGATATTATTCATTTAGTACTGAGACTGGGACGTAGGAGGGCTGACCAAGTAAATTGTTTCCACAAACATTGTTCTTAGCTTAATTGGTTTTCACTGCTGAAAATGTAGAAGGAGTAGTTTAAGAACTTGGTGCTGGAGTAGGACTTTTCCCTACAGTTCAGTACCCTGTCAACCACCATAGAGCAATGAAATAAGAAGTAACTGACACACTTCATTAATGAAAAGAAAACACTAGTTGTGCAGTCAGATACCTAGATCAATTTTTGGACATGGATGTAGCAGGTTTTGGTGCCAGGTACTATGAGCATCTAACACACATAAAATTGAGTGGTCACAACGCAGGAAGGGAGGTTCTCTGTTCCCCTCCTTTTACTACTGGAAAACAAAGTTAAATAACTCGCTATGAATCATAGTCACTTGGGAAGTTGTAAAGCCAAGATTTGAATGTAAAGAGACACTTTCAAGTCCAAGAACTATCATCTTTTAGCCCTTTGAGCTTCAGTTTTCTGAATGTAAAATGACAATAATAATCATAGAGTCATCTTACAAGGTCACTGAAAGAACTTAATATAATAATAAATCTACAGGGCACTGGAAAAGGGAAAGACTATACAAATATAAAGGATGCTCATTATTAAATCGACCAAAGTGCATCATTCTCTGTGTAATGAAACAGGCTACTGCTGAAGCAATATTACTCATGATGAGATGTTATGAGCATTCCAGGTGCCAAATGACAACAGAAATATTTTTTCCAGTGAACTTCAATATTATTACCTAAAACAAAGAAATTTAAAAAATCACTTATTATTTGAAAGCTTAAATCTTTTACTGTCTGTTTGAAAACTTGCAAGTATTTCACTATCAGTTAGGAGTAATATTTTTTTTCAGTATTTATAAAGAAGCCCTTCTTATGAGTTCAGAAAGGCCGAATGTTTTCTCTAACATGTGAATGCTAATTCACAATAAGGCCTGGGGCATTAGGGAAGAATAGCCTTATCTTAGATTAGGTAGAGGGAAGTGATGGGAGGGAAGAGGGATGTGGGGATAGGAAAGGTAGTAGAATGAAACAGACATTATTACTTTATGTATGTATGTGACTACATGACCAATATGATTCTGCAACATGTCCACTCAGAAAAATGAGAAATTATACTCCATCTATGTATATCAAAGTGCATAAATGCATTCTACTGTCATGTATAACTAATTACAACAAATTAAAAAAAATTTTTTTTAAATGACTGCAGCAGGACATGTTAAAATCTGTCTTCTCAGTGGTAAACTCACATATTATTGTAAATTTGTTTTACCTCCTGGGCCAGTGTAATTACCTATTGATTCTTAGGAAGGAAAAAAAAATGACATTCACAACCTTTTCTCTTTAATTTCTGAACAGAGTTAAAACCGAAAAGGAAGAACAGCATTGTTCTTTGGTTAGCACCTTTCAGAAACAGGGCCAAGATTTCTTGTGCATAATTGGTACTCAATGAATATTTAGGAGTTAAAAACTTAACCCCTTATAAATAATTCTTACTTCCTTAGGCAGATTTAGGATCCACTCCTGACCAAACTTCTAATCATAAGACCCTTTGGCACCAGCATGCTACAGTTTTCAAAATTACAGGGGAAGTCTTAATGAGGTATATTTGCAGAATTAAAAACTATTGTCTTTGTTGGAGTTGAAATTGCTCCTAGCTAAACACTAAATATTAAGTAATAGTTTTCTATCTTTCCTTCAGTACCTTTACAGAGGTACTGGATTTTGCTTTGGACAGATGAGATGACGAGAGAAAGAGAGAGAGAGAGAGAGAGAGAGAGAGAGAGAGAGAGAGAGAGAGAGAGAGAGGAAGGGAGGACATGGAAACCATGAAAATGTCATGTAGGAATGGTGGAAATGTGCTTCTCCTGTTTACTATTGGCCAATATCATTGTCTCTCGAAAAACCATTGGCAAAAAATCATTGTTGACCTCAGAACTATATTATACCTGTGAATCATGCTTTCCAAAATAGTTTACAAGAACCCATGTAAGCCTTACTACAGAGGTTACTTATGAAGAATTGGGTAATTATTCAGTGAGTCTCTATTTTAATGCAATCTCTCTATGTATTTCTATGGAATTTCTAGGATGCATTTTATTCATTTCCTTCAAGGTTTTATAAAATAAAATTAGTGTGAACTAAAAGTATCATGCCCAAATCATTGAATAATACAGTCATCATAACTCATGAGTAATATCAAAATAAGACTATAACTATGGACATCTAGCTACTTCAAAACTCTCAATAAAATGTTAACTTCATTTAGAACACATTTTTTTTTAAAGTACCAGGAATTGAATTCAGGGGCACTCGACCACAGACCCACATCCCTACCCCTATTTTGTATTTTATTTGGAGACAGGTTCTCACTGAGTTGCTTAGGGTCTCGCTAAGTTGCTGAGGCTGGCTTTGAACTCATGATCCTCCCGCCTCAGCCTTTTGAACCACTGGGATTATAGTCTAGAAGACAATTTTTGATGAAAAATTATTAAAAGATTCATGTATCTCATTAAAAACTTCAAATATGTCTGTGAAAACTTGTTTATTTCTTAAGGAATATTTGTTAACTGTAGTGTACTGATGGGCTCCTGAAATATATTTTTTTACAGTTTCTATTGGTCTGCAACAAGATAATTAGAAGCTTGGCCAGTGTAGCTAATATCAGTAAACCAATCCTATGTTGTTAGTAGCATGACTTTCTATAATAAATGTAGTATGCCCATTTATATTCCAGGCCAAGTTCTTGAATCTCTCTGGGGACCTGTAATAGTTTATGGACCAGCTGCTTTGAGTAGCACCACTCCGACACTTTTAGTACAAGGCACTCTGATGTGATGCTTAAAATCTCAGGTTCTGGAGGCAGGCAGAATCCTGGCTTAGCCACTTGGTAGTCAAATGTCCTAAAAGAAAAAGATGGATGCCTATCTCAGAGACAGCAGGAATAAATGAGCAGGAGAGAGAAAAGGGCCTTGTATTTGATTTTTTCAATATCTAGGAATGGACCTGATTCTCTGATCCTGACTTTCAGAGACTGTTTACCTTAAAATAAAGGAGGTTTTAAATTTATACACACACACACACACACACACACACACACACAACCACATAGGGCTCAATGCCGAGGAGGTGCTCAGAGTACTGATTTTTCCATCATTATCATTTGTAATTGTGACATAGTAGAATAGTTTTTATACAGAAATGTATTTCTTTTCCTGGAACCTAGTCAATATTTTCATTGATACCTTATTGCTCTCCACCACTGACTTTATGAGATTTAACAAGTCATTAATTAACAAGGGAATCCCCCCAAAGTCCTGCCATACCTAAAATATTTTTGAGTTGCATCATCAGTATTCTTTAAGGCCTGGATAAATCCAGTTAATCCCAGTATGACTCATGACATGTCTATGTAGCCACTACCATTTATGTAGCATTTAATCACTTGGTTGGCATCATTTCGAGCAAAGAAAGTAAAAATAAAATATGAATGGAAGAGCTAACTAGCATGGAGTTTACTTGTCTATGTTTACCCACCTAGCTCATAATCCAGGTTTTGAGTAGGTAAGTAGGCAAAGAAAAACCCTCATTAGTCTCTTTCCCAAACCCAAGTTTTGGTGAAATTAATGAAATAATAATTAACTTTCAAGCTCTGCATAGGACTTCACAGTAACATCTGAGCTCAGAAGTATGTTTAAAATATGCATCCAAATGGATAAATTATGTAAATGCAGATATCTCTTCAAAAAGCATATGAACATAATTAGTGCAAACTTTTACTGTATGTTGCACATAGGTTTCTCATGTTCTATGATTGCACACACACAGTCATGTATGTGCTGATGTTACTGAGCTAACTCAAATTTGTTCAGTTCCTTTTCCTACTTTTCCTAACTACCATTGCCTTATATTTTTTTCCTGCCTCTTAGATTATTTCCCTCCACTTTATCCTCCTTGGGATTGCCAGAATGTTCTGATTTGTTCATGTCACTTCCTTGGAGTCCTCGAGTGATGGCCCTCTGCTCTCAGGATAAAATTTGAACTCCTTAGCACAACCCAGTCCCTGGATCCCTGCCTCTTTCACTGACCTCATCTCATTTTTCTCCCATTTTATCTCATTTTTCTCTTGCTTAGTTAACTGAACTATAGAATTTGCAAATTTCATTTTTTTGCAAGTTCTCTTCTATGCCTCTGCCCTTGGCCCAAAATATTGTCTTTTTTTCCTCCACTCCTTTCTACATTGTTGCCTTATATAAAAAGTCTCCCCTGCCAGCCTCCTGAAAATAAGGGGTCCTGGGGTAACAGCTCTTACCTCTCAGGTGACTTAATAAATCCTGTAATGAAATGATCAATATTCATTTGTGAATCTCCCATAAAACTGTGAGCTCCCTAAGGACATGTTGAGTTTTCCTCTTTGATGTTCTAATTTCAAGGCCTATCATAGCCCCAGAACATAGCAGATGTTCAATCAATGACAAATTAACAAATATTCAAAGTGCTGAGCCTAAACTGTAAAAAAACTGCACATTGGAAAAATACTCAAGCAAAATGTAAAATATTCCCTCTCTGGAATTCCTAACTTTCTAGGCCAATTCTTATTCACAATCAGTACTTATTCACCCATAATTCCAAGTGAGAGAACTCAATGCTGAGGGGACAGAGCAGACACACCGTATTTATCACCAATCCAGGAGAATTATTAGCTGTGCTCTTACCCTGCACCTCTAGCAGTGTTTGCAATGGACTTGGTTTTCTGACTGTATTGTTTTACACCAGGAAGTACACATGCATCATGTGTGGGCACAATCCATAAATAGTCTGCATTACTAAATAGTCCTTTATATGAAAAAAGAAAAAGATGGTATTCTTTTTTAAAGGTCATAATAAAAATAGTGATCTAGTTTTCAGGCACTTAAAGTCATGCACTTAGTTGTGTTGGGGATTTTTTAGTGACTCAGATTAGGAGTTTTAATTTTAACTGTTTGCATAAGTCAGTGGTTCAATGACCACAGCTTAAGTGTGAGGTTAATACCAGGCCTTTGCAATTGATTGAATCATGCAGTTTGCTGTCCCCACTTCCCCCACTAAGAAGGTCATGGGACTAGCACCATTAGAGACTAGAGAGGATACATACAGCATTGATCTGGTTTGCCTTCACACAGCCACAAATGCACAGAAACTACTAATCAGCTGGAGTTTGGACACCAAAGGGGATGGGGGAGGGGGCCTGTCCTTTGTGCTACTGGCACTCACGTGGCTGAACTCCTGAGAAACACAGGGTTACATGAGGGCAGCAGTTAGTGGTAAACACAAGTGCTCTGGCAGCTGTCAGCCACTATGTGGCCTGAGAGTGTGTCCTCTCGAAGTTCTACTCTTCCCAGAATCTTGACTTTACAGACCAGACATTTGGACCACAGGCAGCTTGGTCCTTAAAATGACATGTGTATTTTCAAGATGAAGAATGAAACAATGGCTCAAATTTTTCCCTCTTATTTCTTTAATTTTAGGGGACCCATAGTTTTTCTCCTTCTTGGGCAAAGAAGAGTGAATTTCGCTATGCATTTCCTCTTCTTTGCCTCGAAGGATTAGAAAAAGCACACCATGCGTAAAAGATTATTTTCTTTTATAAATTTTTTTAGTTGTAGATAATACCTTTATTTTGTCCAATTTTTTTTTAATGTGGTGCTGAGGATCAAACCCAGTGTCTCACATATGCTAGGCAAGCCACAACCCCAGCCCAGAAAGATTATTTTCTAGGTAAAATTAAGAGAGATCTACTCAAGTTCTCTACTGTATTGTATTTGGATTTGTTTTACTTAAATTTAAATATATTTTAACTGGCACATAAAATGTTAAAACTGTACATGTTTATGTAGTATATGTGATGTTTAAAGTTTTTTTATTTTATATCTGTAAAATATCCTATGAATCTCTGCTTCTTAAAATAAGAGGTTTCTCCTCCTGGGGCAAATCCTGTTTCTAGTTTACCTGTCTGACTCCCCCTCCTTTTTCTCTTCTAACTTTCCCAAAGAAAAACTTTCTCTATGAGATAAACTAAATAAGAGATTTGGCTTCCAACCTTGTTTGCCTAAAGATTATAGATAACGAAATGCAAACAATCTCATTGCTCTGCCACAGAGATTTAGACTTCCTGGAAAATAGTTTCAGCAGTTTGTATGTGAAGTACTTGCTGAGGGGTCCTTACCAGCAAGTCAAAGAGGACATCTGTCCTGGCAAAGTCAGGGGAAGATCTCCTGGGCTACTGGTTTTCCTTTCCTGCCTAATGTTTAGTATAATAAGTTGTTTCTTTAGACCATCCATATTAGTGAGGCCAGGAGATATTTGTTCTTTTCTAAAAAGAAGCTTTAGTGTTGAGGAATATTCTGGTCAGCATCTGGGGAAATCCTATTCCCATGGGGTGGGCCCATCCTTAAAACGGAAGAAACCAGTGTTTCCTTGCCCTGAGCTGTCACCCTGCTCCCCAGGCTCTGGTTTCCTGAGGAAAAGGAGGATGTAAAAGAATCCTTTTCTAAAGTTAGGAAAGGATAGGGAGGCCCTTTAGGGTCTCAAGTAAAAAACTCAAAAGCAATTAGCTCCATAGCCAGCTTGTTCTCTCCTGGAATGGAGCAAAGTGTCAGAGGAAGGCGAAGCAGTGAGAAGGGCACAGCAGCTCCCTTGGTCCCTGGGGCATGGGTCCCAAGACCCCGAGTGAATGTCAGAAACCACAGATAGCACAAATCCCTATTATATTGTTTTATTTCTACACATACATACATATCTATGATAAGGTTTAATGTATAAATTAAGCCCAGCAAGAGATTAGCAATAATATCTTATTATAGACCTAAGCAACTTCAGCATGTGAGTTCATGATTAGTTTTTTTTTTCTTATTAAATCCAAAAATTTCACTTCAAGGAGGCGTTTTATAGATTCTTGTTGGCATATTCAAATTGCCAGCTACCGTTCTCTAGTACTTTGGGACTATATTAAGTAAGACAGAGATGAGCATAAGCACTGTGATACTCAGATGGCTACTCCATGACCAGCAGGCAGACAGTGACTAGTGTGAGGACAGACTTCACACTCTGCATGGGACAGAGCAGGACAGCACAGAATTTCATCACACTACTCAGAATGAAAAAAGATTCCAAATGTATGAATTGTTTATTTCTGGAATTTTCCATGTAGTATTTTCATTTCCATTTAATACTTGTGACTGACCACAAATAACTGATACTGTGGAAAATGAAACCAAGAATAAAGTGGTGAAATACTCCTTTGAAATATTTGAGATGCCAAAGCAAACCTAGAACTTATTAATAGGCAAATATATAGGAAAAGCTGCAATATTTTTATTAATTGCTTATATCAGTATTGTCAAAGAAGTATCTCTGGATTACCTCTGTCAGACCACTTGGGAAACTCTTAAAACGATGGCTGAATGAGAATTTCTGGGGATGGAGCCAGGGAGCTGCATTTTTTCTCTCTTTTTAATTATTTTTAAAAATTTACATATGACAGCAGAATGCATTACAATGCTTATTACACATATAGAGCACAATTTTTCATATCTCTGGTTGTACACAAGGTATATTCACACCAATTGGTGTCTTTATATATGTACTCTGGATAATCATGTCCATCACATTCCACCATCATTTCTAACCCCATACCCACTCCCACCCCTCTGCCCTATCTAGAGTTCATTTATTCCCCCCACGTTCCCCTTCCCTAACTTACTATGAATCAGCCTCCTTATATCAGAGAAAACATCTGGCATTTGGTTTTTTGGAATTGGCTAACTTCACTTAGCATTATCTTCTCTAACTCCATACAGTGCATTTTTTATAACTGCCCAAGATAGTCTTTTGAAAATTCTTGTTCCCAAACCCCTGCTTATATACCATATAGCATTACACTTTTAGTTGTGCAATACAGCTACTATCATTTCACTCTGAGGAAGAATTTTATAGAATTAGGATATAAAACACTAAGAGAATATTTATTCAATTCCCCTCAAGTGTGTTTGAGACACCTGTATTATTTTGTCTTGAAAAAAATTTTCACTTTTGTTAGACTTTTTGTGAAAAACCAACTCAAAAAGAAGATATTCACTTGTTTGTTCATGGAGAAGCTGGCAACCTTGAATTGATCAACATAAGACCAATAACAATGTACTCAGTTTTAAGCTACCCATAAAATCCTCAAGATGGACCCTCTATATAAATAGCTTCAATAGAACTTGTCTATTTATATTGATTATATAGATATAACAAGAGACACTACTGTAAACAAAAGAAAAATCAAATATGAAAATGATGAATTAACACTCTATTTAATATGGGCCTATTTGAGGGGCACATATGCTAGGTGAGTGTACTTTACCACTGAACTATAACCCCAGCCCCTAAATTTGTGTAGATAGTTTTCATCAATCTTAAGAATAACAGCAATCAGAAAATGTCTAGTTAATATTGGAAACTGAATATTTTGACCCCCAATTCAAATCAATGTGAGAATTTCTTCCACAAGTTTCATATGCCTTAGAAACCACTGATTTTACCTATTATGTGAAGAAAATTAATTCATATGGAGAACCAAAATCTCTAAAAGTTTTATTGATTAATATCAGTCACTGAACATTTTGTAATAGTAGACATATCTGGGAAAGGCAGAGTGTCTTCTCCTTTTGCTAAATACTTTTTTGAAAATGAACGTCCTATTCTGTCACTTGATTTTTTGATAGTGAACATTATAACCTGAGAGACAATTGAATAAGACCATATGACATGATTAGAGTCAGCTGACATTTAGAGCTATAAACTCCACTCATGGATAGCCTGTTCTATAAGGTACTAATTAGTTTTTGCTTGCTTCATTCATTGACATTACATAATGACAACTGAAGATTAAAATACTAGAACAATGCCCATAAGATTGTAGGAAGAAGCAGAAAATAAGGGGAGAGTCAATCTTTGGGTTTTAAACATATGCACTGAAAAACCGCCCTGTGAAACTATAAATTTACCACACTTAAGGATATAGCATGTTATAAAAATATCTATTTTTGGTATATTACACCTAGACTAATAGAATTTTCCTTTTTAATTTTGCGCTGTTTATTGTTTGATCTTGATCAGCACGGATCAAAGTAGATGTACTGCAAAAAGAATATAAGCATAAGAGATCCATATAGTTATGCCGACTTAATTAACTAGAAGGATATCCTGACACATGACAACACTGAGCTAATTTTAGTGGGCAAAAAAATAACCTTCCTGAAGCAGTTTCCTATTGATATTGAAGCGATTTATTAAAATTAGGGTGATCGTGATGAGAGGCAGAAAACTTGAGTAGTCTCCTTGAGTGAGATGACGTTTGCTCCGTTGCGGGTCAGGAGGGCTGTTAGTCCATTTCATGCTGCTACAATGGAGTGTCAGAGACTGGGGAAGTCATACGGAGCAGAGATTTATTGATTCTCCTCCTGGAGGACTTGGAGGCTGAAAGTCCAGGACTAAGGAACTGGCCTAGCCTCTGGTGAAGTCCTCCTTGCTTTGTAATCTTCTGCAGATGGTTGAAGGATAAGAAGGCATGTTCACGGAAGAAAGAGAGAAGGGGTCCAAACTTTTGTTTTTATCAGGAGCCCACTCCCAAAATAATGGCATTAATCCACTCATAAAGGCCTCTTTTATGATCTAATCACATCTTCAAGTTCTCACCTCTCAACACTATTGCTTTGGGGGGGGGGTTAAGTTCATAGCACATAAATTTTAAAGGATTCATTAAACCGTAGCAGAGTGTCAAAATGAATATTCACAGGAAAATAACAGATACAGGGTATTTGAAAATTCAACATAATATGCTATGTCCTATGAGTGTCCTCTCTTCCTCCCTGTTTTTCTACCTGAGCTCATAAAGAAAGAGCTTTTCCTTTGGGGGAAATAATGAAAACTATATCCCTTCTCTTAATGCTTCTCTTACAGGAGAATTGCTCTTTCTGGAGAGATGAGAAGAATCCTAGCACATGTGACTTAGCCCAATATGGATTGACCTTCTCTTCCTCCTACCACCTCTTCCTCCTTCTCCTCTTCCTCTTCCTTTGCCTTTTTAAAAATGGCCTATCCATAAGATCCTAAGATGCACTTATTTGTCTACTGCATATATGGTGGGCAGCCTTTTCAGTTTGAGAAAAAAATTTAGCAAGCTTAGTTGACCTTAGATTCATTCAGTATTGTTATTCTTCAGTGAACTCAGTCACTAATAAAATTTACATTTTTAAAATCTCTATCTGTGTGCCTTTGTCTTTCATTTACATTGGTTTCAAACTTGGGAGAGAAAAGAAGATGAATTCTATTACTCTCCATCTTATCCTACCCTTGACCGGCATGTCAAAATCTCACATAATTGATTCTGGAAATTCTAGATGTTTCTATCCAGCTATTCTCTTTCAGACTTTTCCTGATCTGGACACTCTTGGCTCTGGCTTCCTTAGATTCTTAAATTCTCTACTTCAGTCTTTCCATTCTATCTATAATTCCTTTAGCTAGGTTACTCTTGTACCCTGTTTCTCTTAAAGTCTTAAACAAACTGTCATATACCCTTACTCCCTTTTTGAATAGGTGGTATTCCTGGCCTGCTAACCAAATCTTTAATGGCCTCATGTCCTAGTAGGGAAGGTTCCTCTTCTCAATGAATCCTAGAACTATTTTTGTACTCCTTGGTGATAAAACCTTAACTCCTATTTTTTCTACTTTACAAGGAATTCTTTAACATTCACTATTACAATTTCTTGTTGTTATAAATGTGGTCAGTAACTTAATAACTATGTACTAGTAGTAGTATAGTTAATCTACCAGTAATAAAAGAAAATCAGAGTTCATCTTGTGTGTGTTTTGTGCATCTAAAGCACATGTAACTTTTTCCACCATGATGTTTTAATATAAAATAAAAATTTCAGCATATATTTCTTGTTTTCTCTACTGATTGAGAAACTAGTCATGATATGGGAATTTGGAGGGGTAATATCAACGAAGTCTTGACTTTCCTATGCTAGCACACCATCTTTGCTGAGAGGCTGACTAGTTGAGGGTGTGCTCAACTATTTTCCACAGTTACCCCTGGAAAGCCTGAACTGCCAGCTCATTTGAATGCAAGGACACATGGCTGGGAGTTCAGGAGTGAATCTCTAGTCCTGTCCTGTGTACAAAAGCAGCCAGGTCTCAGGACATCTTCATTCTTTCCATAGGTACTTAATAAGAAAAGAAGCATAGTGGATCTGCAACTAGGGACACAGGGAGGAGCAGAAATCTTTATCTGACAAAAATACAACAGGATTCTTAGTTCACCATCACCATCACGTGGCTTAGCTTGCTAGAACTGGCACGACAGACTGAATGGCTGCAGCAACAACAACAACAAAAATGTCTCACAGTCATGGAAGCTACAAGTCTGAAATCAAGGTGTGGGCAAAGTTGGTTCCTCCTGAGGGATGTGAGTCTGTTTCGGGTTTTTCCCCAGCTCCTGATGGTTTCTGGAAATCTTTGGCATTCCTTGGCTTACGGATATATCATCCTGCTTTCTGATTTGTCTTTATCTGAATCTCCATTTTTATAGACATTACATTGGTGTTCACTCTATTGACCTCATTTCAATTTTTATTATTTTTGTAAAATCCCTATTACCCATAAGGTCACATTCTGAGGTATTGGAGATTCAGGATTTAATATATGAATTTTGAGGGGAACACTGTTAGCATACCGGCAGAATAGAAGTGATAAAAACAATAGAAAAAATATGTGTTTATTTATTATTAATTGGTTAATTTAAATATATCTATTAAGTGTCTGTTTTGTACGGATTACTGTGGTAGATATACAGTGACAAATAGAGATTTATGTTCTTTAAGCAAACTTACTTTCTAATAGGGGAGTGACAAATAATTATTAAGTTTATGGCCCTATATATTTATTTTTTTAAAAAAAGACATAGATTGTGCCTTTCACATCATTAACTGGTGACCTCATCTGGAGAGGCAAATAATTTTTCTTTATCATAGTTCTGATTGATACTGGTTGCAGAAGTCTATCTCCACTGATAACCTTTAAACTACTGAAGGCAAAGCCTGGGTCTTAAGTGTCTATTGTGCCTATAAAGACAACTGACATAGAGTTAAAAATATGTTTCTTAGATAACTTCTTTCATGAATCACTCAAAAACAATTAATATTTGTAAAGTAATTTTGGATTTTTAAATAATATGTGATTCTTATTTTCACATCAGCTACAATGCAGCTTATCTACCCCATATTTTATTATGTCTCTATTCTACTTGATGACAAAATGTCTGTTTATCTGGTTGTTTAATGTATATAACTTGCCTTCCTGGTCCTAAGGAATAAGGAATAGGTTTGTAATAGTTTAATTAGACTTCTTTTTTCCAACATGTAATGTAGTATTGTGCTTAAAAACATTACACAAAACCTACTTAATTGAATGGCTGGTGAATAATTGCTATTTTTATTATAGGTCATTTGTAAAAATTTATGGTGTTATAACATTGTTCAACTTTTATAAATAATAAGATTCTGGAGATAGAAAAGATAAAGAATTTTAACATTTTTCTCTAGCCACCAATCCTCTGAAATAGACTCACTGAACATGCTGTTTATTTTTAGTGTGTGTTTTAATATCAACTATGTGTTTGCTATGTGCTATGAATTTTAAGTTAACAAATAATTATGTTGAGTTCCCAGTCCATTCCAGCCATCCTACAAGGCAGTTATTGTGTTTGTTGTTTTCAGGGAACATAATCTAATGATGGATTCAAACCATGAATATGCAAATACAAAAAGAAATACATTATCACAATTGTGATAAATATTAGGAAGACAGAGTTTAATGTGCTGTGACAGAATACAGCAAGAACCTAATTGGACCTGGATTCAGGCAAGATAGCCTTAAGATTGTGGCATTTAAATTGAGAAGCTCCAGTAGGAGTCATCCAAATGAAAGACTTTCAGAAAAGCCTTTGTAAGGTTTAGAACATTGTAGGTTATGGTAAGATTTTTATTTTTAAGAGATTATTCTGACCATTCAAATAAGAAAAGATTGAAAGGGGACAAGAATGGAATGAGGGATAGCAAGTCGGGATGGTCTCAAGATATCAACAGTGATGATGCCATAAACAAGTAAGGTGGTATGGGTAACAAAGGAAAAGGAGTTCAGATTTTTTAATGCATTTTTTGATTGCTTATTTTTCATAGTTTCTTTCTTTTGTTTTTTTAAATACAAAACATGAACATACTTATAGGGTTAAAGTATGGTAAGTCTGTACATGTATATAATGTACAATGATGAAAATCAGAGTAATTAGCATTTCCATCTCCTCAAACATTTATCATTCTTATTTGTTGAGAAACTTCAGCCTTTTCTAGTTTTTTTTTTTTAAGTATATCATAGATTGCTTTAGACTGTAGTTACTCTTTTAGGCTACAGGACACCAGAAATAATCCCTCCTAAATGTAATTCGGTGCCCTATTATTAAACCCAAGACTTTATTTCTTCTTCATCAGTTTTTATTTTCTTTTAGGATTTTGAATATATCATCTCAACCTCTTCTGGCCTGTAAGGTTTCTGATGAGAAATCTGATATTGTCCTAATCAGGTTTTTTTTAGTCGTGATTTGTCACTTTTCTCTTGTTTTTAGAATTCTATTCTTACCTTTGATTTTTAAAAATTTATTAGTTCTAATCAATTATACATGACAGTAGAAAGCTCTTCAATTCATTGTACACAAATGAAGCAAATTTTTCACTTCTCTGGTTGTGCATGAAGTAGAGTCACACCATTTGTGCAATCATACATGTCTGTCTCATTCCACCATCTTTCCTACCCCTTTCCCCCCTCCTACCTCCCCTTTGTCCCATTCAAAGTTTCTCCACTTATCCCATGCCCCTGCCACCAAATGGATTAGCATCCATTTATCATAGAAAACATTTGGTCCCTGGTTTTTTAGAGATTGGTTTACTTGGCTCAGCGCATTCTCCAACTCCATCCATTTACTTGCAAATTCCATAATTTTATTCTCTTTTAATGCTGAGTAATATTCCATTGTGTATAATCACAGTTTCTTTATCCATTCATCTGTTGAAGGGCATCTGGGTTGGTTCCACAGTTTAGCTGTGAATTGTGCTGTTTATTGTGAATTGTGCTGCTATAAACATTGAAGTGACTGCATTACTGTAGAATTCTGTTTTAAAGTCCTTTGGGTATAGACTGAGGACTGGCATATCTGAGTCAAATGGTGGTTCCATTCCAAGTTTTCTGAGGAATCTCCATACTGCTTTCCAGATTGGATGCACCAGTTTGTAGTCCCACCAGCAATGTATGAGTGTGCCTTTCCCCCCACATCCTTGCCAACACTTATTGTTGCTTGTATTCTTCATAACTGCCATTCTGACTGGAGTGAGATGAAATCTTAAGAGCAGTTTTGATTTGCAGTTCTCTAATTGCTAGAGGTGTTGAACATTTTTTAATATATTTGTTGATCAATTATAATTCTTCCTCTGATAAGTGTCTGTTCAGCTCCTTAGCCCATTTATTGATTGGGTTGTTTGTTTTTTGGTATTAAGTTTTTTGAGTTCTTTTTCCATTCTGGAGATTAGTGCTCTATCTGATGTGTGTGTGGCAAAAATTTTCTCCCAAAATGTAGGTGCTCTCTTCACCTCATTGATTATTTCTTTTGCTGAGCAGAAGCTTTTTAGTTTGAATCAATCTCATTTATTGAATTTTTATTTTATTTCTTGTACTTTAGGAGTCTTGTTAACGAAGTTGGGGCCTAATCCGTCATTCAGATTTATTTTTGAGGTTAACATGATCTTTTTAATTCAAGGAAAGAGAGAGAGAGGATGATATAAAGCATGATGTCACAATTCTGATAGAAGAAATAGACTGGATGAGAGGCACATTTATTGAGATGGGAATCTCTGTGAAGGAGGATAAATCTTTTTTTGTATCAAAGTTGTTCTTCTTCTGCTTTGTTTTATTTAATCTTCACAGAAGCTGTAATTAAGTTGATGGCTATTCCAACAAAGAGAAACAAGTGAACTGGATGACTAACTAAAAAGTGAAATCAGTAGAAAATATTGATGCACTGATGTGTTCTTTCTGAAGATCAAGGAGGAATGAGGAGGTGTGAATGAGCCCAGATTCTCAGGCTGGGTTGATCTGTAGCCTTACAAGAAGGGCCAGGTAGGGAGAAGGACACCAGTTAAGTGTCTAAGGTTTAGAATTTTAGAGTCTGGGGTTCTATGTGGTCTAGAACTGCAGGTTCTAGGATCAGTGATGTTCTCCTAAATAATAGCTAGAAAACAGTCATTTGTCCACTGTTCAATCATGACTTGGGTGGATGAGAAAGCAGTTTATCATTTCTCATTTTCACATGTTCCCATGGCAGCCAGCAGACTGATACAAGTCTGTTGGTGGTTAAATTTTTGGCATTTCTATTCAGATTGAGGGAGCTGGCTGTATGTGACTCATCCACAAGGTTATACAGTTCCTGTATAACAGAAGCTGTCATTATTTGTGAAGGAGAAAGAGGAGATCATAGAGGCCAATAGCATTGTTTCTTGGATGTTCATTTCTCCAGCAAATAGATCCTGTCTGGGTGTCCTATCACCTTATCCAGTCAGCAAACACAGGCACTTTATTTTCTACAGCAAATACATCACAACCAGAGTTCACTCCTTGATGCCAAAGAGCTGTAATTTCATAGAGATTTTGGATAAACAGACCACAGTTCAAAGATACATGGTCTGTAGACTTGGAAGATGTATAGGATTTTGACTTTAAAGTAAAGACAATGGATGCAGATCTTATGATGGGAAAACAAGAGCAAAATATAAGTAATAAATGCTGCAAGTCCAAGACTCATATGACTTATGTGATTACTGCTCAAGAAATCCAGAGTGTCTCTAGAAAAATATAGAACTCCAAATTGAATACCCTGTGACTTTTGTTTACAAGACATAGGTTCTTGTAAAGCATAGGTGCTTTTGAAACAAATCCACCCTGTATAAAATTGATTTACAAATGAACTATTAAAATTGTGATGGTTTGAACATAGAAAATATTTTTAAATATGTCAAGAACCTACAATTTTATTTTATTTTATTTTAATTGATTTTATTTTTAAATACATGACAGCAGAATGCATTACAATTCTTATTACACATACAGAGCCCGATTTTTCATATCTCTGTACATAAAGTATGTTCACACCAATTCATGTCTTCATACAGACACTTTGGATATTGCTTGTGATCATTTAAAAAAAAACAAGTAGAGCTTAACTGATACATCCTGAGGAAACAAAATCTTGTCTTTAAAAAAATATTAGCATTTTCTTATAATACAATTCTACTAACAATTCTAGGTTTCTGATTCTTAACAATTCTCTTTTCTGATTTCTTCTCTTTCTGGAAATGATAATACAAAAGTAATGCAACAAAAAATTTATTTAACACTTATATTAACCTCAAAATGGATATCTCTTTGGGATATTCACTACTATTCATTCTCAATGGCACATTCATTTTTTTTAAATCTCTGCCACATTAATTGAATAGGTCCAGGTAATATAAAAGATAACCTGTATTTAACAAGAGAGAGGTTATCAAAATTATTTTTTATTCCATCTAGAATCAAGGAGGTGAATTAAGATTCATTTTAGTTCTCTATTAATCATGAAGTTTTATAAGTTAAAGTTGTTACTGATCAGGAATACAAACAACAACCCCTTTCACTCCTTCCATGACCCAAATACATGCATGCACAAACTCAGGCACATGCATGCACAGGTGTGGGTGCACACCATACCATCCCAAGCATGAGACCTTACAATTGTGGAGGGAAGGCATAATGCCAGGGAGCTTCTGGAAGACTAGCAATGCTGCATTTTGCAAGTGTTTACTTTGAATATGATCAATGAAATGATGATTAGAAATTTTCCATGGCAAATAAAGGTGTTAGGGAATTGGAATAGAATAAGAGTGTAAAAAAATAAAAGCCAACAGCATGTTATACTATGGGGACTAGGCAGAGTGGTCAAGAATGCCCCAATGGTCCAATTTGCTCAAGTCATGAAAAT